>NC_043717.1:15310075-15433028 GCF_006229205.1 Suricata suricatta
TCTCCAAAGAGGACATCCAGATGGCCAACAGACACATGAAATGATGCTCAGCATCACTCATCATCAGGGAAATACAAATCAAAACCACACTGAGATACCACCTCATGCCAGTCAGAGTGGCTAAAATGAACAAATCAGGAGACTATAGATGCTGACGAGGGTGTGGAGAAATGGGCACCCTCCTACACTGTTGGTGGGAATGTAAACTGGGGCAGCTGCTCTGGAAAACAGTGTGGAGGTTCCTCAAAATATTAACAATAGAACTCCATTATGACCCAGCAATAGCACTGCTGGGGATCTACCCAAAAGATACAGGAGTGCTGATGCATAGAGGCACATGTACCCCAATGTTCACAGCTGTACTTTCAACAATAGCCAAATCATGGAAAGAGCCTAAATGTCCATCACCTGATGAATGGATCAAGAAGATGTGGTTTATGTATACGATGGAGTACTACATGGCAATGAGAAAGAATGAAATCTGGCCATTTGTAGCAACGTGGATGCAACTTGAGGATGTCATGCTAAGTGAAATAAGTCAGGCAGAGAAGGACAGATACTATATGTTTTTACTTATAAGTAGAATAGGAGAAACTTAACAGAGGACCATGGTGGAGGGAAAGGGGAAGAATAGTTGGGGAGAGGGAGGGAGGCAAATCATGAGACACTCTTGAATACTGAGAACAAACTGAGGGCAGATGGGGGTGGGGAAGAGAAGAAGGAGGGTGATGGGCATGGAGGAGGGCACTTGTCAGGATGAGAACTAGGTGTTATATGGAAATCAACTTGACAATAAACTATAAAAGAAAAAAAATACTTTGAACATAAGAAAAGAATCTGCATTATAATTTATACTCAAAATTAGTTTGGGGGGATGGAAGAAATAACTGAAGAGGATTAAGAGTACACTTACCACGATGAGCTCTGAATAATGTATAGAAAGGTTGAATCCGTATACTGTACACCTGAAATTAACAGAACACTGTATATTAACCATGCTGGAATTAAAATAAAAAACTTAATTAAAAAAAGAACAAGAGTTGACTGTAGTTGGTTATGCTTAAAGGAGGTTCCTCTCATTGCTCTGTGGAGAACAGATGGGAAATAAGCAAGAATGTAAAAGTAGAGTTAAGTTATAAGTTTGTTGCAACCATCCAGATGAAGATGATGTTCATGTGGGTCAAAATGGTGGCAGTGGAAATGGAGAAGATTGAATTCTTTCTAGGTACATCTTGAAGGTAGATGAGACATGAATTGGAGATGGATTGGGTTGAGAGGGGGACACGAAGTGGGTGGTGGTAAGGAGAGAGATGTGTCAGTCATGAACGACTTCTAGGTGTTCAGCTTGAGCCAGGAGCTTTTTGGTAAAATGGGAGTTTGGCATTGGACTGGATTTTGGAGGAAGATTTGGGTGTCCTTTTTGGCTATGACATGAACTTCTAGGCCCTCATAATGCAAAGAGAAACTAAAGTTTATGGAGGAGCTGATCAGATGAATTGATACTTTCAAGATAATATGTTATCAGTGCATGTAAAAGAAAGCACTGGAATGTCTGACAGCAGAGAAAACAGGCACCTGGCCCTGACAGTGTTCAAGAGATGGCTTCCTGGGTGATTTGGCATCTGAGTTGAGACTTAGAGGATGAATTCTAGTTGTTCACTTGAGGGTGGAAGGATGTTCCAGAGGTAGCATGTTTATGTGTATTGCTGAGATGGCCTCCCAACTGGCCCTTTTGGATTTATCCTCTTAATTACTTCTACACCCCATTAGCTGATAAATGCACGGCTGTTGTCATACTACCCTTCTGCTGGGAAACTTTCGAAATCCATTCCTGACATTTACAGTCTTCTTTGGCCTGGTGTCACAGACCTTTCTTGCCTTCTCTCCTGTGATCAGTGTATAAAGGTACAATATGGCATTCCTAAAATTGGGTAATATTTGTAAGGCACACCAAAAAGGCAGGGGTGTTGCTGAAATCTGATCAGAAAGCTGGTGTTGGGTCACCTGGGTGGCTCAGATGGTTGAGTGTCTGACTTTGGCTCGGGTCATGAGCTCGCTCTTTGTGAGTTTAAGCCCCACGTTGGGCTCTGTGCTGATGGCTCAGAGCCTGGAGCCTGCTTCAGATTCTGTGTCTCCTCCTCTCTCTCTCTCTCTCTCAAAAATAAATAAAAAATAAAAAAAAAAGAAGGCTAGTGTCATGGAGGGGTACTTGCCACGGATGTACCAGGCTCGCACACCTTGATTAGGCCACCTATAAAATCATCTTCCAGATTTCCTTTCTCTGGAAGAATAAACTGAGAATTCTGGATCACATATGTGTGAAAAGGTTTAATAAAAAGATTTGGGGCAGCTCACAAAATGTCTCCAGGACAGCGGGACCTAGCTTGGTGAACACTAGATGCCACAGCTTGCGCCACCACATCAGTGGCCGTGGACAGTGGCTGCTGCCTCCTCTGCCATGGAATCTGGACACAGCTGCCATTGTTGTCACTGCTGTTGCCACTGCTGCCAAAATAGATTCTCCATTGTCCCTGCTTCTTTGTTTTGCTATCTCTCAACCTCAAGGCTGGGAAGAGTGTGTGCAACTGTTAAAGTAGACTCAGACTGGCAAGTAATCTGAAATAATAAGTGTAATAAGACATTATCCACCTTGAGGCATCTTTCCCCCATTGCCAAACTTCTTTATTTCAAAAAATAAATTGCACAGCTTGGTCTACATAATATTACATGATCTCTAAGGTCCTTTATTTATTTATTTATTTATTTGCCTCTGAGAGGCTATGATTTGGTCATGTTCTATAACTAAGTACCTTTTCAGTGGGGGACCTATTCTCCAGGGCATGGCTATTACAAAAAATATGGACATCTCTCTTGGTTCATTTACTTCTCAATTTTCTGCTACCAATTTTTGTTTCAAAGTAGAATGGAAGGGCAGAATCCACATTTCTTCAGAGCAGCAGACTGCATTAACTTAATGTCTCAGTGTTACGAGACAGCCAAAGGGCTGCGTCAAAGATATTTAGTTGTTTTTACCCTCATAATGACACTGGTTTTAGCAAGATGGGGGTGATTTCTCAGGCACTCTATTACAGTTGGGAATATGAAACTGCCTTTCGAAATTGCTAAAAGCACCTCAGTGTATCTGCAATATGATAATAGTAATCCCAGCCTGACATAAATGCTAGTTTTATGGCTGCACACTCTGTAAAAAGTGTATTTTAGCCTGAAGAAAATGCCAGTGTTCAGATCGTTTTGACTTTATTTTGTCTCTTTTGGTCTGTAATAATCATGTTTAATTTTGACACATTTAGTTAGACATCTTGAAACCCTAAATGCTCTGTTAGAGTAAAAGAATTTGGAGCTGAACTAAAATTTCAGTAATTTGTTGAAGAATTGTGCAGTCTGTGGGGGAAATGGAGTCCTGCACACACTGTCGCTTAATCATATCAAAATGTAAAAATCACTGTCACATTTGTATTATGCTTTCATTGCAGGGTAAAGTAATGGAATTATAAAATCTCTGATTGGGTAAGGATTGTTCATGTTCATCTTCCACAGTGTTGCACTGAATTGTTAGATTTTCTGTGAAAAAAGGGTGGTTCTTAGGTCAATGAAATATGGAAAATTCTATATTCTGTGTTTCACCTGTGGGGATTCCGACTGCATGTTAATACTGTAAAGGCACCAAGAGCATTGGTGGTACAGTGGTTAGCATAGCTGCCTTTCATAAAGGCACCAAGAAATTTTGAGGTAAGGAAAGCTGTTTAACTTTGTGGCATGCTTCTTAAATTTCATCATAAAATTTGTTTTTATTTTTGTTTTTGTTACAAAAACACATTGACATAATGATATAGTCAAAGGTTCCACACAATTTGGGAAACACGTCTCTCATAACCTCCTACCCCATTCGTGACCTTCTTGCAGACATATGGTCATGTGGCATTTGTCTGATGGTCACTTTGGCAAATTCAAAGAAAGCATTAAATAAACAGACCTTGGTACTGAGGTGAGCATCCCAGTGACTCATTATAACATTAGGACCATCAAAGAGAGAACGCACCCGAACAGTTAAGTTACAAAAGGAATAATTTGATGAGCTAAGACATAGCAGTTTGTCAATATAGCTTTCATCAAACTCTCCTACAGCTAAACATTATTAGTAGTCAAGAATGTCTTGAGAAATTCTCAAGTAGTGAATACTGCCCTCAAGGTGTTATCTCAGATTATTTGGTTTTAAGTTTACTTTCTTTTGGTATTACTACTGTACTGCACCTAATTATAGTTGAGGCACATCAGTAACACGCTACAATGCTGTGGTTCTTGTGCTAAAATAGAAACCTTTGATATTAGCCAAGAGGCATTTTCATAGATTTGTAGCCATAGAGTGATGGTTGCCATCATTTGTCACATTTGGAAATGGAAGGTATGGTGTTCTTGCATGGTTTTTACCTTGAGGCCAACTCCTCTCTGCAATTCTGGGAAATGACTTGAGTCTGGCCAGTCAATGCAATCCTTCCCTCTTATCAAAATGATTGATTTATCAATGAGCATGTGATTTAAAGCAAACTAATCAAAATCAACTCCAGGGGCACCTGGGTGGCTCAGTTGGTTAAGCGTCTAACTTAGGCTCAGGTCATGATCTCACAGTTTGTGAGTTCAAGCCCTGCATCAGGCTCTGTGTGGACAGCTCATAGCCTGGAGCCTGCTTCTGCATCCAGATTCTGTGTCTCCTTCTCTCTCTGCCGCTTCCCTGCTTGCTTGCTTTCTCTCTCTCTCTGTATGTCTCAAAAGTAATAAATAAAACATTAAAAAAAAAGAAACTCAATTCTGGAATTGTGTCGGGAGACAATTCTCCATCGGTCTTTTCCGCACACCTTGCAAGTGAGGCTCTGAATGCCTTTTGTTCTATCTTTTCAAGGAGGTTTTTTAAAAAAGTTTTTATTTAAATTCCAGTTAGTTAACATAGTGTTATATTAGTTTCAGGTGTACAATATAGTGATTCAACACTTTCATACTTCACCTGGTGCTGATCACAAGTGCCCTCCTTAATCTCCATCGCCTATTTTACCCATTGCCCTACCCACCTCCTCTCTCCTAACCATTAGTTTGTTCTCTATAGTTAAGAGTCTGTTTCCTGGTTTGCCTCTGTTTCACTCGTTCTTCCCCCCCCCCCATTAGTCATCTGTTTCTTAAATTCCAGTATGAGTGAAATCATATGGTATTTGTCTTTCTTTGATGGACTTATTTCACTTAGTGTAATACTCTCTAGTTCCATCCATGTCATTATGAATGGCAGGATTTCATTCTTTTTTATGGCTGAGTACTACTCCACTATTTATGTTTATCCATTCATCTGTTTATGGACACTTGAGCTGTTTCCATAATTTGGCTATTGTACATAATGCTGCTATAAACAGAGGGGTGCATGCACCCCTTTGAATTGTATTCTTCAGGTAAATACCTAGTAGTGTGATTGCTGGATCATAGGGTAGTTCTATTTTTAATTTTTTGAGGAAACTTTATACTGTTTTCCACAGGGGCTATACCAGTTTGCATTCCCACCAACAGTGCAAGAGGGTTCAATGAGATTTCTGTAGCCAATAATCTTGGAAGACTGAGATACTGTCTCTCTCCAGGGCATAAGACAGGCATGCTTACTGTCCACTAGAGTAAAGATAATAGCCCTCTTCAGACCATTATAAATGATCCAGCTTCAAACAGTTCAAGGTTCCTCTCTAATGCAATCCTCTGTGTGTATAGGTGTCATCTAGCCTTCTTTGTATTGCCCTGTGGGGATTGATTCTGCGGAATCAGTATAAAAATACTGATACTCTAGCTACTGCCATTGTTCTGAGTGATAAACTATCCTTCGTCTCTACGCTAGGAGTCTCGTGTCTTCTTCCAGCATCCATGAAACTGTGGCAGGCTAAACTGTTAGCTTGCATGTAGGGTAAAATCTCAGACCCTTCACAACTTTTGATATTGTACTTTGGTTGTGACTCTTAGTTGTCTTCCTGCAAAGTAGCTGAGAAGATGGGGTGTGCACTTGGACCTGCTGGCAGCCATCTTGCCACCATAAGAAGTGAGCCTGTCTGCCTCAGAATGGAAACAACACAGAGGAAAGTAAAACATAAAATGTTGGAAGGGCGGTGAGAACCGTTGTTACAGCTGCCACTTATTAATCACTTACTGTGTGCCAGGCACTGTTAGGCACTGTTTGTACTTTTGTCATAAAATTCTTCTAGCAACCTTCAGAAGTTGGTATTTTATCCCCACTTTACAAAATAGGCAGCCGAGTATTGGCAGTTAGGCTCTTCTTCAATGTGGGCAATAAAGAGAAATACAATATTATTCCCTTTACTTTTTGTTTAGGCCTTTTTAAATTAAAACATTAAATAGTATAAACATTAAATGATTTTCCAATAATTATTTAAAAAATTTTTTGTGTCTTTATTTCATTTTGATAGAGAGACAGAGTGTGTAAACAGGGTGGGGGGGCAGAGAGAGAGGAAGACACAGAATCTGAAGAAGGCTCCAGGCTCTGAGCTGTCAGCACAGAGCCTGACAAAGGGCTCAAACTCACAGACCACTATATCATGACCTGAGCCGAAGTCGGACGCTTAACTGACTGAGCTACACAGGCGCCCTAGTAATTATTTTTTTATATGCACTAAAGAGTAACCTTTGAGGAGGAACAAATCTTAGGTTCAAACAGCACATTTTTCTTATAGTAAACTGTTAACCATTACCTGCTCTACCAAACCCTTCGTCCCCCTCCCCCCACCCCCCCGAGAACTCTTAGGCTCAGAAGTGCAAGGACCTTGGACAATCCATTTATCTTTGTGTGCATTCATTGCCTCATCTATCCAGGGAGGATTAGTAAGAGTGCCCACCTCACAGGTTGTGGTTACGGTATGAGTTGCAACATGGGAAGCGTTTATGGGGTGGGAAGGGGTGAAGGGAGGAAAGAAGGGGAAAAAGAGGCATAGCTAAGGACTTCAGAGAACCTTGTTCACTGGGAGAATATCCCTCCCACCTCCCAGCTTCCTTTGTTTTTTTCTTACTCCCACTTAAGAGAGAAAACAAGCAGAAAATAATTTTATCCAGAACCTTTTGAGAATTTCCCTCAGATCAGCATCCTAGGTCCCAGGCTCTAGGTTTCTCTTGTCTATGTCATTAGTATTCACAACTTTGTTATGCTCTTCAGTTGAATTATCTGTTCAGATACTTTTTTAAAAAGTTTATTTACGTTGAGAGAGACAGAAACAGCACGAGTGGGGGAGGAGCAGATAGAGTGAGTAACAGAGAATCCTAAGCAGTCTCTGCTCATCACAGAGCCAGATGCTGGGTTTGAACTCACAAAACCTCAAGATCATGACCTGAGACAAAACCAAGAGTTGGATGCTTAATTGACTGAACTGCTCAGGTACCCCTCGCAACTTAAAAATAATTGAGGACCGCAAAGAACTATTATAAAAGGTATTAATGTATTTAAATTTTTTTAAAACATTTATTCATTTTTTTGAGAGACAGAGAGAGACAGAGCATGAGTGGGTGAGGGACAGAGAGAGAGGGAGACACAGAATCTGAAGCAGGCTCCAGCCTCTGAGCTGTCAGCACAGAGCCTGATGTGGGGCTTGAACTCACGGACTGTGAGACCATGACCTGAGCTGAAGTCAGACGCTCGACTGACTGAGTCACCCAGGCACCCCGGTATTAATGTATTTAAATGATGTGAGACATTAAAACAGATATTTAAATTAATTAGTTAATTCATTTAAAGATAATATTAATAAACCATTACATGTTATCATAAATGACATTTTTTTGAGAGCGAGCGAGCCAGCAGGAGCGGGGGAGGGGCAAAGGGAGAGGTAGAGAGAGAATCTCAAGCCAGCTCCATGCCCAGCGTGGAGCGTGACTTGGGGCTTGATCTCACAACCATGAGATCATGACCTGAGCCATAATCAAGAGTTGTGTGCTCAACTGACTGAGCCACCCAGGCACACCCATAAATAACATTTTTAAGAATAAAAATAACTGTTTTCCAAAACAAAAACATTTAATGAGAAAGTAGCATTGTTTTTACAATTTTGCAAATCTCTTTAATGTCTGGCATAAAAGAAGATGCATGGATTAGCACATCTGCTTCTGTGATATGGCACATCATGTAGCTTCTCGAAAACTCCACTGCACATTTGGAGGGAATGTAATAGAAAAGATAATGCCTTAGTACTATTCTGAAAATAGTTTTTACCTCCCAGACCCCCTGAAAGGGTCTTGGGGACCCTCAGGGATCTCTGGGCTCTACTTTGATAAGGGATGACATAGATGAGCTTATGAGGGAACTCAGACAGTTAAAAGTCATAAAGGAACAAAAGGATGGCCCTAAAGGCAAGACCAGACTGTGTATAACTAAGGAAGAATAGATTTTTTCCTAGGTGACTCTGAGAAATAAGATTTTGAGTAAATCAGGTGTAAGGAAGGCTAGCACGGTCCAACAGAACTTCCTGCAATGATGGGGTGTTTACATCTGTGCTGTCCGATACTGTTGTCACGGCCACAAGGGGTTAGAGTCCCTGAAATGAGGTTAGTGACATGGAGGAATGGAGTTTTAAATTTTGTTTGATTTAAATTTAATCTGAAATAGCCACATGTGGCTAGTGGCTACTCTACTGGATGGCACAGTTCTAGACAAAAGAACTGCCTGGAGGAAGCCACGTCATCAAAGGAACAAGAAATCTTCCTATTGGAAAGAGACACCATTTCCTTTCAGAAGAAAGAAGATTCCACTCCCAAGTGACCTTAAGGATAGGGTTGGGGAGATGAAAATGAGGCTACAGATGGCTTTTGCAGGTCACCGTCACCACTCTGCTTTTTACAAGGGCATTTGTGATTGCTAGAACATGGGGTAATCTGTCATTAACTATTACTGCATGACGCCGTCACTTCTCAAGGTGCACTCTTCTGCTACAATCGCGTGTACAATGTCACCTGAGATGATTTGATTCAGTTAGGGACACCAGGATCAGGGCATCTCCAGAGAGCATTTGTTCCCACCCTGGAGGTGGTGGTTCTGGTTGGGATTAGGCACTCTTCTTGCTTCACCCTTGTCCTGACATTGGTCCTGCTGAGATGTGTATGGAGGATCCGGAGGTAGAATATATAATAGGCGTGGTGCATTGTCTTGAACACACTAGGGGCTCAATAAGCATTAGCTTTATTGTTTCTTGGGGACAAGGAGTCTAGAAAGCAGGAGGTGGCGTGGAGTTGGAGCACGGGCTGCTGTTGAAGTTCTTGGGCTATGCAAGGCCCCAGCCTGGGGTCCTTGTTCTGGATCCTCAGACAGGATGTTTACCACTCTAAGGCATATGCCTGTGAATGGGGCCTCAGTTTCTTCATCTACAAAACGGAAGGGTTGGAGATCAGTGACCCATCCTCACCCAGGTGTGTGAGCCGATCTTCTGCACCACAGGGCCACCATCCATAAAAAAGTGCTGAACTGGAGAAGCTCTATAAGTCCTTCTAGAAAAGAACTGAGTAAGCATGTGGATCGTTGACAAAGAACCACAGCAGTTTTTCCACTGTTTGCACTCACGTCAAGCCCTCTCTGTCGCACTTGTGAGTGATTAAAGTCAGCTGGATAATTACCCTGTGGTTTTAATCAATGTAGACACAGCCAATAAAGGTAATTCACAAAATGACCTGCCTGTTTTTCTCTAGGTAATAATTACCCTTAATCTAGGCCTTGATGGAATAAAGATCTGTACTGGGATGTCAGCAAGGGGGAAAGGAGAGGAAATCCATCGAAGAGGATTCCAAGGAAGGTAAGAGGGGCGGCCTGAGACCGGCTGTAGAGGAAATGGTGAGGCAAAAGACAAAGATGAGGTAGGGCTGTAGTTCGCAAAGTATGATTGCCAGACCCGCAACAAAACATCACCTGGGAACTTGTGAGAACTTATTGAGCCCTTCTCTACTTACTGAATCAGAAACTCTAGGATGGGGGGGGGTCCCATAGTCTGTTTTAAAAAGGCTTTCAATGTGATTCTCATGTACGGTAAAGGTTGACAATCCCTGGTGACATGGATACGGTTGGTCCCGCACCCATCTCCCCCTTCCCAGGCTCTCCACCCATTGGCCAGCTGCCAGGAATATTGGTCACTAACTAGCCCCAGCCAGTCCCTTCTCTGCAGACTTACCCTTGGTTGAACAGGAGCCACATGGCCTGAGAGGTTACAACCCTTTGCCACTGACCGTAGGGCTCAGAGTCTGATATTGGGGTATAAAGAGCTGGTCCTTCAGTCTTGAGAAGAGACAATTTGTACTGCGATTTATGCTTTGAACTTTACCCAAAACCCCATCTTTGCTTGACTATTTCTCTGCCCCATTCTGCTTCCCTCAATCCTTAATAGGCTTCTGGGGAGAACAGTTTCTCACTCAATCACAAGCATCCGAATCCCTGTCTCAGGCTCTGCTTCTAGGCAAAGCAGATGGTTCTAATGTTGGGAAACTGAGAAAAGGCCCCCATGATGAATGTGTAGGGAATACATTACGTATAATCACACAATCTGATGTTGAATTAAAAAAATTGTTTTTTCGAATAGTAATACATTTAAATGTTTCAAAAATCAAAAGGTATAAAATGATATGTCGTAAAAAGTTTCTCTCCTAACTCATTCCCTGTCTGCCCATTCTCAGGCCACCACAGTGGTTAATGGCTTCAGTAATATTCCGGGGATGTAAAAATGCCTATACAAGCAAATACAAATTTATATTCTTTCCCCTCATCCCTTTTACACAAAGGACAGATTTCTGTATACAGTGCTCTGCATCTCGCTTCTCCCTCCCTTACACTGTACTTTGAAGGGCTTCCCATGTACATGCACAGAGAGCACATTCTCCTTCAGTTTTTATAGGATTCCGTTGTAGGGATCTGCCGTCATGTCTGTAATCAGCACCCCTGTTCAGAGCCATTTAGGTTATTTTCAATCTTTGCCTTCAATCTGACGTTTGAAAACTATTGGACCACATAAAGTGTGATTCTCCTACATTTTTAGTAGTCAAGTGTTGAGGAGGGACAATACCCCTTTCCTAGCCAGTCATGTTAAAGGTATGAGGGTTGTATTATGGAGGAATTTCCCCTTTACACAGACCTGATGTATGAAACAATATGGAAAAAAGCGCATAACTTAAGAGGTGATGATTTTCTTTTAAAAATGCTATGCTTCATTTAAGGAGCACCTGGGTGGCTCAGTTTGGTTGAGTGTCCAATTTCAGCTCAGGTCATCATCTCACAGTGTGGGTTCAAGTCCTGCACCAGGCTTGCCGCAGTCAGCAAGCCTAGCCTGCTTTGGATCCTCTGTACTCGTCTCTCTCTGCCCTTCCCCTGCTCATGCTTGCTCTCAAAAAATAAACAATAAAAAATGCTTCATTTAAAAAAGAGGTTTTACCCAAGTGTTCCTTTAGATGGAGAGTTGCTAAGTCTTAAAAATATGCTTTGATCTTACATAAATTGAAATTACCGTCATCTTTGCAGGAATACGTCTAGGATATTAAAAAAAAAAAAGCAAGCTGCTCCTCTATTGTGTCACATTTATCACATTCTGTATATGGAATTCAGGAAGACCATTTAAGCATTAATATTATTGTGCTGCAATTTTGTTATAGTGAATGGGTATTGGTTAGGGTTTGGCAATCCGGCTGTTGAATAAATAAACATTTTTGTCAAAATGGTACTTATTTTTATGAAATTCAATCTGAAATGATCCTTGGGGATCTTGAAAGATGTAGCTTGCTTCTTAGAGCCTAGCTTTGGAAAATATTTTGGCTTGGCATTGTAGGTATTTTATTTTTAATCTGAAAAATCTTTTTAACTCTCTTTATCAGTTTTCTCGTTCATTTATTAGAATTGTATAGCCAAAGAGAATAATTAACATTTTCTCCAAGAAAAAAAAGGACGCATTCTGAATATTTAAAACAACTGATTTGTCAGAAGCCAAACTTTGGTTTTTCCAATTACTGAGGAAGGCCGAATTAAATTAGACCTCCTCTTGTGACAAGCAGTTTTCTAAACGTTTTCTCTCTTTTTTGATACATCAGACCTATATGATATAAGTTACCATTTCACGTTCAAAATTTGTTGTTTTCGTTCACTCAAAGTCACACTTTACTGTTAATTTCCACCAATGTTACACCTAAACAGATTGCAAATACAGAGAAGTGTTACCCATACTGTTTCCCCAGAGCAGAGAAGTTGTAAAATGTTAATTGAATAGAAGAATTTGGTCTTTATACAGTAGTGGGTCTTCACGTATGTTAAAAATTGGGATTTTAAAGATCCTGGAAATGCAATATTATCCCTTGAAAATGCAAAATAAAAATAGTAGTTGTTGCCGCTTTGGTCTATACAGGTAAGCAAGGCGAGAGGAGGGAGAGGAGAAAGGGAGAGAGAAAACAGAGAGGGAGAGAGCTCTCATTACACTAGGGAGGAATTTGAACTGAAAGGGCACTTTCTAAATTTCCGGATGAGCCCACAGAAATGACAGACAGTGAAGAGTCAAAGACATTTTTTGCAGGATTTTGTGGCAAAACATGGAAAACAGGGAAAGCATTTCATGTTTTATCCATGTGCTCCGTTGTGCCAATAGTGGCTGAATGTTGCATAACAACACAGTAGCTGCGCTTCCCGCAGCTGTCGTTTAAGGAATGTGGCAGATTTGCCTGACTTAAAAAATCTTCCAGCAAAAATTCCATTTTTACTTTAGGAATTTTACTTAGGACTTCAGGAGAAGGCTCAGAAACATGCAGAGTGGAAGGCTTGCTGCTCATTACTTGTCCTATCCGTCCCTCTGACATTTGGGCTAGGGCACGGCACAGCTGGGAGGGGATCCCCAGGGGCTGGACAAGGGTACAGCGGGGACTGCTGTTCTACCAGGGGTTACAGTGTGTGAGGCCAATAGGCAAGTAGAATCAGCTCTGTTGGAGTTGGGGTGGGAGGTGCTCGCCCCAAGACAAGACCAAGTACGGAAAATCGGAAAATTGAGGCCATCTGCTTAATAAGCACATAGGAAGCCAGTGGCAGTGGAAAGTCAGCCTGCAGAATCTGGGGGTCCAGGTGCACTTTCTATGCAGTTTCCTTGCAGGCTCTCTCCTTTCTCTCCCTTCCTTCACTGCCCCCTTTCACCAGTTGACCTGGTGTGGAACTCTGAAAATCTAAGAGCTCACCCATCTGGAATGTTAAGAGGCAGCATCTAGATAAGACGGCTTGGATTACACGAGTCAAACAGGGCTGCCTGCTTTTTCCTCATCTTTTTTTTTTTTTTGCCCTTCTATCAATTTGGTTTTTAAAAAGAAATTGTTGTAAACAAAATATACGAATATACATTGACCATCTTAACCATGTTTAAGTATATGGTTCTGTGGTTTTAAGTACATTCACATTGCTGTGTAATCATCACCACCATGCATTTCCAGAACTTTTTCATCTTCCCAAACTGAAACTCTCTCCCCCTTACACACTAGCCCCCCATGCCCTTTGCCCCCAGGCCCTGCCAACCACCCTTCTATTTTCTGTCTCTAGGTCCTTCAAGTAAGTGGCCTCATTTTTGAGAGCATCAAAGTCCTTCACAGTCCTGTTTGCTGTGTACTTGCTGGCTGAGGCCTTGCATTTGGATGTAGACGCTTCGGATGAGGACAGACCTGAGGTGTCGGTCGGTCCAGTTAGGCAAACGCTGAGGGAGGACTCACAGCACGTCAACAACACGTACACGTGCCCATGCAGACCGCCAGGGGTGAGGAAGAGGAAGCTTCCATTTTAGACTGGACTTTGGGCGGAGAGTCTCCGTATTTCAATTACTCACTGGTAGAGAGAGGAAGTTGAATTTGAAAAGCTGTTTAATGAGGGAATGGTGAGGGCTGGGCAAACATGATTAGTCACAGAGCTCTGGGCCTAGGTTATTTATTCTCTGGAGAGGCCCAGAGCTTGTGAGTGGAATGGATTGCCGACTGGGAAGCTGAGTAAATTTGACCAAGAGGCCTAAACCGAGGGGGAAACTGGTCTCTTTATGAGCACTATTGACACTGAATAGAAACGTGGGCTTAATTCCAATTTGTTTCCTAGCAAAATAAATACACAAATATCAAGGGAACTTCCTTGTTTTCAGAAAGAGGAAAGAGTCGCAGTTATTATAAGTATAAAAGGCAAATGGAAAGGGGATGAGTGGTTTTGAGGATATGATAAAAATATCTGTGTAGGCAGTTCCATGTACGTGTAAAAGGATACTCTGAAATCTTTCCTGGCTCCAAGGGCAAGCAGGAGTGGATTGCATTCCCCAGAAAGGTTGTGGGTGTGATTGTATTCAGGGATAAGCTGGGCTTGGACACCAGACCAAATCACAACATAAACATCAGAAATCACACCTTTGTTTTTGTAAAAACACGACGAACTTATCTCTCTTAAAATGCCAACATTATGTTAAAATCTAGATTCAAATATTTATGGAGTGAATGAGTGAACAATATATATACTTGAGAACTAAAAAGAGGTCCCAGTTTAAAGAAATCCTATGCATTTTAATAATCAGCAACAAATCTCCCATTCCCACGCTGTTTAGCTCCTGGCCCTCTCCGCTGCATTTGCTTTCATTAGGGGCTTACGATGTGGAGCCCTTTTCATTAGAAACTGAACTGTTATATCCAATGTTTTGTGCTTTCAAGCAGAGTAGTCTGCACATGGACGGTGTCCATCAGTTACACCATATAGTAAATACATCAAACATTTAAAAGTGAACCGAGAACTCAAGGCAAGTCTTTCCCAACTTCCGGTTTCTTGTAGAGCAGTTTTGATCATTTATTTTTTATTTAACATTTTCATGTCTGGATTCCAAAAATTAACACATGCATATAGTAGAAAACTTAGGAGATACAGAAAGGTATCACAAAAACAAATAAAATGATAATCCATTATTCAGAGATAAATACTGTTATATTCTAATGTATTTTCTTTTTTTTAAAATGTATTTTCTCTACTCCTGTTTGTTATATATATCAAAAATGGAGGTGGACAGTTTGGTATTTTCCTTTTTCATTTAACATTCTATCATAAGCATTTTTCTCAGCCATTAAGGATTTTTCAAACATGGTTATGGTAATGGCTGCATCATTTTATTAAACATGGTTAGTTCATCATGTGGCCATAGCATACTTTATTTAACGATTCCGCTGGTGTCAGAAGTTTAGATTCTTGCAAGCTTTTGTTATCAGAAATGGCTCTTGATGAGCTTTTGTTTTCCAATGATCTTTGACCTTCTCCTCAGGCCAGAATCCCAAGGACCAGGAATGAAAACTTTTAAAGTTCTTGAAACATTGTACTACATTCCTTTCCCTCAGCTACTCTCTCGCCAGTAGAGTAAGAGAGTGGCTGTTAGTATTGTCTTTAAAATAGAGTGAGCACAAGAATGTAAAAGCAAACATTTCCACTACAGCAGGTGTAAAATGATGATCTTAGGGCTGTTTGAATTTGCACTTCTTTGATTGCTAGTTAGCCTGAAACACTTGAATATGGTAATAGGTTATTTGTAGTTCTCCTGAAAATTGTCTGTTCATGTTCTTTGTCCACTTTTTTCCTATTTGTTTGTATGCTTTTTTTTTATACTTGATAAGGGAGGGGGAGGGTGATGCTAAAAACACCAGTAGGAACCAATAGAAACCTCAATAGAAAAAGAAGTGTTCATACTAGCAGTACAAATTAGAAAGCTCCTGGGAGGATTTTATAAAGGGAAGTTTTAAATTTTATTGAAGGATCTGAAAACATGGAAAGCTTGCCACATTCCTATTTAGGAGGCCTCAATACTCTATAGATGCAAATTCTGCCTACATTAAGTTATACATTCAGTATAATTAAAAACAAAAACCTCCAGAGGATTATTCTGGGAAACTCAACAATTGATACTTATATTAATATGAAACAGTGACAGTGCATAAACATCTTAAATAATTTTGAAAAAAAACCCCAAAAAGATGGTGGGAGATGGGAGGTAAAGACTAATTCTACCAGATATCGAGACATATTTCAAAGTTACAACCATCTGAAACAAATGGTATTTTGACAGAGGAAGGGACAAACGAATGTATGAAACAGAGGAGAGACACTGCCTCCCCCAAAAGGAGTCATTGATATATACAATGGCCTGTTTGACAAGTCAACTGGGGGAAGACCAACTATATTCAATAAACAGAGTTGGGATAATTGGCTCTCCATATGGAAAAAGGTTCAAATCAGATCCCTGCCTCATATCCCCAAATAAATTTTGCTATACGGAAGTTCTAAAAGTTAAAACAACAGCAACAACAAAACAAACATGCTCTCAAAGAGAACAAAATGTTAAGATCTTGATGATCTTAATGCATGCAGTTACTATCTCTTGCCAGGACACTGCAATCCCTTCCAATTTATCTGCCTTGTTGCACTTAGACCTCCCTCCACCTGTTCTCTGCTCTGCAGAATACAGTGACCTTTCTAAATTGTAGGTAAGATAAGGTCTCTCCTGCCTTTCTGCAGTGACCTGCAGGTGGCCCCTCCCCTGCCTATCTCTCTCACTTCATTTCCTACTCCTTGCCCCCTGCTCACTGAATTCCAGCCCCATGACCTCCTGCTGGTTGTTTCACAAACATTTCAGACATCTTTACCATCCCAGGGCTTCTTTCCTGGCTTTTCCATCCACCTGGAATGCTTTTGCCACTGACCGGGACACAGCTTATTCCCTCATTCCTCCCAGGTTTCTGCCCAGAGTGGCATCCCCTGACCAAGCTAGGTAAAGCCCCCTTCTCCTTCTCTATCCACTTATCCTTGTTTATGTTTCTTCATAACACCTCCACTCCCTGACAGAAAATTCCATGTTTATGTGAGCTCCACACGGGAAGAGACCTTGTCTGTCTAGTTTATTACTCTAAGAAATAATAGAACAAAGAACAAAGCAGGCATTCGATGAACATTTGTTCAATGAATGAATGAATGAAATGAATGATCTTAGGTTAGATTCCTTCCTTCTTTATTTCTCTCCCTCTCTCCACTTTCTCTCCCTTCCTCCCTTCATCTCTCTCTGTCTCTCTCTCGTTCTCTTTTCAACAAGACACAAAAAGCACACATCATAAAGGAAGAGATTGATAAATTTGTGTACCAAGCGTAATGTATCTATTGGGTACATGATATCACAAAAATGTTACAAGTCATATAATATGAACAATAGTAGGCATTCAACACAGAATAGAAAGCCCAGAAATAAATCCATGATTATCTGGTCAATTCAGCTTTGACAAAGAAGGCAAAAATATGCAATGGGAGGAAGATAGCCTCTTCAACAAATGGTGTTGGGAAAACTGGACAGCTACATGCAAAAGAATGAAACGGGACCACTTTTTTACACTACACACAAAAATAAACTCAAAATGGATTAAGGACATGAAATCAGAAAATTCCTAGAAGAGAGCATAGGCAGTAATTTTTTTGAAACCAGCCATAGTAATATTTTTTAGATATGTCTTCTGAAGCAAGAGAAACAAAAGCAAAAAGAAACCATTGGGACTACATCAAAATAAAAAGCTTCTACACAGAGAAGGAAATAATCAACAAAACTAAACAACAGCTTACTGAGTGGGAGAAGATATTTGCAAATGATATATCTGGCAAAGGGTTAGTATCCAAAATATATAAAGAATTTATACAACTCAACAGCAAAAAACCCCCCATATAATCCAATTAAAAATGGTCAGGAGACACGACCAGACATTTCTTCAAAGGAGACATACAAATGGCCAAGAGACATCTGAAAAGGTGCTCAGCATCACTCATCATCAGGGAGATGCAAACCAACATCGCAATGAGATGTCACCTCACACCTGTCAGAGTGGCTCAACTAAAAACATAAGAAATAACAAGTGTTGGTAAGGATGTGGAGAACAAGAAACCCTTCTGCACTGCTGGTGGGAATGCAAACTGGTGCAGCCACTGTGGAAAACAGTACGGAGGTGCCACAAAAAATTAAAAATAGAACTACCATGTGATCCAGTAACTATACTACTGGATATTTACCCAAAGACTATGAAAACATGAATTTGAAGGGATATATGCACGCCTATCTTCACTGCAGCATTATTTGCAATAGCCAAACTATTGAAGCAGCCTAGTGTCCGTTGACAGATGAATAGGTAAAGAAGTGGTATAATTATACAAGAGAATATTATTCGGCCACAAAAAATAATTAAATGCTGCCATCTGCAACAACAAGGATGGATCTAGAGAGTCTAATGCTACGTGGAATAAGGCAGTCAGAGAAAGACAGAAAGATACTTTATTATTTCACTCATATGTGGAATTTAAGAAACAAAGCAATTGAACAAAAGAAAAAAAGAGATAAGCCAAAAAAACCAGACTCTTAACCATTGAGAACAAACAGATGTTTACCAGAGGGGAGTTGGGTGAGGAAATGGGCAAAATAGGTGAAGGGGATTAAGAGCACACTTATCTTGATGAGCACTGAGTAATACATGGAAGCGTTGAATCACTCTGCTGTACACCTGAAACTAATATAACAGTATCTGTTGCCTACATGGGAATTAAAGTTTTAGAAAGGAAAACTACAAGGATGAGTATCCGGAATATGTAAGAGCTCTTACCAATCAAACCAAAAGAGACAAATAATTCCATAGTAATGAATAAAAAATATGGCTAGGCAATTTACAAAGGAGGAAACACTGAGGACTACAACCTCTAGGGATAAAAGAACCAAGGGAAAAGGTTGGAGTTTTTTTTTTTTTTAACTTAGTGGTTTGGAGGAGAGACCCTATGGGGTTTGGACTTAATACTTTCGAGGAGGTGGGAGCTTATTGGTTGATACTAGGGCTTCTGAGCTCAAAGAGAGCAGAAAAACTGCAACCTGCAATCTACTACTACTATTACTATTACTACTACTACTATTACTGCTACTACTACTATCAGTACTACTGGCATGATTCACCACTGCTGGGGTAAAGAAGCATTACTAGATTAATGCTGACAGCCACAGGCTATAAAGAGGAGGAAGCATTGACTTTTCTTTCTTCCCCAGACTTCTGGTTTTCTTCTAGAATCCTCTACTGGTGAGGTCAGTACAGGGAGCAGCTGGCAAAACAGAAGCTTGGTTTACACAGTCTCAGCTTCACATCATAAAGTGGTACACATGGGCTCCTGGGTGGCTTAGTTGGTTGAACATCCGACTTCAGTTTAAGTCATGATCTCACAGTTCGTGGGTTCAAGCCCCGCGTCGGGCTCTGTGCTGGCAGCTCCGAGCCTGGAGCCTGCTTCCAATTCTGTGTGCCCTTCTTCTCTGCCCCTTCCCTGCTCATGATCTGTCTCTCTCTGTCTCTCAAAAATAAATAAATGTTAAAAAAAAGTGGTATACAGGAGATAGGACTTGAAGTAGAGAAGAATATAGCTTAATAACTGACACTCCCCAATTTTGTGAGTCTTTTTAGAAGGTCTTGCCTCTGCAAGGGGTCAGATATACCCTCTCCTCAACCCTGGCAGCTGGAGTGTGACCTAGGCCATTTAAATGGACTATGAGGGGCGCCTGGGTGGCTCAGCCAGTTAACTGTCTGACTTCGGCTGAGGTCATGATCTCACAGTTCATGAGCTCGATCCCCACATCGGGCTCTGTGCTGACAGCTCAGAGCCTGGAGCTGCTTCGGATTCTGTGTCTCCTTCTCTCTCTCTGCCCCTCCCCCACTAATGCTCACTTGCTCGCTCGCTCTCTCTCTCTCTCTCTCAATAATGAATAAACATAAAAAAATTTAAATGGACCGTGAGTCTTGAGTGAGTGATGTCAAGATTGAGGAAGAGTTGAAAAATTACTCAGGGTTGAAGCTGCCATATTGGGAGTCCAGAGGTGGGGTGGTTAGTAAGAACTTGTGCCATCGCTGGGCTGTGTTCCCGACTGTCTGCTTGCCCTGTTCTTTCCTGACTTATGGGACTGTCTCCAGACGTTCCTTCTACACTTTAATGAACCAGTAACCAGGATATCCTTTTTCTGCTTACTTGCATTCAAGTACTCAAACTGATAAAAATATCATGCACGTGAATTTTTAACAAATGACCGGAAGCAAACATTAGAAAATATCAAGAGTTGTTCATTCTGGGTGATGAGGCCGGAGGAGAGTCTTGTATTTTTATTTGTATTTTTGTGGCTTTTAAGTTTCTCAAAAATAGAAACATTAAAATATAAAAATCATGTGAAAGTTACTTTAAAATTGCATAAAAGGCAGAAATCAGCTAGTCACGCATATATTTTCCTATATCTAAAAAAGATGCATTTAGCTCTCAAATGTATATGAAAATTAATTGGTAGGTATAGCAAGTGAAGTCTATCTGGAAATGTTTTTCCCAAACTGTCTGTTTTACCAGTGTCTAATTTCCTAGGCCCATTTGCCAAGTAATACTAACTTGAGTTAGTTTTTTTGAAGTCTTCATACATTTTAGGGATATTTTTCTGGTGTTCTATAAATCTTTTAGTGATAGATTTGGACAAGCTAATCACCGTTTTAAACTCTAAATTTCAAGCACTCATTTTTTCCCCGTACTTTCCTATTGTAGTTTGGCTCATTCGGGAAGCAGTCTCGGAGATGGAGTTTAGTGGGCAGGATGTTTATTGCGTGTGTCCTTGGAGTCAACACCTGTGGAAGGGAAGGGAAGGAAGCAGGAGTGGACAGAGGGAGCAGTGGAGCTGCAAAGCAGTCCCGGGGACAGCTTAGGGTAACCCCGCAGCGAGTGTGACGAAAATGGCCCATCTAAGTCACTTTGTGTTGGGCCCAAATGGTCAGGCCTTTAAGCTGCTGCCGTTCCAGGGCGTGGGCCTCTGTAGCTGAGGTGGTCCCCGAAATGCCGACAGACAGCACTCCCCGCAGTGGGGGGCAATCAGGCCCTGCACCGCCTGGGGGCAGCGGGCTCCGCACAGCATGGCTCCAGGTCCACCACATGCTCTAACCTTGGAGAAGCTCTTTCCGTGGGCGGGGCCTGTGCAGGGACAGGTGCACGGTTGTTGTATCACAGTTCTCGCAGCACTCTGAGGTACTGGTTGCGTTTTACATTTTACACATGAGGAAACTTGTGTTTGTTTTCCCTGATGAAAACCCAGCATGGGGCAATGTTTCACAGGTGGCCAACCACTCGGAGCGGCCTGTCTGCTGACGCAGAGGAAGAAAGCCAGCTCTCTACTGGAGACTGTCAAAAAATTGGACTTGATATTCTTCTTTTAACTTCCTTTTATACCCTCAGGTAATCACTCTTCTCTCCTTGGTGTCATTCCTTCTTTCATTTTAGTTTATAATTTTTTAAAGAGGGTTAAGTCGAAAGAAGACCAGTGAGAGCTAGCTGCAATTCTCATTTCTTTTTTCCCCATTAGGGTGTTTGCAATGGGGCGGGGGGTGTCTTGAGGTGGTAAGTGCCAGCAGGCCTGTGTGAGAGAACTGATGTCTGCTCCTCGGACTTGTTGCCCCAGAATCGCTTCCCTGCCCTTCACTGAATTTCTCATTAGTCAGCAACTGGATGTGCCAGCCACAGGGAACACAGAGGTGACTCAATTTGTTATCTGATGATCTGGAAAGTTAACACCAGCAGGGCGGTGCTTTAGTATCATTAAGAGAAGCAAATCGGTACCTATTAGAACTTGGGAAGATGTTTCTGCGAGGGAAATGGGGAACACAGTTTTCTACGTGAGCATGTTGACAGGGAGACTGAAGAAAGCCAGATATCAGGAAAGGCCTGTGGGGATGAGGCAAAGCCAAAGTAGCATGGAGCAGGAGAGAGAACTGGAGCGAATTTCAGGACGGGCTCTCACGTCAACTTGTGAGGCCGAAGACAGCTCTGGGGGCTTTGGCTTTTTTCTCTGTAAACGTTCCTCAAAGCTCTGCGTTTCTGCAGAGTCATTTGGAAAGAGAAGCATGGTAATGATGAAGAGACAAAATTTAAAAAACTGTCATGGGAATAAAGGGCCCAGACTAAGAAATATAGTCAATGATAATAGCACTGCCCAGCGACAGACAATAACTACACTTGAGGTGAGCACAGCATAACATAAAAATTTGTCAAATCACTATGTAGTGCACTGGAAACCAATGTAACATTGCATGTCATTATACTCAAACACAATTTAAAAAAATTTAAAGATTATATAAAAGCATAAGAGATGAAGCAAAGGGATGGTGTTAGATGTTCCTCTCACTTTATTGTTTTAATCATATGAAACTGTTAAAACAGTCGACTTCTTTCATATTAAGATTTGATGATCACGTGAACTGATGGAGGAAGGGAGATTGTTCGGTATTTCAGAAAAGGAAGACTCAGTCAATTTTGTTTTGGTGAGTTACTAAGTTCAGTCTTGGGATGACCATCTTTAGACTTGGAAAGGGTAAAACTGACGCTTTCACAATGAAAGGAAGATTCTGAAGAACTTGGCACATCACAGAGAAAATTATAAATTCTTGGATCCAGCAGATTGTGGCTCATGTTTACTAAAAATACTTCGTTAGCCCAAATAAAATGAAGAGAGAATAATAATTCAAATGAACAAAGGCAGAAGAGGTGGAATTAATTTTAAAAAGTATACAAAGACGAAGACTTCGTAGACTCTCCGCTACAACAACGTTAGGGGAATGCAGCCTCTGCCTTTTATTGAGTGCAGCACCTTCGCTTCAGATTCCAGCCTCCAATTTACTAGCCTGTGTCTTTGGGAAATCTACTGGGGTGTTTTTGGCCCTTACTTTGTTCAGGTGTAAAATGGAGATAATGTTAGTATCTGTCCTTGTTGAGGATTAGACAGACCTACACAGTACTTGACACATAATAGAAGTGCCAAAATATTAGAAGGGTAGGGGCACCTGCGTGGCTCACTCGAGTAAGCAGCTGCCTCTTGATTTCAGCTCAGGTCACAATCTCATGGTTTCTGAGTTTGAGCCCTGTGTGGGGCTCTCGGCTTACAGCACAGAGCCTGCTTGGGATCTTCTTTCTCCCCTTTCTGCCCCTCCCCCACTCATGCTTTCTCTCTCTCAAAAATAAATAAACATTAAAATTTTTTTAAATATTAGAAGAGTATAAACCTGAAATAAATGTCTTCATTTTTACAAAGTTTTCTGAACATAGCAGCAATTACAGAACAGATAGAGACGCAAACTGAGGACGTCTGTCTAATGTAACTATAGTCATCTACAAACTCAATTGTGGAGATTTTAGCACAGGGAAGAAAAGCCAAGAGTTGAAATTTTATATTCTAGTCATTATGCTGTTTTTACGCCAGAACTCCAAAGCTTCATTACTATTTCCTGTCGCTTTAAATATTGCACTAATTACTGTGTCCTCTGAGAATGAATTAACAAAATTACGTCTAGACTCTTGAGTGTAGAAATCATCTCATTTTGTATAGAGATTTTAAATGGTTACATTGTGAGTAGATACACATGCAGCAGGATATTCATGTAATTGATTCTCTTATCTTAGAAAAAAGGTTAATCAAATGCCCTGTTTGAGAAAGAGACAGAAAATAGCCAAGCTTGGGCTTCTTCAGTATGCTCTCCTGCCATTATCAGTTGGTTGCTTCAAAATGTGACCTTATACTGCAGCATTGAACCAATTCCTTTCTATCGAATTTGAGAACTATATATAAATAATATGTTATTATATTATATATAGTATGTCATATACAGTATATAGCACATTATATGTTATATATAATATGTAGTATATCATACACAATATGCCATATATCATATATATTATATCACACACAAGATATCATATATAAAATATAGCATATTAGATCATATAATATGCAGCATATTATATAACATGTTATATGTGATATATAGTATATCATATATAATATATGGCATATTATATATACAATATTTTATATATAATATATAGTATATTATACAAAGATCAAACATTTATATATGCATATATAAAAAATATATAATTTTTCCCTTGGGCACATTTTAGCTATTTAGCTCTAATATTCTATGCTTTACTTGTTGTAAATATTCCAGAATGGAATGTTTCTTTTGGCTCCTTCCTTTCTCCTTGTTGCTTAAATAGTTTGTTGTGTGTAAATATGTATGTATGAATATGCGTATGAACAAAATACTATGATAATACTTCACCTCAAATGAACACAGTGATTGGGCAATCTGACCTTTCAGGAACTTGGTCAAGAACAAATAAATAAGTAAAACAGGTCTGTGAATGCCTAAACTAGGTATCAGTCAGTGCATGTGCAAAAGCTCATGCATTTTGTTATAGTAGAACATCCCAGATCCTTATTCAGCACTTTCTTATTTGTACTTAACACACAATTCTTTTTTTTCCCTTTTTTTAATGTTTATTTATTTTTGGGAGAGACAGAGACAGAGACAGAGCATGAGCAGGGGAGGTTCAGAGAGAGAGGGAGGCACAGAATCCAAAGCAGGCTCCAGGCTCTGAGCTGTCAGCACAGAGCCCTAACACAGGGCTTGAACCCACGAACCATGAGATCATGACCTGAGCCGAAATTGGATGCTTAACCCAGTGAGACACCCAGGCGCCCCTCACACAATTCTTATCCACATGATTATCTGCCCTCACTTCTACCCCCCCCCCCCGTTCATAACAGATTAGAAGCAGCAAATGAGAAGTATTGTTTTGGGAATGTACATTCATGGAGGTGGGATGGGAGGGCAAATCACCGCTAACTTAAAGGAAAGGGGGAGAAGAAAACTTATAAAGCAGTCACAGGATTAAAGAGGCCCATGGTCTGGTACCATTTAGAGTTGGGTTAACAGACTCTGAGAACATCAACTATATACAGAAGCGAACAATTGTTAGAGTTCACAATTCTTTTCAAATCCCAAATCAATAAAGAAAGGTCCACTTATGTTTAGAGGCAGAACATGCAAGACAGTAGGTAATAAGATTTCGAAGTGTTTTAACCTAAATTGATGAAGAAAGATTAGGCAGGTTTATAGAGGCATAACTTACATACGGTTAAACTTCTCTTTTTTAGGTGTATAGTTGTATGGATTTTGAGGCGTGTACACAGTTGTGTAACTACAGTATGTAGCACTTCAAGTCTGGCTCCTTTTGCTTGTCATAATGCTTGAGATGCATCTGCGTGAACTGATTAAAATTTAAAAAAGTGGTTTGTGCTTAAAACTGGAAGAACTTGCTCGTTGCCTAAGGTTTTCTGATAGCTGAGATCCACGCTACAGATAATATGAAAATAGTGGGTTCTCTTAAAGAAAATACATGCTGTGCGAACACAGGCAACAACATTCCCCATTGGTGGGGAAAGTAAATTGGTACAAACTTTCCTATTCTTTCCTAAATTCTTCCTTCTCCTCTCCTCTTTTCAAACAAACACACCAGGAAACCTGTGGTAAGTGCCCGACATATTGTCTGGCACAGAATAGATATTCAATAATTAGTCATCTCCTTCCCTTTACTTTTTCTATTCTCTGTTTATACCCCACTTTCCCTTTTTCTCCCAGCACCCTTCAATACTCTCTCTTCAAGCTGCCTTACAGGTCAGCCAAGGTGAGTAATTATGTTAAGAGTTGCTCATTATTGCCCCAATTTCCATGACTTCTAAGAGCCTCTGAGACTTAGTCACCTGTTGAAAAGTCATCCAAAGAAAATAGGGCTTAAGGTTTTGGCCTGTCATTCTGTACTGAGGCACACGGATGTGTCAGGCTCATTTTAGGATGCAGCTGAGCTCACCCTTCTTTGAAATCGCCCTTGGGAAAGGGGCAGGCCCAGACAGCCGTGTTAGGACTGTGTAACCTTTGGCCTCAGCTGACTAGGCTGGGAGTAGACAACCCATCAGCGACAACAAATCATAAGCCGGGTTGGCTTAATCAGACCATCTCTCTTGAGGGCTGAGACAGAAGAATCCAGAGAGAGACTCTGGTGGACTCTTGAATTGAAAAGTTATGTGGAGCTGGCTCTCAGCCGTGGTGCTGAGAGAAACCGGAGCATGAGTCAGACAGGCTGAGGGAGTGCTGGGGCCCACCAGAGGCTCCGGCGTGAGTGAGTCTCTGTCCCCAACGTGCCAGTGGTTGCCTCCTCATGGCCTGACAAGATTATACTTCCTCCTTTTTGTTTTCCTTTTAAAATGCCTTTTTTGGTGTTTATTTACATATGGCTGAATAAAACATGAAACAATATAAACTTATAGATCGATTTAAATAATAGAGCTGCAAATCACTTAGTGAGCATTTATATTCACGAAGCTCCGCCAGGTAAAATGCTTACTGAGTTGATAGGAACACTGCCTTCGACATGCTCTTCCAGGAAAGCCCCATAAATGACTGGAAAAGATTATAATTTGTTTACACTTAAATACAAAATATATGTGGATTTTCAGAATTGTTTATTTAGAGAAGAAAGGAAAAACATGGGTAGTTTAGAAATGGTCACAATTAGAATGTTCCCGTGTATGGGCATTTTTTGGTGCTGGGACACATGACATTCAAATACTTTCATTTCCAAATGTGTGATGTATTCTGAAAAAAACTAAATACAATGGTGAATGAAATTACATTCTTGAATATGGAACGCTTTTTAGTTAAAAAAATTTCTGATGCCTTGGGGTATATTAATTTTGGATAAAATGTTTGATTCAGGGAATAACATATGCAAATAAATGCATGTTTAGAACATCTCACTTTACCTCACGTGAGAACTATCTTTATGAAAGCTGACCAAAAAGTAAAACTTGATTAGTACGAATGCCAAATATGGGTTTTAGCGTTCACTCTTGGAAGGTGGCTGAAAATGAACTATTAAGTTATCAAAATTATGAGATGCTAATTAAGCAGATAACAATACAGGCTTATAGTCCATACTGAAAGGTGGAAGAGCCAAGGATTACAGTTTATAGTGTCTAATGAATTATATAAGCCTCTGCCATTCTCTCCTATATTAAAAATAAAAAATAATGTTGGTATTATTGCTAGTGTTATAAATGGGAAAAATTTGGTTAATGTAGGAAATCAAGGTAGATAAATGAATAAGGTCACTAAAAACGTGATCATAAAAACAGAAATATTAAACAATAGAAATTTATAAAATGTGGAATTTATTTTCCTGAGGCCACTGGTGTACCAGATCTAAGCCAGAACTGTTGAATCATGTAATTTCAAAACAGTATCGATGATCTTGTACATACTTCCTCCTTGAATGTCTGCTTGCCTGTCTACTCACATGAATGTGAATGGCTTCCAGTTCACAGCAACCAAACAGTGTCTAGTGGAACACTTGCCTTGCAGTTAGGATTTGTTTTTGGGTCTCCTGATAGAAATGTGTTTATATATAATAGAAGCTTCATGGAACATTTCAAAATTGCAGGGCAATGAGTATAATAGTTTCTTGTTGCTGTTGGAACAAATTATCCCAAATTTAGTAGCTTAAGGCAACATAAATGAATGTTCTTACAACTCTGGAGGTCAGAAGCCCATCAGTTTCACTGTGCTAAAGTCAAGGTGTGGGTAGGGTTGCATTCCTTCTGGAGACTTCAGGAAAGACTCTTTGTCCTTTCCTATTTCACCTTCTAGAGGTCATGACCTACATTGCTTGGCTGTGGCCTCCTTCCTCACATCCCTCTAACCTCTTGCTTCTGTCATCCTATCTTCCCCCATCTCCTTTAACCTTGCCCGCCTTATAAGGAACCCTGTATTTCTATTTAGGGCCCACTCAGTAATCCAGGATAATTTTACCACCTCAAAATCCTTAGTTTAATCATATCTGCAAAGTTTCTTGTCATGTAAGGTAATATTCATGGGTCCCAGGGATTAGGGTTTGGATATCTTTGGGGACCATTATTCACCCTACCACAGTGAGGATTTTTTTTTTTAGTCTCACATGGTCAGAGGATATCAGGAGGAAGGATGTATTATTGGAGGGTGGGAAGCTGAGTGAAGAATGGAAGAGGAATTAAGGGACAAGCAGACATAGAGTCTTAGAGACTCTGAGTCCCAAAGGCCAAGTGGGGGGAATTGGAAGTATATTGTTGTAAGATTCTTATACCATACATGAAGTGGCATATTACTTGAAGGCAGACGGTAATAAGTTAAAGATATGTGTTATAAACCCTAAAGCAAACACTAAAATAACAGCAAAGAGTTTTAGCAAATGAGCAAACAAAAAAGATAGAATGCAATCATAAGAAAATTCAACCCAGGGGCACCTGGGTAGCCCAGTCAATTAAGCATCTGACTCCTGATTTCCCCTCCCGTCATGATCTTATGGTCTTGAGATTGAGCTCTGCAGTGGGCTCTATGCTGGTCATGGAACCTGCTTCAGATTCTCTCTCCCTCTCTCTCTCTGTCCCTCCCCTGCTCATGCACACTCTCTCTCTCTCAAAAAAAAAAAAAAAAGAACAAACAAAGAAAGAAAACAAACTCAATGCAAAAGAAAGGAGAAAAGAGGAAAAAAGGAACAAAGAAGAGATAGGACAAATAGAAAACAAGTAGCAAGATGGCAGAGTTAAAAACAACTGTATCAACAGTCAGACTAAATATAAATGGTCTAAATACCCCAACTGAAAGGGAGAAATGATTAGACTAGATTAAAAAAAAACACAAAGATGCCACCATATCAGAAATATGGAGAAGGCATGTTAGATGTATTGGATTATTTTATTGTTTGTGTGATTATTTTCTTTTGAATATCATTATGCATACTAGATATAACTTGAAATGAACATCTTATATATGTTTTGTATTGAGATTTTATTCATCCATGAAGTTTAGATATCTATTTCTTATTACAAGACTATAGGATTTGTTAGTTTTAATTAAATGATTAAGAACTTTAAAATAGCTAAAAAAGAAATAGATGTACAGATAATAGGAATATTAAAAAAGTGTCTTAGCTTAATGACTGTAGGGACTTCATTATATCCTTTCTGACTCAACAACTGTTTACAGAAATGTAAGTAATAATATAAGGAAAAACTCCCAAATCACATATAACAACATTCACGAGATATCACCCTCATTCCCTACATAATGAAGAATACAGAGAGCATGAAGAGGAAATTACATTAGAAAAAAAGGAGTTAACTGAAAATTTCTTGCTTTTCCACCAGCCTCAGCTGAAAGAGAGTATTTATTGAATACCTCAAATTATTATTCCTATGCCATAATGGCAACTTTAAATTTTGGATTACTAAAATTTTATAATAAAATTGTAATTATAATTAAATTTTGGATTAAAGTTATGATTTATTCATGTGTCTCAGAAGTTCATTCTGTGATAGTGAGATTCATTTTCAGCCAAATATCAATTTTAATACTCATTCGTTTGACATTCAGCCAAGACATGCTGGATGACATGTGACATTTGGTGTGACTCTTCCATGTGCATGTGTCAATATCCTGGTTTTTAAACTTAACATTAAAATAGGAATGTGAAATGCCCTCCATCTCTAATACTCTTTTATTTAAAAAATTTTTAATGTTTATTTACTTATTTTGAGAGAGAGAGAGAGAGAGAGAGAGAGAGAGAGAGAGAGAGACATAGAGTGAGCAAGAGTGAGCAGGGCAGAGGCAGAGAGAGGGGCAGTGAATCCCAAGCAGGCTCGTGCTTTCAGTGGAGGGGGCTCAATCTCATAAATGGTGAGATCCTGACCTGAGTTGAAATTAAGAGTTGGACACTTAACCAACAGAGCCACCCAGGCTCCCTGTCCAATATTCTTCTATAAAATGATTTAAAATAACTGTATAGGGGTGTCTGAGTGCCTCAGTCAGTTAAGCTTCTAATTTCAGGTCAGGTCAGGATCTCATGGTTTGTGGGTTCTAGCCCCACATGGAGCTCTGTGCAGACAGCTCAGAGCCTGGAGTCTGCTTCAAATTCTGTGTCTCCCTTCCGCCCCTGCTCATGCTCTGTGTCTCTCTCCCTCTCAAAAGCAAACATAAAAAAATAAAAAAATAACTGTATAAATGAAATTATTAGACTATATCATAATTTAATTATTCCCTTATTGTTGGCTATTCAGTTTGTTTCCAAATTTATGAGTCATTAAAAATGTTCTGAATATGTGGTACAATGTATCTTTAACTTCATCTCTGAAATATTTTTCAGAAACTGTATGCTAATTTCCACTCCTACATCTAATGTATAAGAGGGCCATTTTGCTAAAGCCTTGCCAACGCTGCCTATTACTCATCTGATAATTTCTGACAACTTGATAGGCAAAAATGGCATCTCATTATTAATTTAGTTTGCAGTCTCTCTGATTACTTGGTCCAGTTTCTTCTTTTGTAACATTCTTATATGTCTTTTCCCCATTTTCAATTGATGTTTGTATTTTTCATGTTTATTTGCAAGCGTTCCCTATTTATATTTAAGGATATTGACATTTGCTTGTTAAAAATGAAAAACATTGACTTAGGAATGCCTTCTATACTCTCATGTGTAGGCTACTTTGATAGGCTCAAATGGAGTGGGTGGAGAGGAAAGGCGAGGGTGTTTACTGGGCATATTATTGGTAGAGAGCATGTGAGCACGAATGGAAATTCAGTTCATCCTCTATATGCCTTCAGATTGATTTTCTTAGACTAATACTGTCAATGTGCCTTCTTTGACTCAAAATCTCCCCAGTTATGTTTATCAGCCATCTAGCAAAACATAATTTCATCAGCCAACCATGAACATTCTCCATATTTTGACTCTAAATATTTATTTTCAAATTGTGCCCAAACCAACCCAGCTCCATCTAGACTAGTGTAGTGTGTAAGTGCTGAAGATACAGTGACAAGGTGTCTATCTTCTAGGTGCTCACAGATGAGGTGGAAGGGACAAGTAAACAGAAAGATTGCAACTGGTGACGTAGACCTTACATCAGAAACATTCAAAATGCATTATGGGGGAATAGGGGATGGGTAGTCGAACTGGAAGAGAGAGGTCAGGGAAACTTACCAGAACAGAGGGTGGCTAAAATGCATCTTTAAAAAATTTTTTAATGTTTATTAATCTTGGGGGGGGGGAGAGGTAGCACACAAGCAGTGGAGTGGCAGAGAGAGAGAGTCATACACAGAATCTGAAGCAGGCTCCAGGCTCCAAGCTGTCGGCACAGAGCCAGACATGGGGCTCGAACCCACAAACTGTGAGATCATGACCTGAGCCGAAGTTGGAAGCTTAATTAACTGATCCACCGAGGCGCCCCTAAAATGCATTTTGATAGATGGATAACTGTCAGTCAGCCAAAGGTCATAGGGGAGGGAAGAGGGTAAATCAGGTGAGACTCATTTCAGGTCCAGTAGAGGGATGCAGAAAGAAGTAGTCAAAGCTGAAGAGGGCAAATTGAGACAGTCTGTTTTGTCAAGGATTTTAACCTTAGAGTAGCGGAGAGTAATGGAAGAGCTGTAAACAGAGGTCTGACTTCATCAGGGTTATGCTTTAGAGAGATCACCCTGGCTGCATCCTGGAGAACCAGTCAGAGGGGAAATATTTAGAATCACTCTTAAGTGCCGGTTGACTTGAGACAGCCTTGATTTACACCTGTTGTCCAGGCATTCTGCCCAGTTTAGCATTAGTCCTAGGCTTTTCATTTTAAATGAACTATTACAGTTATAAAATATTAAAGTAAGTCTGGGCGAGTTTGGTAGCCCTCCCTCTTGTACTTCCAGCTCTGGTCTTGTCTGGTAGTGAGATGCATATTCACCGAGCAGAAGTCTCACTTTATCGTGCAGTTAACTCTGGAATAAGACCAGTGATAGCCTATCTCTCTTTCCCCACCCCTTTCCAGACGTAAGCTACCTAACATCTGTCTCTCATTGAAGGGGAACAGGTAGGCTGCCCCCTGATAAAACCAAGTGGGTTCAGACATTAGCATCTGGGGAGATGGAAGCCCTTCTGGTCTCAGGTGGTGGTGGGGAAATACTGTCCCTGCCAACCTCTTTGTGGGCCAGCCAGTTGCTGTGACTCATGCTGAGTGGCCACTTCTTGGCAGTGTCAGTGGGAAATGTGGGACATCACAGGCTGGATGTATGTGAAGTATGTACAGGAAATAGGAAGCTGAGCAGTGCTGCTGTGGAGAATAGAAAGAGTAGTCTCAATGCTTTTGCCAGGAGTTTTGTTGTTGATTGTACAGCACAAACCTGTGGCTATTTCCTTGTTTATTATGTGCTAGTGCTTATTATTATTATTATTATTATTATTATTATTATTTTGCAATAAACCCCTTGGACATCAATGAGCTTAAGGGAATGTTAAATGGAATATTCAGTGCTGGAATTTTATCCCTCACGTATGTTGATGTTGAGTGTGTAACCTGCACAGTGTTTGTACGTATCTATCACTTGCCATGGAGGCCATAGAGATGTCATTGACCACGTGGAAAATAGAAGACCCAAAGCTACTGAAGAAGCATTATCGTCGGCTTCAAAAGATAATTGTCACTGTGTGGAGACTGCCTGGAGATAGTGATTTACCAGATACAGCTGCAGACGGTGTGTCCTGGCCGCTCCTGACGTGTGTGTGCCTTGGGCAAGAGGACAAATGAAGGCCCACATTCTATCAGGTTTAAATATACACAAGTTATAAATCAAGCTAGCAAAGTGTTAAATGAAATATGTTCTATGCCCCTACTTAGACAAAATACTTTCATTATGACAAAAAATATGTAAAGCTATGGTTTTTATATGGACTTGGCAAAAACTCAAAGGTGACTGAATGTAAATAATGAGCATGAATGAGTGTTGTCATGATGGGCTAGCAAAATTTGGATGAGTAAGAAAAGTCAAGTGATATGTAACTCATGAATTATTACTTAGTCCACATTTTTTCCTTCATTTCAGCAAAATTACTAATTATGTTTTTATATTTGAGATCTTCACATAATTTGTTTTCTATTGACAGTCATGATCTGAAGGATTAAAAAATAAAATCTGGAGTGCCTGGGTGGCTCAGTTGGTTAGGCATCCAACGTCAGGCATCTGACTTCAGGCATCGGATTCCAAAACCATTTGGAATCTCAGTATTCCTGAATTTGAGCCCCGCGTCGGGCTCTGTGCTGACAGCTGGGAGCCTGGAGTCTGCTTCAGATTCTGTGTCTCCTCTCTCTCTGCCCCTCCGCCACTCATGCTCTCTCAAAAATAAATAAACATTAAAAAAATCTTCTTAAAGAATAAAATCTTAAGGTATTAAAATGCATAAAACTTGAATGTAGGTTCATCTAAATATGCAAATTAAAGTGAATTTAAAATATAAAAAATGAAGCTACATTTCATGTTTTCTATAAAAATGGTATGTCTCTTCTGAAATATTCAAAATACCAATTAAGATTAAAGAAAAATACAAGTGACAATTAACAAATATCATCAACTTTTACAATCAAAATTAAATGAAGGTGAACATATTGACTTAAGTCTGAAATTGAAACTGAAATCCAACTGTATTAAGGAATTTTATAAAAACAGAACTATTCACAATCCTAGGGCTTATTGTCCATCTAGTTCCCAATTTAAAGACTCTGCAGCAAGCTTCACTCATGTTATGGTGAGATTTATATTTACTTACACACAAATATAGAAAACTAAAATAGATAAATGTATGTGTATGGACACACCAATTTAAGAATAATATGAATTGTTTAGTATTAACAAATATTATAGGTACATACTAAATCCGTAGGACCTTTGGAACCAAGAAGTGGAACAAAAAGAAAAGTGAGGCAATGGATGCTCACATTAATTGGAACTGATACTTGGTTATGCATAAATCTGCATTCTTGTTATCTGCACGGAGATATTTGACAAGTTAATTGATTTGCCTTTTCTCTTATATAAGTCTCTCTACCACCCAGCTGCTCCTTGCACTCTATAACTGCTTCTGTCTCTGTTTCTGGAACACTGGGAAAGGACTGTGGAAAAGAGACTCCTGAGCTACGAAAGCTGTTCGTCTTGAGTGTGGACATGTAGAGTTTTGTTCCATAGTCTACCAGCGCTGGGTTTTGGATCTTGAGTGACAGAGCTGTCCATGAACTTTTGAATATACTTACTGTTTTTGTGTGTTTGTGATGCGCAGGGCCCCTAAAATGCAGGACCCGGGACTGGGGGCCTTCTCGTCTACATCTAAGGGTGTTTATATCCCACTTTGTGCTGAGTTTAATACAGCTGAACTTAATTCCAAGTTTGTGCACATACAAAAAGTGAAGCCATACCTGTCAATGTGCTGGCTCTACCAGAAAATGAGGAAATTCAGAGTTAAATGATATGTTTTTATATTGGTGTCATCAGATGCCTCAAGTAAAAAATTAGTTCATTCCAATTATAGTTTGATATTTGCATTCAATTCCTGGGATTAAATAAAGCTTTTGAAGGTTCATTCAAAAGTGAAAGGTGAAACATCTGTCATTATTATTAGTTAAGTCATAGTAAATTCATTTAAAAAGTTCAGCATTTGCAGATAAAATTACTTGTTTTGAGGGTCACGGATAAAACACAAATTTGAGGACAGCACAACATCATGGTGAAAACAATGTTCTTGCTAAAATTAAGAAATTTATGGAACTGAAACAGAATTAGTCAAGGCACATGCATAATTTATAATTAATTGCATATAAACAAGCTGCAATATTCTACCAATGAAAATAGAAGATGTAGTTGTCAAAATTTACATATGTTTCTATTTATATAATGTTACACCAACTGAAATGCTAAATTTTTATGACAAAACTGGTGTCGAATTAAAAATACTTAGCATGGCAGCACTGTGTTTTCTGTTTTTCCTGGTGGTCCATAAGTAGATTTTCAAAATGTTTGAGGCTCTGAAGAACCACTTTGTAAATCAATCTAAGTGTCCTACATTGTCAGTGAACATTTTGTGAGTGAGTCCTCTAAATTTGATTTCATTGTTTTCTCAAAACCATTTGGAAATCTCTAATCAAAGCATTCAAAGAATGTTCACATTTGAAGATTTTAGAAAAATAAAGTCATTGCAAACAAAGCTTGCAAAGAGAAAAACAGTGAGATTAAGCTATTCAAAACAAGAGAGGAACTAAACAAACGTGGAATTTAAGATGCCTGCTTACAACTGTTCAATGATTTCCCAATGGGTTTACCATTATCTTTAGAATTAAGACTAAAATCCTCCAAATTCCACACAACAGAGTTACAAACAGACTTGGAAGAAACCTACTCTAGAGTTAGGGCAAAGAGTTGCAAATAAGGCAGTATTTACTTTGTAGGAGATGTTGATACAAGGCTGAGATGTGGTCAACAAGGAGGCAAAAGATAGGAATGTGGGTGCTGGGATTGGCTAGGAATGCAGGGCAGGCACCAATAGCTCATTCAAGGTTGGCAAGCAAGCAACCGGTACTATTTTGGGATGGTTTGGAGAGCGGCCCTGGGAGGAAGTGGGAAGAGGAATCAGGCAGAGCGGGGGCTCTTGTCTACACTTGCACTTTTACCGAATGCTGAAAACTAGGGCTAGGATCAGGCAAGAGTGCTGCAAAGGGCACAAAATTAAAGTAGCATTCACTCTCAGATGGGTACACCTGAGACCCCGGCAGTGACAGTTTCCTTAAATGTTGCACTGTAGATGCTTCTCTGTTCTCACTCTAGTCCAGGCTCTGTAGAAAACACTTTCTTTCTACACCCCAACAAGGGTTTCCAAATCTAGTTCAACATCATAGTCCCCTAGGGAGTTATTCTTGAGTAATTTTTTCATATAGATTGTAAAATGCAGACTCCTATAGCTTCACTTCAAATGTACTGAATCAGAATCTCTAGGGTGGAATTTAAGGACCTATATTTTAAAAAAGTGCTTAGGTGATTCTGATGCATGAGGTGTATAGGAGTCACTGGCCTTTAGCACTTAGATGTTCTTCATGCCTGACCTCACAACTTGATCCTGGTCGGTAACTGGGTAGAGGATCTTAATTAAACACATGTCTTTGTCATACATATTCTAAATTAACTGAGAGATAGATACAGGATCCATGTGTGAATTAAAGAATATCATCATCAAAGAAGAAACTACAAAGCAAATTAGAAAATGCTTGAAATTGACTATCAAAAATTGTGGGATGCACAAAATACAGTGCCTAGATGAAAATGTTCAGCATTAACTGCTTATATTTGAAAGGGATTCTCAAATCAATGGGCCATGATTCTATCTTATGAAACTAGTAAAAGAAGAATAACTTAAACCCAAAGCAAGCAGAAAGAAGGAAATAATAGAAGAGTAGGAATCAATGAGAGAAAAAAATGAGAGAAAATCAAACCAGAAGTTGGTTTTTTTTAAAAGATCAATACAATTCATAAACTGGACTGATCAGGAAAGAAAGATAAAATGCAAATTACCAGTACCAAGAATGAAAGAGGAGACCTCATTAAAGATCATGCAGACATTAAGAGGACAATAGGGAATATTGTGGACAGGTTTTGTGCCAGTAAGTTTAATAAATTAGAGGAAACATTCTGAAGGATGCAAATTACCAAGAGCTCATTGAAGAAGATACAGTAATCAAGATAACTTGGCAGCTATGAAATAAACTGGTTTCATGATGAACCCTCTTTGTCTGCAAAAACTACAGATGAATTCTACTAAGCACTCAAGGAAGTGATAATACCATTGCCATACAAACTCCTCAAATAAAAGAGGAGCAAAATTTTCTCACTCCTTTTATGAAGTCAGTGTCGTCCTGATACTAAAAGCCACACAAAGATATAACAAGAAAAGAAAACCATAGACTAATATCTCTCATAAACACAGATGCAACAATCTTTAACAAAAAGTTGTATATCAAACCCAGTAACATATGAAAATGATATTATACAATAAAGAAGTGGGGTTTACCCCAGGAATGCAAGGCTGTTTCAACATTTGAAAACCTACCAATGTAATTTACCATATGAACAGTTTAAAAAGGAGAAAAATTGTCATTCCAATAGTTGGAAATAATTTTTGACAAAACTCAACACTGATTTAAAAAAAAATTTATGTCTTTATTTTATTTTGAGAGAGAGAGACAGAGAGAGACAGAGAGTGAGTGGGGGAGGGGCAAAGAGAGAGGGAGACGCAGAATCTGAAGCAGGCTCCAGGCTCTGAGCTGTCAGCATAGAGCCTGGCAAGGGGCTTGAACCCATGGACTGTGAGATCATGCCCTGAGCCAAAGTCAGATGCTTAAGTGACTGAGCCACCCAGGCACTCCTGATTTTTAGTAAAAACTGTCAGAAAACTAGGAATAGACGGGAATTTCCTTTACCAGTAAGCTAAACTTACTGGTGAAAGACTGAATGATTTTCCCCTCATACCAAGAACAATGTAAGTATATTTTCTCTGATTACTTCTATTCACCATTGTCCTGGAGGTCCCAGCGAAATCAGGAAGGCAAGAAAAATTAATAAAAGGCATACAGATTGGATAGGAAGCAACAAAAATTTCTTTATGAAGAGATAGAATGTTCATCTATGTAGAAAACCGAAAGAACCTACCAAAAAGCTACTAAAACTAAGTGAGTTAAACAAGGTTTCATGCTTAAAAAATGCAAAACACTAGCAATGCCTAACTGGAAATTGAGGTAAACAATATTATTTACAATATCATAAAATATGAAATACTTAGGTATAAATTTAATGAAATATGTGCAATATTTTAATGTTGAAAATTATAAAACATTGCTGAGCAAAATTAAATAAGACCTACTAAATGGAGAGATATATCATATTTATGGATTGGAAAACTCAATATTCAGATGCCAATTTCTCTGACTTGATCTATACATGCAAAGTAATCCCTATCAAAATCCCTGAAGGATTTTTTATAGAAGTTTGCAAATTGATTCTAAATTGATTCTTGTATTTACGTGCAAAATATAACATCAGGTTTTTATTGCTAGATAAAATGCTGGCAACATTTATTGAATGTTTACCATGTTCCAGGTATTGTTTCGCCAACTTTGAATGCATTAGGAAATCACATTGTCACAAAAACTCTCTAAGGGAGGTGGAATAGTGTTCTCTCCATTTTATGGATATGCAGACATAAAGCAGGCAATGACTGTCTGGGTTTATCAGCTTTTAGGTTGGAGAGTTTGCCATTGAATCCAGGCAATTGAGATCCAGAGTGTGGCTGTTTAATTACCCAGAATCATCAGTTTTTGAACCAATTAGCTATCGCTATAAACAACCACAAAATCTCAGTGGTGAGTAATAATAAGCATTGAATTTCCACATTTGCAGGTTGGTGGGTATGGCTTTGCCGATTTTGCCTGGGCTCAGATGGGCTGCTCCAAATATAGGTAGAGATTCTGTCTGCTCCACATGCTTCTCATCCTCCCGGAATTGTTGGCTTGGCCACGGCCTGTTCTTCACATGGCAATCATAGGATGCATTGTAGAACAAGGTTCACATCGCTCTTCTACTACTTCTACCTTTTAACTGCCCAAGCGAAGGGAGAGCAAGTGGAAAACTGTAGGTCTCTCCTGCAGGGCGAGGGAGCCCCACCCTGATACACTTATGGAAAAGAGAAAGCAAGCCCTAGAGATGCCTGCCATAGGCAAAGGGTCTCCAGAAAGTCAGATGCAAGAGGAGTGGCCGTTTGTGTCAGTGACATTTACACCACCTGATGGAAGACTCATAGATGTCAGCTTTTTGTCTATGTTCGTGTCCCACGAGGAGAGGAATGAAGGTTGAAAGCTTCTGTTTACCACTTCTGTAAGGGCATAGAAGCTTTAGGAGGACTTCCTACTTAAGGGCCGAGCAGGAATGGCGGGAAGAGCTCTTTCTCTCACAGAAAGGTGAGCACTGGGTTCTAGAGTTCACAGCATTCCTCTTCCCTTACCAAATACAGAACTGGTAACAAAGAAGGGGCTCAAGAAATATTTGCAGTTGAACAATAAGAGAAGCTGTTGGAATTTTACTCTTGAAGAAACTCCAAAATTTCCCTCTTTCAAACATCACTCCTGGGGTTCTTCTTGGCTTTGCAATACAAACAGTTGTTTGCATTCTGAGGAGCACTTTGGCCATGTGTTTCAGTTGCCCTGAGTTCCCCCCCAATATGGCACAAAAGAAGCTTGTCCTGCTGGAGCTTAGAATTGATTGCAAAACTAACCCTGGCTAGCAAAACTGGCAAATTCCAGTTAGTGTGCGTGCATTTTTGTTGTATTTGTGTTTGCGATGTGTGTGTGTGTGTGTGTGTGCGCGCACACACACACACACACACACACACACACACGCACGCGCACTCTCTGAACAGAATGCCCAAAGGAAGAAGAAAGGCAAGATGATGCCCAGCTGCATTGTTCTGGCAAGACTTTTTCCACATAATTCTCCATAGTTTCTACAGTGCTCCTCTCTTTTCCTGGCTTCCTGTTTCTATAGAATGGCAAAGATTTGCTGAGTCTTTCCAGCTGTAGCCTAAAGCCATCACTGAAACAATGGGACTGCCCATTCTGAGGTGGAGGGTGTACATAGCCCTGTGCCCTTATTATACACACCAGTCATTAGCAGAAGGAATTGTGGGTAGGCAACCAGTAGTGTCTGCTCCAGATGTTTTATTTCTAGCAATAGATTACAGCCTGAGTTTTCTAAGAAATCATAACAGAAATGCTAATGTTTTAAGGATAGAAATGGAGCTCCCACTCCCCTCTGGGTTTCAATCAATGGGCCACAGAAGTTCATCCTCAGACCCAATTTATCCTCCTCTTTGGAGTCTCTGAACCTCGCTTGTTTCCTGGACCCTCTGCCACTTGTGTAGCTCTGGCGAATGTCTCTGTGAGGGCCCAAGTGGTCCTCTTTCTGGATGCTGAGGCTTAGACCCTTTGACTCCTCCCACCGTTCCTCAATTCAAGTATAACCAATGGGGATGGGATCTAGTTTTCCCAGAGACTGTCAGAGAACTCAGGCAGTGCAACAGGGACATGCAGGTGAGTTCATTCCATATGGAGTGAACTTTGGCCTATGGGAAACAACAGAGATGAGTCAGCAGGTAAATAAATTCCTTCTCCGTTTTGCTCTTCCATGGATCATTCTGAGACACCACTGCTTTGTGCACAGCTTGTCTGAGGTCGTCAGGCATGGCTAAGTGACTCGCTGTGTTTCTTTGAGAAGCAGTGTCAGTACAGGAATGCATCATTTTACATTTGCAGTTAATCTTTCCCTGCCTCATTTCCGTTTCCCCCATGCCATCCTAGGATTGTACTTCCTAATAAAGGATTAGCCCTAAGGCCTGGACTCAGGCTTTCTTTTATAGGAGATATAGTTATTTGACAATATAGGAAATATTGTCGAAGTTTCTCAATCTCCTAAAAACAAGGTTTCTGATAAATTGTGTGACTATTGTGGCCTGAGGCTTCTGACCTCCTATCTCCAATGCATATACTTGGGGTCCACATTCAGGCATGCTCATGGGGATATGACTGAGCTTGCAGAAGAGGTTCAGTAATCAACCAATTATGAAGAATGGAGGCCTGCCTCTTACCTAGTTATAGGGTGGACAGAGAGTAATACACAACACGGGTATCCCACCATGGGAATACCTCGCTTGGTGCTTCTTCTGCATTGAAACAGGGAGTGAAAAGGTAGGCAAGAGTAAGAGGTGCTCATAGCCCTGAGTCCCAACAAGTGAGATGGAAAGAATAATGGGCAGGCCTTGCTGGGCGGGCTTACATCACAGGAGCTGGCAGCAGAAACAAACCCTGGTTTCCATATGCAATCCATGATGCCATAAAAGAGGATGGGTGGAGCTATGTTCTCACATTAGAGGCAGGGAGGTCCTGTCCAGTGGGAAATATGCCAGATTAGACTACCATCATTTAGATTAGTCTCTTCTCTTCTCTTGGAGAGGAACAAGAGGTTAAAAATGAAAGGGGAGTAGAAAGCCCATTCTCTAGGGAAAGCTAAGAAGAGGATAAGTAGTGCCCCGTAAGAGGAGATGATCTCATTTCTTTCCTTGAAATGGTAACTATAATTTAAAAAAATCAGAGATATATGTTAGAAACAGGAAATCTGGATTTCAACAAGACCTGTGACAACGTCAGGATAACCTTGAACCAGGTTTGTTATCTTTGGCACTATTGACACTTGGGGCAGGATAATTCTCTGCTCTGGGACTGTCTTGTACACTGTAGTATATGTAGCAGCATCCGTAGCCTCAACCCACTAGGTGGTAGTAGTACCCCCTCCCCAGTTGTGACTCGAAACATCGTCACATAGCTTCACCAGGCTACCAAGTCACCCAAGTGAGGAAAGGAGTCATCTTTGACCACTTCCCTCTGTACCGCTACCCCACGGCATTAGTCACCACGCTTTCAGTCTTGCTTCCTTCATAGTTCTTTAAACGTCCATTGCTCTCCAGCCCCAAGACTACTGTCTTAGATAAAGCGGTCCTACTCTTTGGTCTGGATCCCTGTTCATGACTCCAGTCTTACCTCCTTCAAATCAGTTCTGTCATAACGGCAAGAATTATCTTTCAAAAACCTGAATCTTTGGGTAGGCTCCTTCAAAGCTTCCGCATAGCCATTAGGATATAATCTAACTAAGCTCCATGCTTTGAAAACAATGCCCCTTGTGTAGGGCTGGAAGTAGGGTGAGTCAAGCAAGACACGTTGGGTGCAAAACGTAAGGAGACACTTATTCTCAAGGATCATGCAAATGCAGGGTTGGCACTTGAGAGTGAATACTACCTTAATTTCTACTCCCTTGGTGGCTCCCTTGCCCCAGCCTTGTTGCTTTGCCTTTGCACTGGCCCAGTTACTCTCTCTGGTCTGGTCTCTCATCACATGCCCACTCGAATCCTCATTTCTAACCCAGCAGGCTGCTTCTAGTCCCCTGAATTCACTTTATTACCACGGTTACCATAACACCTCTCTGAGCAGTGGATTTTTCCTGAGGCTTCAGATACAGGGACAGAAACCCATAAAATATTGGTTCATGATGAATCCCAAGCAACAAAAGGGCAGCAAATGTGATTTTTTTTCAAAATTTTATTGTGATAAACTACATGTTAGATAGAACTTACGACTCAGTGTACCATTGAATATATTCAAATTATTGTATAATCATCACTACCATCCACTTCCAGAACTCCTTTAATATGGCAAAACTAAGACTCTATACCTATTAAACAATAAATCTCATACTCCCCCCTCCCCTAGCTCCTGGAAACCACTGTTCTACTTTGTGTCCTTATGATTTTGACTATTCTAGGTATGTAGTATCATACAATATTTATCTTTTGTGATTGACTTATTAAACTTAGCATAATGTACTCAAGATTCAACCATATTATGTATAAGAATTTTCTTCTTCTAAGATTGAATAATATTCCATTGTATGTTTATGTCACATTTTTAAATGCATTCATCTGTCTGTGGACATTTGGGTTGCTTCCATGTTGCAGCATTGTAAATAATACTGCTATGAACAAATATCTCTTTGAGACCTTTCTTTTAATTCTTTTGAGTATATTCCCTGAAGGAGAGCTGCTGGATCATATGGCAATTCTAGAAAATATGTTTTAAGCCTAGCTCAAAGGCATTCATTTTGACAAAAGCTTTTGCATGTAAAGCAAACAAAATATTGAAATCCATCTTTTATTACAGCCATTGCCATAACAACATCATATCTCATAGCATATGGTCACTGTGGTGTAATTTTCTTTAAAATACTTCAACAAAGATAGTATGATATATATTTGTGCACATTAGTTTTAATCTATACCCTAGGGCAGTTGTTAAAATTCAAAGTTTTCTAATTGAGGGTATTAATTCCAGGGATTATTTTCCCTTGAAAGACTCTAATCAGAAATCAGCATTTCCAAAGCAACTACTGTAAGCCTAAAACTATCTTTATCTCAGATCAATATCACAGGCTTTGCTAATTAGCGTCATGGATGTTAGAAATAATTTCTCACTGGTGAGACGCATGGTATTCAAGCAGTGTGCATTGGCTAGAATACTTGTTTAGGAAGTTCTGCCTCTTGCATGATAGGAGTCTAAGAATCTGGTAAAGAAAGTAGCCCACAGCCCTTGAGAATGGCACTCTAGGCTTAGGATTCCAGACTGGTCCCTTGTTGAGCCACTTATGGTGGGGACTTAGTGGTCTGAATATGACTAGAGATTTTAGTAAATTCAACAGCTCCAATATTGCACATGTATCTCATATGAACTTTTGATGCAGGATGCACTAGGATCAGTTAAAGGGTCACCAAATTGGGACTTTGCTGAACTTCCAGGACAGATTGTAAGGCCATGGAGGTGTCTCCTTGCTGTGAATGTTTATATGAATGTCAGAATTTGGTCTGACACTTGCTTTTAAGGAGACCGGTTGCCCCTACTTATTTATAAATATTGAAGACTACTCCTATCCATCCAAAAAAATCCTAAAATCTGTGACTCCCCAGTTTGGTCAGGTCATTTTGTGGTTGGTGATTTATTGGAAGCAAATGGGAGGTTAGAACTGCCTAAGCAATCTTCATCCCAATTTGGATATGCTTGCATGCTTGTCACCCAGTAATCCTATCATCCTTTGGCCCTTAGCATCTTATAAATACAGCCTTGCCCAAAGAACTGGGAAGAAATTGTCTCTGTGGAACTAGGTATTCTAACACTTTGATAACTTATTCCCATATAATTGCCTCTGCAATGTCCAGCAATAAAGCTCACATAAATTTAAAAATTACCTATAGATGAAAGATAAAGGTAGAATGTTATACATTTTTTTAATGGCCTTGGCCCTAGGAAATACAAGATTTTAGATGTACGAAGCACAAATGAAGAGAAACTGCATATTAAAAGTGTGTCTGAAAGAAAAAACAAACATTTCAAGGTGCCACAGTCAAGGATCATTGAATTATTTAAATGAAAAATCATAGAATTTTTATAAACAATTAAATGGAGAAAAGCAATATATGATTTGAGTAATAGTTAGCATTTTCTTTAATTGTTTAAGCTGGAACCATATTTTATGAGTAGCAGACTACAAAAATGGAAAATTCATGGTATAATTATAGAGTGTGAAGATTGATTTTCATATATTGCTTACAGAGTGAGTCTCATGGATTACTGTCATAATCAAATATAACTTGAAACCATATCAACAGGACACATTTTAATGATATGCACATAATTGCTATTGTGCTTGGTGGTGATTTAGCAGAAACAGTAAATAGATCACTTAAAGGATATAATTAGTATTATATTTACAGGGTTGAATTAATTTTTGTGCTTTTCTCTTCTTACTCTGATGCAGATTATAGATCTTGGAGAATTAAGGCTGACAGTTTGCTCTCATTCTGAAATTGTCTCATGCACACAGAGAAAATGACACCCCACTTAAAGCTGAGGCTGGGCTCAAACATATCAACATATAGGGTTCTATTGTCTCTTGTTCATCAACCCTCTGGGTCTCAAGGTAGAAACTCCTATGCTGCCTCTCCCCACCTTGGGGTCCTTGTGTCACCTGTCAGACTGAGGTGTAGCATCAACCCGATGAGTGTGGTGGCATCATGGGAAGGGTATCCTCCTAGGGTATGGGGGAGATTACTAAGAAAAGGGAGAACTTGAAATTTGAGAAAGAGTGGACCCAAGAGTGACTCAAATAGGCCTTATCTTTCCCTAGTCATTCTTTGTTCAGTCTCTCCCCAAACTATCTTGAATATCAGTGCAAGGAAAACATGAAATGCAATCGAACAGCATCCAGCAGAGCCCAGACCTCAACCAACCTGCTAGCTGAATGCAGCCACATAACTGATGGTTGGTAAGACCAGCAGAAGAATTGCCTAGCTGAGTCCAGCTCAGACTGTGAACAACTAAAATATTTGTTACTTTCAGACACTGAGCTTTGGGATAATTTATGTAAGAATAGATAACTGAAACAGGGGTCATGAATGTCATACGGGTATTTAAAAATATAGTAAACCTATGTCATTCATGAGGTGTGTGCCCTAGACTCTTCTTGAATACATTATGGCATTTAAACTCACTCATAATATGAGGTCAGGTAGGACTAAAATATTTGAGCAGCCCTTTCAGACTTTAGAGGATTTTTTAATATAGTATACTTATTTCAGACTTCAGATGATTTTTGAATGTAATGTATTTTTAGTCTATTTATAAAAGATCTTGTCACTTCACATCAACACCAACACCAATAGTTGCCATCATCTGAGGAAAGCTTTCACTAAGGAACAAAGTTTGCCTTTTATTAAAGCTTTCTGTGTAGATGCAGGAGAGAACAAAACCACTTCGAGGTATGGTTGAGAGGTGGTCAGTCAGGCTTATTTACTAGCTAAGCATCTTTTCAGTCATCTCTGGCCTTGTAGCATGGGTAATGCAATCTTGTGCCTTAGCTAAATTATAAATTATGAATGTCATGGACATTCAGGGTGATTCAGGAATAGCTGGAACCATGAGTGTTGAATCCATAAATGGAAAGTGTAATAAACTGGGGTGGGTGCAGTTATTGTCTACCTAATATTCTGTTCTCCCCTCCCCAACTTTATTCTTATAGCAGAATTTATTTTGCTTATGGAAAATCCATTCTGGATGGACTGGGTTGAGATGACTCTTCCCCCTTGCCACAGGGTTGGGCATGTGATCCAACCTGGCCATTCAGCAAATGTTGGGTTCCCGTGGAAAATGTTGGGAGCCTCTGGTGCCTAGCCGTTGGGTGAAGTCACGTATCCTTTCCCTATAATCCAACTCCCAGATAGTATCCTACAGTGAAAGCAATTCTTAGACTAAATCTTACACAAAGTACAAGTATTTAGTAGCAATCAGCTCCAAAACACACTACTCAGTCTGTTGTGTAGTTTAGGGAAGTTGTGTTCTTACCTACACACCGAAAATAGCTCCTGGCATGAGAGTCCTTTGTGGATGACTCAGCAGTCTAACAGTAGGATAGATCAGCCCTGTAAGTGGGCCTGGAGACAGAGTTCTCCTTGAAGTGGAGCTATATAGGGCAGTGGGGATCTACCCCTTAACTGCTGCCTGTGACATTAGACGGCCAGCCTTGGCAAAATCCCTTGCAAGGGTGGTGGGAGTTCTACATTATTTCTAGCCATTTACCACTTTGCACGTTATTCATTTTACCTATATCATTTTTTCTAACATTATTTATGTTAATTGGGAAATGTTTCATGTGTAGATTTGGATAATATATGTTAAGTCACCACATCTGTTGCTTAATATTTTCTGTTTATTTGTCCAGATTGTAGACTCCATGCTTTCTGTCCCTGCTTTCTGGCCTGGGAAACTGACCTGCATGGACTATATCCATGGGCTTCCTTATCCTCTGGCTTCCAGTCAGGTTTGACTATCTGACTTCCAGTCAGGTTTGACTAATGGTGAGCCCAGCAGGTGATTGGGAAGAGGGAGGAGAATGGGGTTAGGATATTTATTCCCCCAATTCCATCCCTGCAGGGCTGCCCCAACTGGCTGTGACCTATCTTGAAGGTCACAGCTCCTGTCGAGGTAGCAGTCTACATGATTTTCTCCTTCTAGGTTCTGGTAACTGATTCTTTCTCGCATCTCTTTGGGTCTAGGGATGATAAGAGACCTGTTGTTAACAACTCCTAAATACCATACTATTCTTTGAGATTTTCCTATATCCTGTTGACACCTTTGTAAACCATACTTTTATTAAATCCTCCTTGAATTATGCTATTTTGAGTGTGCATTTTCCCTGCTGGGAACTTGGGAAGGTACTGATTTGTGATTAGAGTACTTCTATCCTACTTAGTCATTCCTGGGGTGTTGATTCCTGATTAGAAAATTTCAAATGCTAACTACTCCTAACATGGAGATCAGACTTGATTTATACACATATTTCACATTGTTCATACTAGAACATTTTAAAAATAAATTGTCACATAGACAGTTCAACGCAAAACTTCTTGGCAACAGTGATTGATTAAAAAATGGGTCTACAACCCTGGATGGACCACCTGGAGCTTTCCCAGGAATTTTTGTTAGGACAAATAGTAAAGAGGCAACTTTTTGCTATTGTTGTTACTGTGTTTTCTAGATATAATGGCAAGTCTTGAACTTCTAATAGCTATATCTTCCACCCAGAGAAGAAAGTTTACCACAGACCAAAGGGCAACAAAAGACAGAACTGAGAGATGGATAGAGAGGGACAATTTCTGGTTATATCACTGTACTCCTAGATCCAGCTATGCCTGAATCTGAAGTCTTCTCTTTGAACACCACAGTTATGAGAAGAAATAAATTTCTTTTTTGGCTTGCGTTCTAAGCAAATTTGAGTTGGAGTTTATTTCACTTGCAACTGAATAAGTCTTTACAAATATATCAAAGGTCTATTTTCTTTAAAAAAATTTTCTGTTACTTATTTTTGAGAGAGAGAGAGAGAGAGAGAGAGAGAGAGAGAGATAAGGGGGGGGAATGAATGAATGAGCGAGTGGTGCAGAAAGAGAGGAAGATGCAGAATCTGAAGCAGGCTCCAGGCACTGACTGAGCTGTCAGCACAGAGCCCAATGCAGGGCTCAAACCCATGAATTATGAGACCATGACCTGTGCTGAAGTTGGACACTTAACTGACTGAGCCACCCAGGCGCCCCAAGGGTCTATTTTCATAATGTTCTTCTATCTTTAGGAGAAAAGGCTGCACCCATACTGGTACTTGAAATGAGTTCAACCAATACAGGCAACTGTTATATCTTGACAGAGGAGATGGAGAACTCCCCTACTGGGGGTCAGTAGGCTGGTAACATCATCATAAATTTGTACACTGAGACTTCAACATTGCAGGGCTAGAAAATTGGTTACATTAGTGTGATGGAGGCTAATCAAGTTTTGGGGGAGGGGTGGCTTCCACTAGCCAGTCTCACAGAGACTGAGACATAAATCTAAAGTAAATTCACACTAGAAAATCTAACTGATGAGAGAACCGAAAAGTTTGTCTCTGGTTGGTGTAGTCTCTCTCTTTTGGTAAAGCTATTAAAAATGCCCAAGTATTATCCAGAAGTTGGAGAGCAAGGAATGTGAAGCAGAGAGCAGGGAGTGAAGGCCTGGGATAAGGGAAAAGAGAGTCCCTTGCATGAGGGGAACAGCAAGTGTCTTCAAGCTGCAGCTGCCTGAGGCACTCATCCTCAGAAGGGGGTTGTATTAGCTCCCTGTGGCCACGCTAACAAATCACCACAAACTGGGGGTTTAAAACAAGAGAAAACTCTCTCACAGTTATAGAAGCCAGAAGTCCAAAGTCAGTTTCACTGGGCCAAAATCAAGATGCTGTCAGGCCACATTCCCTCTGGAGGCTCTAGGGGAGAATCTGTTCCTTGTCTTTTCCATATTCTAATGGCCTCCCATTCCTTGGTTGGTGGTCACATTACTCTAATCTCTGCCTCCACCTTCACACCACCTTCTCCTCTGTATCAAATGTTCCTATGCTTCCCTCTTATAAAGATACGTGTGATGGAATTTAGGGCCTACCCGAATAACTCAAGATAATCTCCCCATTTCAAGAGATTTAACTTAATCACATCTACAAAGTCAACTTTGTCATATAAGGTAACTTCTGCAGGTTCCAGGGATTAGGATGTGGATATCTGTGTGGGGGCAGAACAAGGGAGGCATTTTTAGCCTACCACAGGGGTAGATCTGTTGAGTGGTGTGGAATGCTCATTTTGGTTATTCTGGGCTCTTTTACCCTTGGATAGTCATAGAGACACTAACTGATTCCTCCGTTCTGATTGTTCTTTTTCTAACCTCCAGTCTGAGCGTCCTTCTTCTACCATTAAAATCTTTAAAAGGGTCTAATCCAATCAGATTTTTCCAATTGGCTTTTTGAAGTTCCAGTCATACTCTGGGGCGCCTGCGTGGCTCAGTCGGTTAAGTGTCTGACTTCGGCTCAGGTTATGATCTCACTGCTCGTGAGTTTGAGCCCCACGTTGGGCTCTGTGCTGACAGCTCAGAGCCTGGAGCCTGCTTCTAATTCTGGGTCTCCCTCCCTCTCTGCCCCTCCCCCACTCACATCTCTCTCTCTCTCTCTCTCTCTCTCTCTCTCTCTCTCTCAAAAATGAATACATGTTAAAAAAATAAAAAAAATAAAGTTATAGTCATATTCTAGTTATATTCCTTGAGACCATTCTCAAAATCTTCTTTATGGGATGTGAAGGTCCTCAAATATTTTCACTCACAAGTTTACAGGGAATATATAGTTTATTTGGTTGAATGCTTATCATACCTTTTAACTTAACCTCATGCCTTTCTGGATGTGCCTAAATGTTACCTCCATATACTGACTGCAACAGACATTTTGGAATATCCAACACCAAAATCTTTTCCCATCCATCCTGCCCTCGTTTGCCTCCCTATCCCAGTGTGCGTGTGCATGCACACACATAGAGTTTCTTACATTTCTGGAAACTGCTGGATACTGCTCCTACTTCTGTAACACTTTTGGCTTGTTTAGATTTAGGCAGAAATGAATCTTTGCTTTTTACTAAATGTCAGTACAAATAAGATTTAGCTTGATTAACACTCCCAGCCAGCTTTGAATTAGGTAGGACTACAAGTATGTACAACAGGCACCCTTGTTATATTCTGATTTTTTCTTACTTAGCAGAGAACATTTAAAACACCTCTAATGCTGGACAGCTTTCAGAAAATTATAAGTCATTCCTTCAACTGTGGCAGGCATGCTGGCCATGAGTAAACTGTTGGCATCTGTTTAAAAATTTAAAGGGCAGAAAATAGAACCAATAAATTTGGCAGGTTCTTTATGTTCCATGTATAAAGGCTGATGATAAACAAATCTTGATTAAACGCTTATTTGTACTGTTATTGGCCTTTGGAGGAAGAAAATATTTAATTCCACTCTGACTTTGGATGACGCTTCTTGCGACTCATGCCTCTCTTTATCAACACAGGGTAGATTTGATTCAATATTTAATGTGTAAACACATGGCTCAGTTTCATGGGTGACCACTTCTGGTCACCAGGCCCTAGTTGAGTGTAGCATCTCCATTCAGCAGAGGTTTTTGTATCAGTTTACAAAGGTTGAGGGACTTGTGCAACTTTTTTTTTTCTTTTTTGCTACATATTATTTTTTCTATTAAGTAGATGAATTGTTCAGGTCAGCTTGTAATACACAGTATAATAGTGCTTTACCTGTTGACAAAAAACAATTTCCAGAGAAAGCTTAACTGATGCTACCTTCTTGCTTAAAATATTCATCTGTGATGCCGTATGACTTACAGGATAGAGAGTGAACTCATTTTCATATATTCCTGTCTCTCTCCCACCTGCCCCCAGGAAACCTTTCCCATCTCACATTACTAGTCATTTGCTATTGTGAAATGATCACTGAATATTAATTTCTACCTCCTTCTTTCCATTTCTCTTCCCTCTTTCTTTCCTCTCCTTCAAACCCTCTTTCCTCTCTGTTTTCCCCCACTTCTCTCCCTCCCTTCTCCTCCCCTGTGTCTTTCCACAGCATACTCAGAGGGCACCTCTATAGTATGATGGACTCTGCCGGTGTGGTCAGAGAGATGCCATCATCGGTGCAGCTCCTGGCACTGTGGGAAAGATGGACAGAAGCAGCACTACTTACAGTATTTACATGGGTGGGTGAATCACCCAACTCTGCTTGAGGAGATCAGCGAAATATTCAGGGAAATGGTGACTTGTATCCTGAGTTCGAAGGGCTCACCAGGTAGACAAAGCCAAGGCACTTATTGTTGGCAGAGGCAACAGCACAAATGGAAGAGGTCCCTCCCTCCTTGCACGTATATTTACTGACTAGGTCCCAGAGATACAGCACCAAGCAAGAGAGATGACATCTCTCGCTGCTCCAGGGCAGCATATCCGCTAGTGGCGGAACGGCATGTGCTTTGCTGAGACCAGCATGTCTCAAATGTGTTCAGGGGCACCCTTGTCCCGCAAGACGCTTCATACAATGTTCGAGAAATATTGCAATTTCAGTATTCCCTCCTGCTGGAGATTCACAATGTACAATTTTACATTCATGGCCCTGGGAAGCCTTACATCAAGAAACCTGTTATCTTCATTTACTCAGCATTTCCCAAATGCGTTTAAGCAGGGGAGTCCTGTTCTAAGTAGTAGTTATTAATATCACACAAAGCTAGTTTTCAAAATGAGGCTCTGCAGGAAATACTCAAGTGTTCCATTCTTCCAACCTCTTTACCTATTATATCAGTTACTTCTTTTCATAATAATGCTGCATAAAAACAGTCATGAAAACAGAGAGGCATTTAGTAATAAGCACTTTGTGCTTGCATGGCTGAGTGTGGTTGGCTAGGTGGCTCTGGTTATCCTAGCTGCTCCGGTTCCGATGGCTGAAGTCTGACTGGCTCTTGTCTGGGACAAGTGGGAAGAACGGGCTTTGCCCGGCTTGTCTGTCAATCTCCGGCCGACCAGCCTGGCCATAATTTCTTGGCGGTGACTGAAGAGTAAGAGGCAAGCAGAACTATGTGGGCACATTTTTTCAGACCACTGCTTTGTCAAGTCTTCTAATATCTCAATGTCCAAAGCAAGCCTCATGGCCAAGTCCAGAATCGAAATGGCCAGAGAAGGGGGCCCTACAAAGCTGTATGCCAAAGGGTGAGGGTACAAGAAGAGGGAGGATTTGGGGCCCCTTGAGTAATAGACCACAGCTTTCTAGGGCCCCAGGTCAGGTATTACGTCCCCCATGAATCGTTTTCTGACTTCCTCAACCCCATACCCATTTTTACCTTCTGAGATTCTCTACTGCACATCCAGGCCTTACTTCAAAGTTGAGCATTCTCTGGAACTCTCATGAATTCTCAGCTTACCTCACATTGGCTCCCACAGTTCAATGACAAATCCTTTGAGGGTAGACAGCAAATTTTAGACTTCATTTGTACTTCCCAGACCGCCTAGCACAGTGCTAGGCACACAGAAGACTAAAGACTAACTGAGGTCAATTTTAGTATATGTGCTGCCGAAGCGAGTACGAGACTACCTGAGGTCAGAAGTCTCATTAGGTGCAGGGGAGCCAGAACCCCAAGCTAGGCTGTAGCCTGGCGGCCACCGTGGTGCCACCACCTAGGTTTGTGCCCAGCTATGGGGCCTGGACCAGCTCCAGGAGGGTTGGCTCTTGCATCAGGTGAATGTCAGACAAGCCCTGCTGCAGAGCAAGAAATCACCCCAGTGCACACCCTTCTTTGCTATTGTTGTGTTCTCAACACTTGCAGGGACTCTAACCACTTCCCTTGAACTTCAGGCCAAACACAAACCTCACCTGTCTTGTGGTAGTGTTGCTCCTAAATTCGGGCCACTCAGCTCATTCCTTCCTGTCTCACTGTGGTCTTCCGGTCTCTTCTGACTGTGGGGGCCCAAAAGCCTGGCGTCAGATTCCCTCCCTGGCTACGCTGTATCTCTGACCCCACAGTCGCATGGCTGGAGAGAAGAGTCGTGGTGTGACCGGAGTAATCTGGATCTATGCACGTCAAAGTGATCATGGACCTGCAGCACGGGGGGCCACCCAGCGACATCCTGACCTGGGGCCCTGGTTTCCCTAAGAGCTGGTTAAAAATGCAGACTCTCCTGAACCAGATTCTGCATTTTAACCAGATCCCTAGAGGCACGGCCAAGTCTGAGAAGCAAGTTAGAGGAGAACCAGCACCTGGTCACAGGTCCCCACCCCTGAGCTCTGTGACTTCGGCGAGTCACTTCGCTTCTTTGTTTTTTTACCTGTAAAGTGGGGGAAGTGGATAAACTAATGTCTCTGATGTTCAATTCGCTGTATTGAATTTTGCTTGCAGTAATTCAGGCTGCTTTGTTTGTCAGATAAGTACAAAGGTGTGAAGGGTGGCTGAAAATTATATTCTGCACAAAGTCAAGAACTTTTAGAGCTAGAAGGAACTTTACTGAACATCTCCTCTAGCTCCCTCTTGTTCCACAAAACAGGAAACAGGTTGCACAGCCACTTCTGGCCAAGTCTTGCTAAGGAGAACGTCCATCTGCTGTCTGAACCCTCACTGCATAAAATGTGGTGCCCACACCAGTAGCACAACTGTCATCCGGGCCTGTGTGAGAAATGCAGATTCTTGGGCTCCAGCCCAGAACTTCTGAAGCAAAACCTGCATTGACCAAGTGTCCTCAGGTGATCTGTATGCTCACTGACATGCTGAAGACAAATGAGGCCCAGAACAGAAATGTCATTTCACAGGCAGTAAGAGTGCTGGCCCCAGAAGCAAAGAAACCTGGATTTGAGTATCAACATGATACTTCCAACTTTGTGGTTTTCAGGAAGTTACTTAATCCTCTCTGAACTTCAGTATCCTCTTCTGTAAAAGGTGTAAAGGACTTAGTGTGCCGTCCAGCACTTGGGAAGTGCTTCGTAAATGTTAGGACAACAGGGCTTAGTGATTAAAGGCACAGATTCTGCATCCAGAGTGCCTGGGTTAATAATTCTTACTAGCTGTGTGACCTTCAGCAAGTCACTTAACCTCTCTGTGCCCCAGATTCCTTATCCACAACGTGGGGATACCAAGGGGATTGTGATGACAATTCATGGGTTAGTATCTGTAAAGCATTTGGACAGTGCCTGGCATACAGTAAGAGCTAAGTGTCTGTTAAAAAGTCACAATATTGTTATTTGATAGACTTGGTGAAAGGAGGAAATCCAGGCATCTACAAATTTTTTTAACCTTCCACAAGAGAGGGGTCCACTTCTCTCTCACATAAGGGAAGTCAGGAAGTACGCAGCACTGTGTTGGCATTCTGGAATCCTTAGGACCCAGACACCTATCTTTTTGTTTGCATCCTCCTCATGGAGATTCTGTCCTCATGGGTAGGGATGGTCCCTGCAGCTCACCTACCCTTGTACCGGGGCGGCAGAAGGAAAAGGGGCTCTGCATTAATTATGTATTGCGATATAATTAGTTGCCCTTGAATGCGGGAGCTAGCAATAACAAACATTTCTTATCCTAGGATCTGTTGGGCGAGAGACAGGCTTAGGTGTGTGGCTGTGGCTGGGGTCTCACAGGCTGCTGCTAAGGCATTAGCTGGGGTGGCGGTCATCTCTAGGCTCAACTCAGGAGGCTTTCCCTCCGAGCCACTCACGCGGTTGTTGGTTTAGAAGGTCCCCTTCCAAGCTCACCTGTGGGGGCTTCTCGCTAGGGCAGCCTCATGACTTGAAATCTGGCTTCTCCCACTACAAGTCCAGCACGCACTGGAGCAGGGGGAGCTGCACAAGGGCCTAAATACCAGGAGGTAGGCCGTCGCCGGGCCATCTGAGACTCTGCCTACCACAGGCTCTTCCCAGGGACTCAGCTCCCTTCAAGCCGCCTTCCTGAGCTCCCACACACCACTTTTCCTTTTAGCTCACAAGCTAAGACTTGGCCACGTAGCCATATCAAGTTGCAAGAGAGGCTAAACAATACAGTCATTCAGCTAGTTGTGTTTCCATCCTGAATTAAAATCAGAGATTCATTACCAAAGAAGAAAGGGGGAAATGGTTAGTTGACTTTCTACAGCCTTTCTATAGTGGCGTGGGTCTCAAGGTCTGGCCTCCTGACCATCAGCATCATCACCCCCCAGGAAACTGGTTATGAAGGCGAATGTTCAAGTCCCACCCGGGGCTGCTGGCTGAGAAACTCTGGGGATAAAGCTTGATGACGTGTTTGAGCAAGCTCTCCAGGGGGTTCTAAAGCTCAAGTATGAGAAACACTTCCAGAGAAGACAAGTTACCTGACATTCGTATGAATGTTTTAATAAAACCTAGTTTGTTTACAAGCACCAACAACTTGTCTTTAGCACATCAATCATAAACTAGGAGGCTTTTAAAAATGAGGTGGGCACTACTAACAATTTCATTACATTTTACTTTGTTGTTTTCATCTTGAGACTGCATAGAATTTTATCAGGTGATAAGCTCCACTGTACAGATAAAGCAGAGAAGGTCATGAACAAAGTTTCCTTTATGGTGAGAAATCAACTATTGTTTCTCGGTGACTAGAATTCCATACCCGAATGCTAGAACCATAGCAGAGATGTGTGATGGACCACTTAAATAACTGAAGCCAGAAAAGCTGAATGTTTTAATCATAACTCAAGAAACAATAAATGAGAGCAGGCAACAAAAATTAGGTGCTATGGGGGCGCCTGCGTGGCTTAGTTGGTCAAGCGCCTGACTTTGGCTCAGGTCATGATCTCAGTTTATGGGTTCGAGCCCTGCATTGGGCTTTGTGCTGACAGCTCAGAGCCTGGAGCCTGACTTGGATTGTCTCCCTCTCTCTCTGCCCCTTCCCTGCCTCACACTATGTCTCTCTCGCTCTCAAAAAGTAAATAATACATATTACGAAAAACAAATTAGATACTATGATCTGAATGCTTGTGCCCCCTTCCACCAAATTCATATGTTGAAAACTAACCCCCAAGGTGGTGGGGCCTTTGTCGGGTGATGAGGTCACCAAGGCAAAGCTCTCATAAACGGGATTAATGCCTTTCCAGAACAAGGCCGACAGAGCCCCCTTGCTCTACATGTCAAGTGAGGCTGTAGCTCAAAGGTGCCATGTATGAAGGAGGAAGCCGGTTCTCACCAGGCACCAAATCTGCTGGCGCCTTGATCTTCGACTCCCCAGCCTCGAGAAATGCAATAAAAGAAATCTGTGTCGGATATAAGCCCCCCGGCCTCTGGTGTTTGGTTGTAGCAGCCCAAACAGGCTGAGACAAGGGGAGATTCTAGTAGCCCACAAGCAGATCGTTGGGAGGGACGCACATGGTGTGGAAGACAGAACGTGGACCATGCGCCCAGATTTCAGTGAGATTCGGGACCGCCAGCTCTGTTTTTCTCCTAAAGTGGCGACAGTCACAGCTATAGGGTTATTTGACAGGTGAGAGAAAATTCTCTGATGTGCTCCATATAGAGCACTGAACTCAATCCCTGGCATATAGTAGGGGTCGAAAATATGATGCGGTCTCTATTTTTTCCCTTTATCTAAATAATGTGCAGACAGATGATTCATAGTCATAATACTTTTAACTAGTTTCAGAACTTACGAGGAAATAAAGTACTCTAAACTTGGTTCTGATTTCCTTATAAGTCTGCATTTTCTTTTGTTTTATTCCATTTCTCCTCATGATGCCAGTTTGCGTCAAGTTACATGATTCTTGCTCCATTTAGTGTTTGCCGTTATTTTTTCTTTATTGTTGTTACACTCTGGTTTTGCAAATGGATTTTACCATTTAACACGCTGGTTCTTCTTTGTTTTGTTTTGTTCTGTTTTGTTTGGCTCTCCTTTGAATAAACTATTCCTGACAATCTCTTGCTTTTGAAGAGCCGATGGGAGCAATCGGAATCTATCATTTCAGGTGTGCCTCTACCACAGGAAAGAACGGTGACATCATGCTGAGGCGACACACTGCTGAAAACAGCCCCCTGTCTTCCTATTCCTGCGTGCGTGCGTGCGTGCGTGCGTGCATGTGTGTGTGTCGGGGCGGGGGGGTGTGGGGAGCGCTCTCAGCCTAGCCCACCTCTGCTCTAGCACAATGCGCAACCTCCCTCTTAGCTCCTTGTTTGAAATTCCTGCCACTGTTGGGGAAGGGAGATGTTCTGTTTGCTGAATTCAAGGCCGCTTCTCTCCAAGGGGGACTCGATGGTGGCACAGAGACGTTGAGGAAGAAGCTCAACAGTGAACATTAGTGGGCCTTCCGAGGGCACTGGGCCCCAGTGGGGTGGCAACCCAGAAGCCCCACTCTTTGGCCCCTCTTCTCTGCCCTGGTTCCTGCCTGGCTTTGGCTTTGGTCCTTTGGTAGAGTTGGCCCATCCTTTGCAGACCCAAGGGCCTTTCATGGAGGCTGTGGGGCGTGTTCCTTATAGGTTTTCCTTGCGATGAGGAGAGTGAACTAGAAAGGTGTCGGGTTGCCATGTGGGAGCAGCCTGTCCTTGGACCCTGTGTGTCACCTTAGGGTCTGGTATTAGGCAGGGTCCAGTCAGGGAGCAAAAGCCACACCAGTTATTTGAACAGTGAGGATTTCTTATGCAGACATTGTTAACTAGGTATAAAGTTGTTAACTAGGTAATCAAAAGGATAACGGAAGAGCTCTAAGGTGTCACGGGGCGGGGAGTAACTGCAGGTAGCAGCTCCCACCCTTGAGGCTGAAGGAACAAAGGAAGACTCTGGAAATAGGCAAGCTCTGAAACTTAGAGGAGGGCCCCATACTGCTGCCAGTCAGACCTCTGAGGAGGGGCAGTGGTCGGCTGAAGCTGCCAACTCTAAGCTAAGGAGGGGCTTGTGGGGGCTCAACACAGACCCCCGAGGCGTGGGGGTCCTGCTGGCGGAGCTGAACAGTGAGCAACTGGCAAAGCAGAAATGGGGTTCAAGGAGTCCCGGCCCCGGCATCACAGAGCAAAACGTGGAGGGGTCGGTTTGGGACCATGAGAGAATAAAAGAGTAATTGGACAGTGACTTAACAACTGGCACAAGTCCTCTTTTTCTCTTTGTTTCTTTTTCTTTTCTTTTCTTTTCTTTTCTTTTCTTTTCTTTTCTTTTCTTTTCTTTCTCCTTCTCCTTCTCCTTCTCCTTCTCCTCCTCCTCCTCCTCCTCCTCCTCCTCCTCCTCCTCCTCCTCCTCCTCCTCCTCCTCCTCCTCCTCCTGCTCCTGCTCCTGCTCCTTACAACTGAACAAGTCCTAGGACAGTGTGTCTAACTTCAGTGTGCACACGAGTCTCCTGGGGACCTTGTGAAAGTGCAGGGGGTCTGGGGCAGGGCCTAAGATTCTCCATCTCTGACGGGCTCCCAGGGATGTTCCCGCAGGAGCAGCGGGATCCCAGGAGGCCTTGAGGCCCGGCAAGGAGCCTTCCTGTGAGGTGCGGGGCGCAGCCTGTGCAGGACTCCTCGGGCTGCCCGCGCCGCCTCCTTCCTCGCCTTCCCGACACTGGGGCCTTCTCACTTCTCTTCTCCACATCGGATGTGACAGGACTGTGCTGGCTGCAGGGAATTCATAAGTGGCAAGAGCATTTTAAGCTGAGCCAGGTCATGCCTTCAGTCAAATAGGGATGCAGGAAGGGGCCCTACTGATGGCTGCCGGGTTTGTGATGAGCCTACAGGGCTCCGATTTTCTGTTTAAGAGGTAAAGAAGCAGCCCAAACACGCACTCTCTCCAGGTTCTCAGTTCCGCAGCCACAGTTTCTAAGGAGATCGTCTTGCCTACTTAGTTTGAGGAGAGAGCAGATTGTCCTCGAACAGCTTGAATTACAAGACCATGCTTCACAAATCAAAGGTATCAAGAAACAACCAGGGTCACAGTCTTAGGCAAAGGGAGTGGGAATATGGGAACGTCTTGAGAAACTAGGAGCCAGGCGATGAGCTCAAGCAGCCGGGGCCAGCACCAGCTCGTGGTGGCTTGGCTATGAGATCTCAGACTGGGGCTGAGCTCGTGGCTGCACAGGAGGTCCGAGCCCCCAAATTCCCTCGATGGCGGCTATTTGAAGCTGGCCTTTTGCTTCCTTATCACAAATGAGCTTTCGGAGAAGAGCGGATACGAAGGGGAGTGGGCAGTCGAAGATATATCCCACGATTCTGAAACCTCATGCTGAAAAATACAAGTCATTTCTCACCTAGGTCACGTATGCTTTTCACGACGGTGTCCCCAGGGAAACTTCCTCCTGGCATCTGAAGTTACAGGGTTTCCATACATTCCCCCTTCACATACTAAGAGTTTACGTATGATCTCTCCAGCCTTCTGAAATAGGAGCCGGGTGACTTATTGTGGGACTGACTTGGCAATGATAGAACGGAGCAGAGAGATGCCAGATGACTTTCTAGGGTCCCAAGGTGGCAAAAAATTTGATATGGACCATTGGCCCAGAGAGATCAGTGCTCCACTCCAAAGACCCTGGAAATACGGCTGCTTCATTCTGGGGACCATCCTTTAAATCAGGAATCAGCACACTTGTTCTGTGGAGGACCCACTAGTAAAGATTTTTGCCTTTGTGGGCCATATGGTCCCAGTTGCAACTACTCCACTCTGCCACTGTGGCATGAGAGCAGCCACAGACAATGTGCAGCCAACACAAGTTTATTTATGAAAACAGGCAGAGGGTTGGATTTGGCCAGAAGGCTGTGCAGTGCCGACTCGTGGTTTGTGCCAACGGGAAAAGTGGACAGCATGATACACGCACTTGATTTAACTCTTAAAGGAAGAGAGAAGAGTAAAGAATATGAAACAGAAAGGAAGAGGGGAGGTGCCAGGGAGACATAGGCAGGTGGCAAGAGGAGAGCCAGGTGAGAAGGAAGAATGGGAAACCAAAGGATAAAGTCACTGGAAGGAGACAACAGATGAAAAGAAAGAGAAAAAAGAAGGAAGAACCAGTAAAACAACTTTATATTTTGAGACCAATAAGATCATAGAAAAGTAAGTTTTGAGCCTTCCCCAGAGCTACGGGATTGCCAATGAAATTTTATCACAGTTTTTCTGTGTAAGATGAATTTACTTTCCTCAAATCATTTTATTTTCAAATGACAAACTTAAGCAAAGCACGCACAATGAAGTTAGCAGTATTAAATCACCATCAAGTTATGCCTCTGTAAAAAGAATTGTCCAACCGACTGTTAGCTGGCTAGTAACAATTTAGAAATATATAATTTATCACCAGGAATGATGAAATCTAGAAAATATTTCCTAGGAAAGAAATAATGTTTTCACTGCCCGATAGCAAAACAAGTCCTTTGTTGTTAATACACTGATGCAATGACGTCTTCACTATTTCAAGGATAAAAGGGTATCTTTTTGTGTGTGTGTGTGTAGATGTCAAGTGCTTGCTATTGCTAAAGCTATCAGAAAGTCTTGGAGACGGTTCTTATTGTTTTGCAAACATATCCTCCTTCTACATACTTTGAAAGCTGATTTCAGAGCTCTTTAGAGAAGCTTTCTTCTTCATATTGGCTTACTTATTGGCTTTCTTGCTTTCCTGTGCCAGCAGCACAAAGACGCAAAAACATTTGAAGACGCAGTTCGTGTTGTTAACTTTAGAGAATGTGTTTTTCTAAAAACACAGGAATGTGGGGGCTGGGAAATTTCTTGACTATGGACAGTGAGGCGAATCAAAGAGGACTTTATGGTGCTTGCACGGTTTTCACTCCTCTACATCAGAATTCTGGGGTGTGCCACGTGCCCAGAAGTCTCCTTCCACAGGGGGCAGTGGGGCGCAGGGGTTATGGGCACTTGGCTTGACTCACAGCTCTGCCAACTTACAGGGCACGCAGTATTAAAACACTTTGTGGCTCACCCTGCTCATCTGTAAAATGAACATGACCATGTCCCTATCCACCTTAAAGAATCTTTTCAAAGACCAAATGAATTAAAATATATGTTAACACTTAGGAAGATGCCTGTAGAAAGCACACAATACATGTTACTATTAATAAGGGATGGAGAAAAACTGGATTTTCTTATGAAAGTTTGTCACCTAAGGAATGGTGTGTGTGGTTTTCTTTGTTTTGTTTTTTTTTCCAACCAGGCTGTTAAATACTGGCAATGTATAGTTTCATAATGTATAAATGTAATGCAAAACTGCCATGACAATTTTTGTGCTGAGGCAATTTTGCAGCTAGTGAGATTTTAATAAAGGATAATTACTCCTGATTGAAAGTTGCCAAGACATCAACGTATTGGTAAGTGAGACTGATTATATCTAAGGGTTGACATGAATCGAGATATCTCCTCTCAGCTCTAGACACCTTTTGGAAGTTAAAGGGACCTCAAACTCAGAGTATCCCAAACTCATCTCCAACTCGGTCCAATTCCAGAGAACCCTAACTCAGTGGATGCCTCATTACCTGCCCTGTTTTGCAAACCAGAAACATAGTCATCGACCGTTCCCTATCTCTCATCATAGCCAACCTACCATCTTGCCAATTTGGGTTAAATAACTCTCAAATGTGGGCATATCTTTCCACTACTATTATGGAGAACCAATATAATTCAAGCTACATATTCCTCATATAGATTACTGTTAGCCTCCTAATTGGCCTGCAACCATCTGTTCTTTGCCCCCATTAAATCCATTCTTCATAAAACCCAGATTCGGTTGTTTTCTTGTAACTGACATCCACTTAATCAACCTGCTGGGGTCACCAGTGCTCCCCATTTATTCCCTCTGTAAAAACACACAATCCATGCCATGGCACACTAATTGCTCATTAGCTCATTGCTGGTAGATTCCTCTCCAGGACGCTCAGATATCTCTGCTCCTACAAGTTGAGCTGTATGTTTACCGAGAGTTGCTAACCTGTTTTTGTCAGCTTTTAAAATAATTACCTCATTTAATAAAGTATTATGTTAGTTGATGAAATACATGGACATATTCCTATTTCAGATAATGCTTTTCTCTGAAAACTAGGTTGAATGCTTTGAGAAGACTCAATAAAGGCAGATTGTTATAAAGAATATTGTTCAGTTAAGTATGAGTGAGAAATCTGCAAAAGATCTCATAAAATAAAACTCAAGAAGAGGATTCCGCACTCAGAAAGCTTTGCAAATGTATTTTAGTTCTTTCTTAAAAGAAACTGAAATGGAAAGCTGTAGACAACGACTTAAAGATGAGAAAGAGGCCAAAGAAAGACATTAATCTAACCCATACTTTAAAACAAAGTCTTGAATCTTCATGGAGAGATTGGGGTATGAATGCTCATTTCAAATAAAACGTTATCTTGTATTATACATTAAAATCCTTAAAATGGCCAGTAAGGTCTGGTCTAAGCAGATTGGCCTGACCTCATCTTGAAACCTCAAGGTCATTTAAAAAGTTGCCTCCCCCTCCCGCAGCCTGGTACTAGCCAGGGCTGCCCTGTTCCACAGGGACTTTCCGTGTACTGTTCTCTCTGCCCTGAGCACTCACCCTTTTGCTCTCCATCCGTTAGAGCATTCCCTCCCTGAGAGGGCAAATCCCTATGGTGGATGTTTTCGTTACATCACTTAATTTTTCTTCATAGCTTTTAGCACGGTTACAATTTTATGTTAATTTTGTGGTTACTTGACTCAAATCTGCTATATTAGTTTCCTAGGGCTGCTAAACAAATTACCACAATTTTGGTGGCTTAAAATAGCAGAAATGTCTCCTCTCACGGTTCTGGAGGCCAGAAGTCTCAAAGCAAAGAGTTGGCAGGAGCGTGCTCCCTCTGAAGGCTCTAGAAGAGAGTCCTTCCTTGCCTCTTCCAGCTTCTGGTGGCTCCTGGCTTTCAGTGGCTTGTGCTGCATGACTCCAATCTGTGCCTCCGTCTTCATGCACATGACCTCATTCCCTGTGTCTCAGAGTCTTCCTCTTGTCTCTCAAAAGGACACTGATGAGACTTAGGGCCCTCATCCAGGCCAATCTCAAGAAACTTAATTATATCTGCAAAGACCCTTTTTCCAAATAAGGTTGTATTCATAAGTTCCCGGTGGACGTGGTTTTTGGGGACCACCATTCAACCCACCAGATCTACCTGCCACCCTAGACTCTACGTTTCACAATGGCAGCTACTGTATCAGTCTTTGCCTATTGCAGTGTTGGGCTTATAGTGGGTCCTTAACAAATATGTGCGCTTTGAAAGAATAAACGGATCTCTTGTGTAGTTTCTAAACTGATGGAAATAATTTATCAGTTAAACAGTAGTGTTGGATTACTGAAAGGCTGACATAGAGATATTGATCACGTTTTAAGTAAACAGAATTCATTTATCTCTATGAAAAATTTTATTGCTCTACAAAGGAAGTACCTGGCATCTTGTAAGTGTACCAAGCCTTCTTTTCAAATCAATTTGCACCTATTTCATAATCCTTTAAAATAAAGCTTTAAGATCTAAGATACATTTCCTTCTGGTTTATTATCCTTCATTTAAAATTTAAAGCAGGGTCTGTTTACACTAGCCCAGTTAGCATTCAGTGTGGAAGAGAGAGCCACGGGGATGGGAGAAAAGGAGGGACAGGAGGCGATACTAACAGCTAGGAGCCACACTGTCTCGCAAATGCAAGTACCCTAGCGTAAATGTCCTTTAAATAGAGTACCTTAGACTTAAAGATTTCTTGACAGGGAGGCTGCTTATTATGACTATTAGAGCTCCGAATAATACGTGGAAGTTTCACTTAGGGACAAAGAGAAATAAATATCCCCAAAATACACCTCCCTCCTAAAAATTTGAAGTCCAGGCCTCTCAAATGGCCAAAAATCTTGTGAAAAATTTTGCCTTTGAATCAAATGTGGCACAGCTAGGGTGATTTCAGCCTTGGATTTATACATCTTGTAATTATAGAAAAATATATTTATATTATGTGACGGGGTAGAAGCTGTGCCGAGGTCTCCAGACGTTGGTTGGCACCGTGGAATGTAGGAGAATGACGAGGCGGGCAGCACAAAGAGTAGAGGTGTCATTAGTGACCACGTTCAATAAAGCAGGTCCCTGTCAGGTGAGATGAAGGCTGACTCAACGTCAGTCACTGGATCAAGGAGGCCGATCCTCTTCCTGATGAGAAGCAACAATCGATTTCTCTAAAGTTTACTTCTGGCTGATGGATATGGGAGTGGGCTATTAACTTCATTCCCAGGAGCTACAGAGAGGAGGCACTTGGAAACCAACCAGGAAAGGCTATAATGTCCATTAGCGGATAATGACACCAGAAGTTAGCATTTATTAAGCATCTAGGTGGTCCCAAGCACTTACCTATGTTATTGCAAATCCTTATAACAAGCTGGCATATCAGAGATTCCTAGACTCAATTTATAAACAGGGAAACGAAGGCTCAGAGAAGTTAAGAAACTGGCTGTAAGTCACAGAGCTAGCAGATGCCTCTTAGGGTTGGAATCCGGACTGCCTGCCTCCAAGGCCACGTTCTCAACTTTACCAAGCTGCCTCCCAACGTTTGCTAAGGACAAGTACTAGTGCTTTGCTGACTTGTTGCCGAGACAAACCGAGATATTTGTACCACAAGACACACGTGGTGGCATGCTAGGGTAAGCGGAACCCCATAAGAAACCTGATGCACCTTCAGTGCCAAATCATTCATGATGCATATTTTTATAAAAATAAACATTTTAACACTAACAAGAGACTGAAAATATATCTCCTGTGGACACTGCTTTGGGCTAAGCCATCAGATGCCAGTTATGCAGAGAAAGGAAATGACATTCATCCTTCTCTAGCTCTTGACTGGCTTCTGGAGGAAGGCTTACGAGACACCGCAGTAGTATGGGAAAACTTAGTTGTGTGCGTGTATCAGTCAGGAAGGCAGACCCACTGTAGGTCTTTCAGAGGGAATTTAATACAGGAGATGGTTTACAAAAGTGTTGGCAAGGCACAGGGAACACGAGGGAAAGGCGAGGAAATCCCAAGAGTAGTAACTGAAGGAAGTTACCTCAGAGACTGGAGAAACCATTGCTAGGATGGGAGGAGCCAAAAGGAAGAGGTGCTGTGACCACCGCCCAGGAGCATGCCCTTCGCTGAAACTGTCCCAGTACTGCTGATGCTTTGAGAATCCTGTCATTCCCCCAAACACTAAAGGCCACCGGAGCCTGCAGTTGTGTGTGGTGTCAGATCTGCTACTGTCGCTCTCACTTGCTGGCAGCCACCAGCCATCATCCATCACCACAACTGCTGGAAAGACAGAAGGCCATCTGCCGTGCCCCAGACTCTACCAGAGGCTGGAGAAAAATGTCTTCTCCCTTTCCTCCACCTTCCAATCTGCTGTCATTCTCTTCCATCGCAGAACCCAGCAGGCAAGGGGGTCTGGGAAAGGTAGTTGGCAGGTATCCAGAATCCTCCAGCAAAGAGATTAAGGGGGAGAATGGTGGACTCAAGCAATGGAGAGGCCACAGCCTGTTATGTTATTATTAATGTAAGGTATTTCCATGAAGGTTTACCTTGTATTACCCTATATTTCTTCCCCAGGGAAGTTAGGGCATATTTGTCTCATTTGAGGGAACTAAATACAAGTATTCCTTGCTTTAACAAGTCTAGACAGTGAGGGGGATACTTATTTTATTTTTTTAGTGACTAGCTTTTATTAAATGCTCCAGTGTCAAGCCTCACACACAGAAGCATGGAAGTGCCAAAGGCATCCGTTGGACTCACTTTTTGGTCTCACAAGCAATCCTATGATGACCGTGCTGAGAATAATTTCCTTAGGGTAGGGCTTCACACACTGTACCCTACAGTTAATATGTATTCCACAAAAAAACAAACTTTCCACGGGCCAAAGCTTTCCTTCTGGTAAATGATGTATAGCACAGCCTCCTTGCTCTTGGCATTTGTGGTGATTCTGTTTTCTACAGTTTACTGGTATATAGTACAGTATTTCAAGTATATAATGCAGTATTGTTAATTGCAGCCACCACGCCATACGGCTGCTGTTTTACAGCCTTGCAGTACACACATACATGAGACTTAGTGAAAAGTTCTGCAGGAGACAGCCTACTTTAACCTAATCTTTTTTGATTCCGGAAGCCTCTTTTCACTATCAGCTATGAAATCTCCATGAGAGCCATCTGAGCCACGGTTTCCAGATTTTCTATCAGAAAATCATAACATCAGCTCTGAACTCTATTCTTTGGCTCCAACTTTCCTTACTTTGTAACTCCAGAAAATTCCTTTTCATCCTCTGAGCCTTCATTTCTTCATCTACAAAATGGGGCGAGTAGTATCTACTTCACAGACTTATTCCAAAGACTAAAGGAGATTGTATGAAACTCTATGGCAAAGCGTAAAGTACCACACTAGTATAAGGATCCCAGGCTTTTCAAAGATCTGTTTGAGGTCCCCACCTCACAAGGTTGTTCTGGATGCTTCTCTTCAGCAGGCCCTCTTGGGCAGAGTCCCAGTTGTGGAGCCCTTTCTCCACCTTCCCATGATTCAACACTTAACCTGGGCTTATCACGTTCCTTCCGCTCTGGCTCTCAGGTGAGTCCTGAGAGTCATAAAACCGATCCCTTGTTCTCTACTAAAACTCTAAGAACCCTAGGTTCAAACTCTGTCGGAACCACTTTTTAGCTATGTGACCTCGGACATACTACTTAACATTTCTGGGCCTCAGGTTTCCTTCTCCGTAAAAGGGGGATAATAATAAAACCTATTTTATGGCATCGCTCTTTAGGATTACATGAGATAATGTGTATTGAGCTCCCAGGACTGTTTCTGGCAGTGTGAAGTAGTCAAGAAATATCAGCTATTTATATTTTTGTTACTATTAGAATCTTACAATTTTCTCTCTCTTTTCTTGCTGATGCTCCATCTGGGGCTGCCCTTAACCTTAGTTCCACCATTTAAAATCTTACTCAGTTGTTTTTAGTCTACCTTTAGCAAATTATGTGAGCACTCTCAGCCTTTCCTTCTTCATCTACAAAGTGGAGAACGTCATCTATACTTCACAGGATTGTTCTACGGGACACACGAGATCATATAGAAAGGTCTATGACAAAGTATAAAGTGTCTTGCAAACCTCTGTCAGCTTTTTGTGGCCATTCCCGGCCTATTCATCGTGACGTTGATGTTCCCTGAATACTAGAATCTAATAGGAGTTTGTGCTTCATTTTTGTATTTGTGGTATCACAGTCTCACTATAATTTGCCTTGCTATTTATATACACGTAGAGATAGGAATCTTCTTAAGAGTAAAACTGATGCCTTCAGCTGGCACTGTGCAAGACAGCAGAGTAAGATTGCTGAATTCAACTGAAACCCAAAATCATAATTTAGCTTTAGTTGATTACATGGGCTGCTATGTTTTATTTGCATATTTCTTTCCTCCAGGAAAGAAATTTCCAAAGGTGAATCGTCAGCTTTCACTGAAGAGGATAGTGGCGTAGAATGCTGTGATTCGAAGGGCGGTTCCAAGACCAGCAGGATCACCACTGACTTGATTTTGTTACAGCTCAAGCATCTTGGTCTTGATCCCAGACCAACTGAATCAGATTCTCTGGGGATCCATAGGAATCTGCACTTTGACAAGCTCTTCAGTCTTACACATGCTAAGGTCTGAGAAGTCCTGGTGCAGGCAGTTTGAAAGAGGGAATGAGAATTCTTCTTCATTTGACATTTTATAGAGGAGTGCCTATCCAAGTCGTTCAAAGTCAATTTATTTCTAGCAAAGTAAATCATGTTTTCACGTCAGCCAATTTCTTAGAATCTGACAGAGTTTTCTTTAGTTCCTCAAGGTGTGAAGAGCAGTAATTTTTATTGGTTTATTTTATCTTTGGAAAACTTTAACCTAAAAAGAAAAGAGAAAAAAACCCCAAAACTGGCACATGCTGGTACTTTGTTAATCAAATCTCTACAACTGCGACTTGTTTTTGCAAGCATGTGAGGCTGTTGACCATACCCTCCTTAAAAGGCTTATTCCAAACTGTTAAATGAGAGAAACTATCTTCGGTTTTCTCTTTTTATACTTTGAAGGCTTTATTCTTCCATATTGCAAACATTAATGGTTCGCGGCTGGAACCTCTTATAAATGTTGTCTTCTCTGCTGCGGGAGTAAACACTTCACAGCTTAGATACTAATTACTATCACATGAAAAGCAGGAGACATATTGTGACTTCTTGGGCTGTCAGGAAGCCCTTCTTGCAAATGGCAGCACTTCACAGGGACTTTTATACGCTACAGTTTATAATTTCCATGGGTGATGTGTTATTTTAAAGTACCGACAGTAAGATTAAGAATGTGTCGACACAAAAGCAGCACCAACCACTGCCCTCTGGCCCTTCTAAACTTGAACCAGAAAGTTCCCTCGCCTTTTAAGGAAGATTATAATCTGCAAAGATAGAAAAAGCAGTTACAAAAGGATTAAGTTCTATAATAAGTTTAGGACAATCCAGAATTTTCCTCAAGCAACTGCAGACTGTAGCATGATTTGTTTACAGGCTTGTCCTGACTGGGTAATTTGGGCATAGGTATTTTGCTTTGAACACAAGACTAAGAGAAAAGATGTCTAGCTAGCTCTGGAAAGAATTTTGCCTGAAAGTTTGATCTGTTCTTGAATTCTGGACCATTTTTGGGTCTTGTCCTTTGGTAGATTTCCAATGGAATAAATCATACAAGGCTTTTGTGAAATGTGTATGACTAACGATGCTGGACTTCCCTAAGCAGATAGAACTAAGTGCAATTACGTGAATTAATATTTGTAAAGCACGTTGCATAATGCCTGGCACACAGCAAGGGCTATATCAGTGTTTGATAAATAAATGAGAAGCTCTACTTTGAATTAAGATAGGTTTCAATCATGCTTCTAGAAAGATTTTGGATTAGAAAATGGGTGGATCTTGAAGTAATGTGTATACTGGGCTTCAGACTGTAGAACCCCACCGTTCAGTTGGCACATAACCTTTCTTTTTGCTCATGCCTGCCATGCATGCCAGATTTCTACCTGGACTTCCCACTGGCAAAGCAGAATAGGAGAACGCACATTGCATCTGTGGACAGTTGGGCCACTTATTAGCTGAGGACTTCGGGCAAGTTGTTTCACCTCTCCTTGGTCCTCATTTTTCTCAGATGGAGAGGCTCACATGAGATAACATGTATCAAAGAGCTTTGTAAACTTGAAAGTGCTATTCATATGGATGGTTTTATCCTTAGATACTCAATTCCAATACAGCTGTGAGGGGCAGCCCACATACTTGGTGAGTCACTGGCGAAGAGTAGTGAAGAGCTGCCATGTTTCCCAGAGGAATGGGGGGTGCTGTAGTAGGGATGTCAGGGAACTCGTTTTGGGTGAAATGGTATTCTGGGAGGGGAGGGAATTTATCAGTTAGTACCATTAAAACCTTGTCAGAAGGGTTATCTAAAGTACTTCAGAAGTGTCTTCTTCACTCACAGTAAAAGAAAGCATCTATTGTCGTTGTCATTGCTTCTTGCCTACTTAGCATCTATTCTACTCTCTCTACTCTATATTCAGGGATTCCATCTTCAGAGATAGCCTGGTTGATTTAAGATTATTCTCATTCCCCATATGACCTAATCTGGCCAGTGAGACTGAGGACAATCTACTGGGAGGCTTTTAGAAAAAGTTTCCTCACTCCCAAGAGATGTCCACAAAAAAGAGATAGTGTCTTTTCTTCCTTGGAGTTGCTGTGCCTGCAGGAGATACCTGAAAGAGCTGCAGCCATCTTGCTGCTTGCCCCAGGCTGAAGCCAACAGAGAGGAACAGAAATGCTAAGGGGTGGAGGCGGGTGGGGAGGTGGGGAATGGAATCAATGACATTGCAAGCTGAAACCACCCAACTGACACAGCACTTCCCCTGTGTTATCACATAAATCATCATAGTCATCTCTGAGGCAGTGGTGTTGTCCCCATTATATGGGATGAGGAAACCAAGAGGTGAGATTGCTCAGGTTCACCCACCACATAGGTGGAAGATTTAGAACTCAAACAGAGATCCGTTCGACTTCAAAGGCTGTGCTCCAGTTGTTGCTCATCTCAGATAAAAATGGTCAAAAGGCAGTCTATTCACTGTGACCATGAGGACAGCAGAGCCTGGGAGTTGGACAGCCTGAAGGTTTTTTTTATGTTGACTTTGCTGCCCAACATTTGACCTTTCTGAACTTCCATTTCATCATGTGTAAGACAGTTGGACCAGATGTTTACTGAGGTTCTTTTTGGTTCTAAGATCTTTCGAAATGCTTGGTAAACCACAGGGAGGGATAAGAGAAAATAAATAACATACATTCGGTATCTTGAGAAAGGGCGCTGGGCAGGATTTCCCCTCTAAGCCTGAGGTTCAGGGTTACAATGCATCAGTGAAGCTGCTGAAGAACAACAGAAGGTTCCATTTGGCACTAAGCAGGATCAGCCAAAACCAGACAAGAGTTGTTGGCTCTGGTGACAGGAACAGAGCTGAGAGAGGCCAGATGAGGGCTATGGTCTATAGGGTCCTCCTCATCACTCCAGCCAGCTTGATCGCTGAGTTTCAGATGAAGAAGTAGGTTCTGAGGGGCATTTGTGCTTTCACTTCCTTTGTGTTCTTAAGGTGCTTAAGACAGAGCGAAACATGGTGCATCAGGCACTTGAAAATACTCGACTTCTGTTCCCTTCTTACTGATAGGTAAGTTGCTTCCGTGATATTATCGCCTGAGATAGCCGTAGTGCTTAGATAATCCTCAGCCATGAATCAGCAGGGAGGGAATCCCTTGGAGGAGACATTGAAGGCCCTGCCCTGGGGCTGAGAAAGGAGCTGGGCCTCCGACATGTACAAGCCCCATCTAGTCCCTTCCCCATCTTATTCATTTCCCAGGGCTGCAGTAACGAAGTGCCATAAACTAGGGGGCCTAAAACAACAGAAACTTTATTGTCTCACAGTTTTGGAGGCTCCAAGTCCAAAGTCGAGGTGTTGGCAGGATGGCACTCCCTCTGTGACCTATAGGGGAGAATCCTTCCTTCCCTCTTGTAGATTTTGGGGGTTTCCAGAAGTTCTTAGCTTTCCTTGGCTTGTAGATTCCTCACTTCAATCTCTACCACCATAGTCATGTGGCCATAGTCTTCCTGAGTGTGTCTTCTCTTCTTGTGATAGGGACACCAGTCACATTGGACTAAGGGCCCACCCCACTTCAGTATGACCTCATCGTAACTAATTACAGCTGCAAGGACCCTATTTCCACATACAATCCCATTCTGAGGTACTGGGGGTTAGAAATTCAACATCTCTTTTGGGGGGACACAATTTAACCCTCAAGAGGCCCCATCTAGGCAAAATCTTACTGTTATCTAATCAAGTTCTTGCTTTATGAGTTGGTGTGTTTGTATATTTGGGCCTACTTTTCTTTTTCGAAGCCATTTTCCATGTTTCTTGAAAAATGATTCTGCCTGCAAGAAATTTTGGGGAGTAGAGGAGGAAGACCTGGATGCATCTGGAGCAGCAGCCAAAGGACGTGGTTCCTCAGACCAGCACTTCTCAAATGTTACTGGACACACATATCCCTTGAGCTTCTTATTAAGGTGCTAGTGTGGTAGATCTTTGGTGGGGCCTGAGAGTCTGCATTTCTAACAAGCTCCCGGGTTCTGCTGGTGCTGCTAGTCCACAGAGCAGTAAGGCTTTAGGTCTACACTACATGCCGGTAGCATCTATTTACCCAGAACAACTGAAAATTATCTTTCTTGGGATGTTTCAAAACTTCAACTGCATATTAGCCAGAAGAAGTCCCAGTAAACTAAGTCAGAGTATCCCCAAATGGGAAAGAGCAATTCAGCGACGTTTTTCATGTGATAGTAAAGTCAGAAACATCTGTGCACATTCACCTACAGGAATACAGTGTTTTCTACTCTCTGGGCTGTGGTGAATAGTGGGGGTGCGCGTGTCAGAAGCCATGATTCTTAGGGACAGACTGACTTTAAGATTTAGGGAAATCAAGTAACTTCCTGTCTCAGTATGCCAGAAAAATTGCATTTGGAGAAGCTTCTCGCCAAGTTTGACAGGGACTGCCCATTTCCTGCTGTGAGAAGTCAAGTAGCCAGATTTCCTTGGGTCTCAATCCTGTTGGAGGCACAGTCCCAGGACCCACTCAGATGGTCTTTGAAGGCCACATCTGTGGCTTTTCTCCCACCCACACCTGTGACCCACCTCACTTGCCACCTCCCTCAGATCCTCAGCGACTCTCAGATGCTCCCCATCCATGGTGGCCAGGGCTGAGACTGGTATGTAGAAGGACCAGGTGGGTGACTCAGGGGGTAGCCCATGTAGGGTACAGCTTCTGGACAGACTTGTGCAGAGCAGCTTCCAGAGAAGGGTGATCCTTTTGTGATGTCAGGGGCTGGCAATTTGTTTTTCCAAATTCAATAATGACCTGATTATTTCCAGCTCGAAAACACCCATGCACTATTGGGTCTCTGGAAGTTTCTAGGAAGATAGCTTTCTGAGTGTTTGGCACAGTGTGTCTTTTGGGTCAGAATGTTAGTTTGCGTGGTCAGCATTGTGGCTACAGGATTTGTAATAAAAGACAACTCTGTCAGACTACACATCCGTATAACATCTTATAGTTGAGAGAATGGGAGAAAAAGAACAGCATAGAGAATTTTGGTTACCTATTGCTGAGTAGGAAACTACCCCTGAACTTAGTGGTCTGAAGCAATATTTATTTTGCTTGCTTTTAATTTTGTGATTCAGGAATTTGATGAGCACAGTGGGGAGGGCTTGTCTGCTCCACGATGTCTGGGTCCTTGGCTGGGTGGCATGAAATGACTGGGAATTGGCGGAGATGGCTCAGTTGGGGTCATATGTCTGGGACCTCAGTTCTTTGCTGTGTGGTTTCTTCCCATGGCTAGCTGGGCCCTCCAATGGTAGTCTCAGAATAGTCAGACTTCTTAACTGCTAGCTGGCTTCACCCTAGATAATGGAAGCCGCCAGTCCTCTCAAAGGCTTGGCCCAAAACAAGCACTTTGTCATTTCTGCCATGTTCTACTGGTCAAAGCAAGTCACAGGACATGCCTAGAATCAAGACAGGAAATAGACTTCATTTCTTGATGGGAAGAATAGCAAAGAATTTGTGGCTGTCTTTAGTCTATCAGAGACAGAAGTGGAAAGAACACTTTTTATTCATATTCTGTTCAGATTCTGATCAGATTAAGTCAAGCCCAAGTAGCCGACAGAATTCCCTGTGATTCCTGGACTCTTCCTCCTGCTGGCCAATTTTTAACTTTGGGGTAGAGAGTCCACAAGTAGTCTTTGAAGCTTCAGCCCCACACAGTCACTCAATCTTTTTATTTTTCGAAACTTCCATTTTGCTTTTCTGCCTTCCAATACCCAGTGTCTTCTAGATGAAGGGTTAAAAAAATCTTTTATCAAAAAAATCTTCTATCATGTATTTTTTTGTTGTTTTATAAAAATGACTTAAGTGATACACATATACATTTTCACTTGCAAAATTATGACAATATTATAGTATGCCCAGTAAAACGTAAAAATGCCCCTTCACTGTGACTCTCCATCTACTCATCTTCATACAAGTAGAAACCATAGTTCATTGTGCCTCCCTTTATGCCTCTGTCTATATATATATATATATATATATATATATATTCAAGTCTATGTACATATACTCACAGAGGTTTTTTCCTTAAATGATATCTGAGATCATGTATTAGTTTGCAAGTTGCTTTATCCACCTAACAATATGTCATGGTGATCATTCCATGTCAATATACTGACCCACTTATTTCTTTTAATCTGCTGTATATTAATCCACTGAACTGACATGGCATAATTTATGCAATGGCTCCTCTGGTAAAAAAAACCTTTCACTGTTTGTGATTGTTCTCCAATGACAACAAATGGCAAGAGAAATAACTATTCTTGTGTATGTACCTTTCTATACACGCATTGATGCTTGTATAGGATAGATGCCTAGAGGTGTAATAGCCGGGCCAGAGTATGGGCATTTGCAGTTTCATCAGATATGGACGACTGACCCTCAAAATGTAGAATACCAAATTACACTCCTCCTATCTTTTTCTGCAACCTTGCTGGTGCTGACTGTTACTCATGTTTTTAATTCCTTCAGGCTGATTGATGGATGAAAATGATATCTTACCATTGCACTTCCTTCCCATAGCTATTGGTTCTTTAGATTTCTTCCTCTGAAACATCTTCTGTTAAAGTCATTTGCCACGTAAAATAGTATGTTCTTTATGTTTTTGCTAGATATTTCTGGGGCTCTCCACATATCAATCTTTTGTTATTTCCTAAAGCTAAATTCCCAGATGGGGAATTGCTAGGTCTAAGGATTCATCAAGTCTCCTTGCAGACTGTGCTCTTAGAAGGGCCTCATCTCACCACACTGATTAAGTTGAGTCTCATTTTTTGTCATTATACAAGCTTCTTGTATAGAGGAAAAGAAGCTGAGAACTTTACACTAATCATGCTAAGGTCACTGGTGCTCAGCTGTGCTGAGTTGCTGCACACGTCATTAGCAAACTTCTTCCTTAATGTGGCTGAGCTGATAGGTGGCTTATTGGCCAGGACAAGAGCTGAGAAAGATCTTTCATTCGATAATTTTACTTTTTTTCTTTTTTCTGAAGGTTTATGTGGAAAATATAGACTCTGGCTCATCACTGAGCCATTTGCTGAGTGCCTACTATGAAAAAGGCACTGTTTTAGGGACTGCTGCTTATTATTATGATCTGGAATCTCTGAGGATGAATTAAATTTCTGAAGACGATAGTAAAGTTGAGGAGGCAATTTGCAGTTTCAGATTGTGTGTGTGTGTGTGTGTGTGTGTGTGTGTGTGTGTGTGTTACTTGAACTCTATGCTCTCTGAGGCTGAGTTACAAAACTGTATTAATGAACTGCTAAGTTTTACTGAATAGCCTCTGAGTCTTAGTATGGTTATTTGGTTCTCCACTTACAACAGGTACAAAGGCAGTTAAAAATGTTTCTTTGTTAAACGTAGTCATAATCAAAAGAAAAAACATTAGCAAAAGTTGAAAAAGCAGATAACTTGTGGTATGTGGACATGCACAGGAAATAAACTACTCTTAAAGGAAATATGATTTAGGAGATATTCAGGAACTTGTACAAACAATTCTCTCATTTGAGAATTACGAAATTGCCTTTGTATATAACATATTTTAGATATATTTTATTAAAAACTGTTCCTACAGAAACAATGGTGATTAAATGATTTGTGTTTCAGTTATCTGAAGCCTTTTAAAAAGTGGAAACTAATTTTGTACCACCAGTGACTGAATGGTTGTTATAACTGGAGGTAGTTTTTGTTGTTGTTTGTTTGTTGGATTGAATGGCGACTTGTTCATTTGAAATCTCCGAAGCAAATGTGGGTACTTTGCCCATACATAGCACGGGATGTTTGCTGTTGATAGTGGCTAATTGGAGGGACACAGTTAATCCTAGTATGATACAGGCACAAGGGATGTTAAGTATGAAGAGTTTATTTGAGTCCTGACTTTCTTCCTCATTGATCATCTCTGGGAAGTCACCTAAATCTTAGAGCCTCATTTTCTTATCTGTAAAATTGTTAATGTTGGCCAAAGGATTTTGTAAAATCCAAACGACCTTTGAATGGAAAGTACATTCTAAACATAAAAGTGCTCTTCCAATGTGACTCTTATTATTTCACTATAAATAAGAAAGAGGGGAATTGCATTCATTAATCCATCCATTAATAGTTTCTGATTACCTGCCATGAGCCAGGCATTGATTGAGCTAAGAGCTAGAATAATGAAATAAACAGGATCTGGTTCCTGCCTTGTAGTTTACAGGCCAGTGGAGATGGTGGTCAAGATAATGTCTAGTCCACTCAACGCTGTGCTGAATGAAGTTGCCTCATTCAGGCTCACAGGGGCTGACTGTTAAATTTTCAGGAATTCTCTGAGTGGGTTGCTAAACACAGTCATTGTTAAAAACTAAGTTATGTATATAGTTGACTCTCATTATTCATGGATTCCATATTCATGAATTCACTTACTTGCTAAAATATATTTGTAAGCCCCAAACCAACACTTGGGGCACTTTTGTGGTTAAATTCAAACATGTGCATGTGCAGAGTTATAAAAAATCCAGGTCGCCTGATGTGCACGCTCCCAGCGGAGGTCAAACAAGGCCTTCTTGTTCCAGCTCTCATACTGTACATCAGTGTCCTTTTTGTGGTATATTTAGTGCCAGGTTTTTCACATTTTTGTGCTTTTTGTGGGTGATTTCAGTGTTGAAGAGGCTCCTAAGTGTAGTGCTAAAGTGCTGACTTGAGTTCCTAAACACAAAAAGGTTGTGATGTGCTATATGGAGAAAATACATGTGCTAAATAAGCTTTGTTCAGGTATGAGTTATAGTGCTGTTGGTCATGAGTTCGACGCTAATGAATCAGCTACATATATATTAAGTAAGTTGTCTTTAAACAGAAGCATATGTAAAATAAGGTCGTGCATTGAGTGGTTGACAAAACATTTTGCCCAGAGGCTTCCAGGAAACTAACCCTGTATTTCCTCTAGAAGCAATAATTCAGTATTTGTTAATTTAGTGTTTGTAGCAACTTTACAGAACAATAACTATCGTGAATAATGAGAAGTTACTATATACACTTAAATTATATTACATAAAAGGTAGTAAAGACTCAAAACTCCTTACTTCCTAATTATTTTGCTACATATTGCTATTATCTATGCTCTTGAGGTTATTTATGTGTAATCTGTCTACATAGTAGAAATATAATACTGTGGAGGGTCTGTGCATGTAAGCACTCATGGTCAGTGATCACAAGTTGGTAGTTGGACACTGGCCACAGTGGGAGTATTTATACTACAGAAATCAGCGAATGCTACTAATCAAGGCTCCCCCTTCTCAGCCTCCAACCAGTTGTTAAACTTTTACCAGAATACAGCTGCCTGCCTTCAACTTTCTTTAGGGGTCTGTCTTTGTGCTACCAGAGCCAACTCTCAGACACTAGTAGAGAACCAAGTTAAGTGGGAGTTTGTCTCCCACCTCCGCAGCAGGTCTGTTAGCCAATGGCTGACTGGTGTTCTCATGCCTCAGTGTGGGATTTAAATTTCATAGCTCCCCAAGGGATCCAGATGAGCTAAGATCCCTGGATGCCTGAGATCCTACCCCTGTTAGGCTTCTTCCCCTTCCCTGTCCTGCTTTCCTCTTATCCTTACCTGTTTCTCCTGAGACTCTTTCTTGATAAATCACATGCACAGAAACCTGAGTCACAGGGCCTGCTCTTAAAGGCTGCCATCAAAGACAGTACTCCAGAAAACTGGGGAAGAAAGTCATGGGGTCAGCAGTGACTGTGTAGGTATCTCAGACTGATCCTAGGGGTCTAGTGGTAGGTCTTGATTTTCTGGCTCTAATTCCTCTTTAAGAAGGCAATGCTTTTAGTTTTATCCTTCCATTTATATTTCCTAATAACCCTGTAAACAGGTGTGAATTAAACGTTCTTTAGCTTTTACACTTGCAACTTATGTGCTTAATGCATTCACATTTTGAGTGACTATACAGGATTGCTGGAGTGTCTTTTATTCAGTGTAGCTGGTTGGTGGGCTTGCCTCTGCTGAGCTTGGCTAGTGGCCCTGAACTCTGACATGCAGTCATAAATCAAGTTCTCATCAAGTTCTTCTCAGCCTGTTGAGAAACAAAAACCCTGTATGCAATGCTGCAACAACTTCCTTTGAAATTCTAATTTGTTTTAGCATGATAAAAAAATGTGATAAGTAGTCAAGAAGTCCACTGTGCTGTCATATACAGCTGGAATATGATTTTCTAAGTTGTTTCTTTATTTCTAAATTATTCTTGCTATAGAGTTAACAAGTGCCAGTTCAGATGCAGGGTCTAGGTAATTGTGCAGTAATTAAATGCTTGCTTGGGAAAACAATTTTAGATCACTGATTTGTTTTATTGCATTGTGAAAAGCTGAAAAGGCCATTCAATCAGGTAGAGCCTCTGTGTGTCTTCTAAACCAGACTGGTCATAAATTATTCACATGGACAGAGACTGAACTGGAAAAGGAAGAGACCTGAGGCACAGGGCAGTTATTGCTCTGACAGTCATTGTGGAGTTCAGTAGGCTGCATAAAAGGAGGCCTGGCTCAAAGATTCTTGGCAAGGTTTTTGGGATAAGGAGGAAGTGCCTTCCTAGCAAATCTGTTTTTAAACTGAGACCACTGAGTGGAGGGGTTTCGCTCACTCTCTTGCATGCTGCTACAGCTCAAACAGCCCTGGAGAAGAAAGGGTTCCCGTCAACTTTTGTGCAATTACATAATTTAGAGGAAAGCATAATGATATGATTTCACAAAGTATGACATAGATGAGAGAAATATTAGTGTAAACATTGGGCATCACATGTATTACTGCATACAAGAGAAATTCTTCTCTGAGGCTTCTAGATATATCATTTTGCATTTGCCCTGGAATTTTTTTTTTTTTTTATTGAGGAATGATTTACCTACGGTAGAATACACACATCTTGAGTGTATCACTTGAAGAATTTGTATCTATATACCCATACAACTGCTACCTAAATAAAGATATAGGACAATTCCACAACCCCAGAAAGGCCCTTCATGGTCCTACACAAATGACACCCTCTTATAGAGGTAACCATTACTCTGATTTCCAACATGACATGTTAGTTTCACCTGTTCCTGAAATTCATCTAATTAGATCTACTCTGTTTTGTTTTGTTTTGGTCTGGCTTCTTTCACTATGCGCAATACATTTGAGATTGTCACAGTGTACATCCACACTTCATTCCTTTGTGATGCTAGGTAGTCTCCAATTGTATGGCTGTACCACAGTTTGTTTATGCAATCTCTTGCTGATGAGTTTTTCTGCAATTTTTGCCTACTGTGAGAAAAGCTGCTATAAACATTCTTGTATAGGTATTTTTGTGGAAAATGTACAAAACAGGGCTGTTTGGGCACTTACTTCTTTTGGATATATATACCCCAGAGTAGCACTGCTGGGTCTGTCTTTAGAATTTAACCCTCCCCCATTCTATATCTATTAATATCTATTAATACACACACACACACACACGAGTGCAGAGAAAGTGATTCTTTCTCTAATATCTGTTCTTGGCAAAGTGAGGACACAGCCTTGTACTGCCTGATGGCATTATTTCTGCAATTGGACTTGGAATATTTCAAGTCCTTGCTTAGCCATAGGGAACTGGAGAAAAAGATCTCCAAAGGTTTCTTGGTGAGACGAATACAGGTCCTGTGTGTCTGAATAGATGGAAGTGTTCAGAAGCCCTTGCAAAGGAATGCTTAGTACCTTGGAAATTGGGTTAATTTGGGACTTATTACCTGCAAACAGGACAGTATGGTCCACCTTGGGATCACTCATGGCTGAAGATAATCAACTGCCTTGGGGGAAGGAATCCAAGCAGGATGGGTTATGAGGCCTCGGTACAAAGATCTATCGTGCTACCAGAATTGGCCTGGTTGTTCTCCACCAGATCACATTTGAGAGTTATTGTTTGCTATCAATCCTTTGATAATGGCACTGGGTTACAAACCAGCCTCACCCCAGAAGAGGGTTGGTAGGTCTGTGAAGAGGTTATGGCGCCCCCTGAGGGACACTGAAATGTTCCTCCTTAAAGGACATCCCTGTCTGAGGCCAAGTTCAAGTTGTGTTGAGTAATGTCTCAGATATCACTACTTCAATAATCCTCTTTCAAGGTTTCAAAATAAATTTAAAGTATATTGGAGCTTTACTGGGAACAACCAAATTCAGAGGAGGCTTAAGAAGAACATATATAATGTTTGAGCTCTCACAAAGGGGAAGAGAAATATTTTCTGGTTTCTTTCTTTATTGTTTTTGGATACAAGGGTATCACATGATTGGATAAGTTCTAATTTTTGCTTTGTTAATGAAGGTGGTAGGATAAGATGACAACTTCATCTTCAAAATTCTGTAGGCAAAATGCCTCTACAAGATGGCTATGAGCCTTTTGTGTCTTGCTTGCTCAGGGTGTAAAATGAGCGATTCTGAACCCACGCCAGCACCACGCTTCCAGCGAGCATTTGGAAGTGTGTGGGAGCATTTTTGATTGTCACAATGACTGGGGGGCGTGATACTTCCATTTGCTGAAGTGGGGGAGAGAGTGAAAATGTCTAGCACGAGGAAGAGTTGTCCCATCCAAAATGCCAATAGGGCCCCTGTTGAGAAATACTTTTTCTTTTCCCCCTCAGGCGATCTGGAGACGTTTGTATGCAATTTATATTCATAAGGTTTAACAACACAAACAAAATATGTCAAGTAAGTGAAAGTTAGCAGACTGAAGGAGCTTATTGAGACAGAAGGAGTGGAGCTGTCTGGTTTTGGGTATTTTGAGTGTATGATCCCTTTATCCAAAGCAGAGATGGGGCAGGACTCAGCAATGACCTTAAGTGGGATATGGAGGTGGGGAAATTTGTTTTCCAGGCTCCTCAGCCCTTTTTTCTTCTTTATTCTCCTGCAAACGTTCACTGATCTTACCCTTCTTCCATGCTTCTTGGGATAAGGAAGCAGCTGATAAATTCATTAAGTCGTGAGAGTTTTCTCTTGCTCCTCCTAGCAGGATACCAGGAAGGAAAGAATCTCAAATGTTGGAATTTCAGATGTGGGGGAGGTAGGTAGGTGTTTTTGGCTGTGAGATATTTCTAGAACTTCTTAAATTAATCCTGGGCAAGTAATGACTTATTTTCCTGTGAGGCTGGCTTTCGATGTGGAAACCAAAGTGTTAGAATTTGCTGTAACCATGGAAAAGAGAACGAGGTGGGGGCTGGATACCTTTGTGAGCTTATTGGCATAGAATTGAGCTGAACCAGACTCTTTTGAAGTATATGCACCAGGTACTTTGTAAATTTTAAGGTTCTATGCAATTTCGATGTATTATTATTACACCAAAATTTCCTAGTATTTTTCATAGCACTTATTTCAGAACCTTACACAAAATATCCATTCAATAAATGTGTCCCAAATGAAACAAATGATTAGACATAGGAGTTGTGGTGGAGATTATAGAATAAGGTCTCATGATGCCATATGTATTGATGGGCTGGCGTGCCTCAAGTCGGACTGAAAAGGAAATCTTGCTGCAGCATTTCCTGGGAGGGAATCCTTTTCCTCTGTGAACAGGATTAATCATAGCTCTTCCTCAGGCTTCTGAATGACATGGAATTATTCTGTATCTATTTAATTTATAAAGGAAGAGTTTGGAGGACCACCATTAGTGTCATCATTATCCAGAGCCTGATTCAACTGGTGATCATGAGGATCTAAATATGAGAGCCCCTGGGATTAATGGACCAAGATTCTAGGATCAGAATGTTAGAAATATCTTAATCACTTCCTTCCTTAGTTGAGAGAGAATCAGAAATGGAAAGCTCTTAAATATATTTATTGAGCAACTCTTGTGCCAGCCACCATCCTATGCAGCAGGGACATGAGATCAAGTATGACACAGTCACTGCCTTCATGGTGTTCAGTCTAGCGAGGGGGTCGGCCAGAGGGTCTGAACATTCCCTGCATATTATGGACACCTTAAGCTCTTAAAAAACCCCTATGCCCCAGTTGTACCAAGTTCAATAAAATCAGAATGCTTGGGGGTAGGATCCAGACTTCAGTACCCAGGCTCCCCAGGTGACCCCAAAGTGCAGCTGAGGGGGGGGAGAAAGGCAAATCTGTAGAGAAAAATTTAGATTAAAACATGACAAGTGCTCTGGAGAGGTAAAAACAACATGCAGCTGGAGGAACACAGAGGAGAAGAAACTACTTCTCACACCCAAGAGCTCTTCATGTCGTCAGAATTAGAAGAGCGCTGACGAACGGTGAGCTCTGGAGATAAGAACGAGGGGGTATCTGAATCGTTTTCTGATGGAACAAATTTCCCTCTGCATTTGCATCTTTACCGGTGACTTTGGGGGTTTGAAAATGAGAGTTCACAATTTTTACAGTACACTTCCCACTCCTCTTCTTGCCTCCCTGTCCTTTCTTTATTACCATCTCTGGCACACACACAGCCCACTGGATGCTATATACAGGTTACTGGTTGCTAACATATTAAAATAAAAAGGGAAAATGAAAGCTTGCTGTTTCTTTCTGCTTGTGGGAAAAAATACCCTTACTACAGTATGTGGTGTGGTCTTGTGGCTAAGCCTAGACCCGAAAGCAATAATACAAAACAACCATTTAATGTATTAAATTTCTAGGTCCAAGTACATTAACTGTGATCCTCATAACATCCTCTAAGAAAGCACGGTTGTCGCTGGTTGAAGCTGGTTCAGAGAAGATAGGTAACTTGCCAAAGCCACATGTCTTTTAGGCAGCAGAAATGGGATCTAAATCCGTGTTGATCTGACTGGAAAGTACTGCTTTCTGTGTTGTTGCATTTGAGCTTGTTATAGCTGTAAAATGACTTCGTTGAGGTGGGATGTTGATGTGTTTACAGAACTCATCTCAATGTCACTCTGACACAGTGGAGCTGACACCTAATTTAGTGCCTTCACCAACATCACTACCACCACCACTGCCGCGGAGTATACAGATCTGGAGGATGAATTCTTGAATAAAACTCAATTGAAGGGGGGAGATACCTTGTAGGGAGAAGTAATTTGAGGGTTCAATGGGCCGTGAGATTATAAAAATAATGGGAACTATAAAGTGTCTAACTGGATTTTTAATTGAAAAAACACAAGACAGGATTTAATTGTGCATTCTAGAGGAACAAGCTTCCAAAACATGCAACCATGTGACTCCAGAGTAACTGTACTAACTCCATGTAGAGACTCATTGCCACGAGATTGCTAAAATGATCTGAAATGAACAAAAAACAACCTAAACTCTAAAAAGCAAACAAACTGCCACCTCCACCAGCAGCAGCACTAACGGCAAAAACAGAAGCCAAGCACTATGGACTGGATGTTCGCGTCTCCCCCTTCCCCAAATTCCTGTGTTTGAATCCCAACACCTAATGTGATGGTATCAGGAGGTGAGGACTCTGCGAGGCGCTGGGGTCATGGCGGTGGTCCCCTCGTGGATGGGATTTATGCCCTTATGAAGGAGACCCAGAGAGTTTCCCCGCCCTTTCAGCCACGTGATGATACAGGGAGAGGACATCCCCATATGACCCAGGAAATGGGCCTTCACTGGGCACAGAACCTACTGGCACCTTCCATCTTGGAATTCCCAGCCTCCAGAACTGTGAGAGATACGTGTATGTTGTTTATATGCCACCAGTCTGTGGTATTCTGTTACAGAAGCCTGAACTCCGACACCTAGGGATGACTCCATTTCCCCTTTTCTCTTGAAGAAAACTAGTGACTCCAATTCCAATTTTGTTTTAGACCCTTGTAGCAGAGTAATCTTTAGATAGTGACCTCTGCATTATTCATTCATGGGAATGTGTATTTATTTCCCTCTCTGTATCTTGCACCATTCAGGTAGCAATGAAACCTTTTTATACAGGTTGCCACAGGATGGTTATAGCAGGAAAACAGAGAAAGACATGACCTCTCACAGGTTTTGAATTTCTAAACAGATTCACAGAAAAGGCTTTGAGATTCCCCAGCATAGTTTTTAACACTAGTAGAGCCAAAATGTATGCTGTAAACTAGTAGTTCTCAATCTCCCCCTTGTATCACCATGACCTTGGGGTGATTCTTTATTTTAAAAATTTTTAAATGTTTTTAATTTATTTTTGAGAGACAGAGAGAGACAGCATGAGCAGAGGAGGGTCAGAGAGAGAGGGAGACACAGAATCCGAAGACAGGCTCCAGGTTCTGAGCTAGCTGTCAGCACAGAGCCCAAGGTGGGACTCGAACCCATGAACCGTGAGATCATGACCTGAGCCGAAGCCGGACACTTAACCAACTGAGCCACCCAGGCGCCCTGACCGTGGGGTGTTTTAAAGCCCACCAGTGTCTGGACTTTACCTGCAAATACTGTTTTCATTGATTTTTGGTGGACTTTCATTTCATTTCATTCATATATACATAAACTTCTGATAATGCCAATGTGCAGCCAGGTGGAGAACCAAAGCCTTAACACAGTTGTTCTCAAACTTTTCTGCATGTTAAAATTACCTGGGGAGCTTTTGGAATCCCCATTCATCAATGAAGGAGAATGTGTGGAGGTAAAAACTGGGTGCCTTAAACAGAAGATTTGGGAAGAATTTCTGTTGAGAGTTCTACTGCATTATATTTGGAAGTTTACATAGATTGGCAAGTGAGAGGAGAGGTGAAAAGGAGAGAGTAGCATAGATGGGGCACGTGCATCCTACACCCCCCATCTCCAGCAAGTCATGAAGTGGTTTGGGCAGTGATGTGCTGGTGCATGTTTAACAGACGGCTACCCAAGAAAAAGCCCTGATTTGTGGGGTTTGCCACTTGCTGTGGTGTAAATACTCCCACCACACAAGGTCAAGTTCAAGTTACCAACACAACATCATTGCTTATAGAGCTGGAAAGAGATATTTACAACTGGCTCTAGCGACACCGTATGACCTGGCTCTGGCATGCCACCTAAGGGGCAGGAACATGATAAATCCTTCATGCAAGTTTGGAGATCTGAGGGCAAAGACTCGTGTGCCTTATTGCTAGGCATGAACCAGAAAAGAAAGAGCCTAAGGTCTCCCCACAATGTGCCATCTAGAGTGGAAATGGGGGCATATCTAGACGGGTCTAGGTAGCAAGGGCAAAAGACCACTTCCCATGTCTCCTGTCATTTCCCGGTGAGAGGCAGATTTTCCTATACCTCTGAGAGCTTTACAGAAGTGGCTGGACATAGGCTGGAAGAGCTCAAGGTCTTGAGGGTGGGATAAGAAAGCCATGGAGACTTTTGAATGACTGATTATTGGTTGGTGCACAGAAATAGGCTACAGACGCAAATGAGGGTGCCAGCAGGGGCAAAAGCCAGTAACAATGGACAATCAATTACCTCCTGTTAAAGCCACGATGCTACTAACCTCTATCACCCACAGTCAGAGAACAAACAGAAGAACTGAGATAACCAGAAAGCTGGCAGCTGTTCATCACTACAATAACTAAACGTTACTACAGGGAATAAAGCCAGAATCTATCGCTCTCTCTTGTGCGCTTGCGCTCGCTTTCTCTCTCTCTCTCTCTCTCTCTCTCTCTCTCTCTCTCTCTCTTATTTCTTGGCAGAAGACAAAAAAGGAAAACAAAACCTGATTTTAGAGTCATCTTGTTAGAGCTACTGAAATGATGCAGTAGGATATTTTTCTCCTTTCTTGCTTCTGGAAGACATAACTGGCAGTATTTTGCAAATTTACTTGGACAAAGAACAACTTGACCCAAGTTCACTGCAATGACTTTACTGACGGTTGATATAAGTGGGACAAGATGGAACACTTTATAAAAGTGCACAAGTAAACATACCATTTAGAATAGAGAAGTAACGTGAGCCTCTGTCCTCTATCTGGGATATGCGTTGCTAAACCTCTCCTTGGCCATTTGCAGATGTCCAGTGGATAGTACTAATTGAGTGCCCAGTAGCATTTAAGCTAGTGCTGGCCTTGTGTACTGTGATCTTCACATACTCTGTCAATGGTAGGAACATTTTTATTTGGAGAGGCTGAATAGCAAAAAGCACACCAGAGTGAGGATCAGTAGATCTCAATTCACATCCTGGCTCCCTATCAGCTGTGTGATCATGAGCAAATCTGTTTTTCTTTTTTCTTGTCTTGTCTTGTCTTGTCTTGTCTTGTCTTGTCTTCTCTTTCTTTCAGAGAGAGAGAGAGACAGAGACAGAGAGAATATGCATGAGCAGGGGAAGGGCAGAGGGAGAGGGAGAGAACCTTAAGCAGGCTCCATATTTAGTGTGGAGCCTGACACAGGGCTCATTTCCACAACCATGAGGAGATCATGTCCTGACTCAAAATCAAGAGTTGGACACTTAACTGAATGAGCCACCCAGGTACCTTGCAAATTAATTTTTCTAAATAAAGTTTTATTGGAAGACAGTTGTTCATTTACTTATCTATAGCTGCTTTCACATTCCAACAGCAGAGATGAGTCATTTTAAGAGACTGTCTGGCCTGTGAAGCTGAAGATATTTACCACTTGGCCCTTTACATAAAAAGTTTGCTGACCCTTGGGGCGCCTGGGTGTCTCAGTCGGTTAAGCATCCAACTTTGGCTCAGGTCATGATCTCACAGTTTGTGGGTTCGAGCCCCATGTTGGGCTCTGTGCTGACAGCTCAGAGCCTGGAGCCTGCTTCAGATTCTGTGTCTCCCTCTCTCTCTCTCTCTCTCTCTCTCTGCCCTTCCCCTGCTCATGCTCTGTCTCTCTGTGTCTCAAAAATAAATAAACATTAAAAAAGTTTACTGACTCTTGATCTACGTTAACGGTATTGTAATACACTCAATTATTGAGGCACCAAATTGGAATCACTCTTGACTCCTCTCTTTGTCTCACATGGTCATCCCAATGCGTCAGTAATCCTCTCGGCTCTCTCTTAGAAAAAGATTCTAGTGTCTTGTCATTATCACCACTGGTCCAAGTCAACATCAGGTGTCTTTTTTTCACCTTCATCTCTTGGCTGGATTAATAGCCCAGCTTTTAATTTTGTCCTGTTTACAGTCTGTTCTCAACATAGCAGGTGGAGTGATCCTTTAAATGCCAATCAGATTATGTCAGTGTCTTATCCAAGACCTAGATGGTTTCCCACTGCATTTAGAGTGAGACTGAGAATTCATAGTACAGCCCTTAAGACCTTATAGTATCTTCCCAGCTTCCAGCCTGCTCCTGTCATATACTCCATCTCATCTTCTTCCCCTCTTCCCTTCCTTCTCTCTGCTCTGCCACTTGGCCCCCCTGTGGCTGAATACTCCTAGTACTAGTAAGTTCTTGTCTCAGAGCCTTTGCACTTGTGGCTCCCTCTAACTGGAATACACCTGCCGTGCGAATCCATGAGCTAACTCCCTCCCAGCCTCCAGGGCTCTGCTGAAGCCATCCTAGCGAAGCCTTCCTTGGCTGCTGTGTCTGAAAGGGTACCCCTGTCCTTCTCCATCCCCTAACCCTGCTTTTTATTCAAGCAGTTAATTGGTTATTGTCCACTTCCATCATTAAAATACAACTCTAGATACTGTACTGCAAGCACAGTGTTCAATAAATATTTGAGTGAAGGGCCTCAGTTTCCTCATGTGTAAAATGAATGAGAGGGCCATCTGGCCAGAGCATCTGTTACTGAACTGGATGCCAGGATTATTTTCACCGATCTGACTGGCTAAGTGGGAGTCCCTTTCCTCCTTATGTCAGTCCCTCCCAAAGCCTAGGGGTGGAATGGAGTCTTCCTTTTCCTTGGTCAAGAGTATCGGAGTCCCGACCCAGGCTTGCTAGAGCTTCAAAACCAGCTCTCTTTCACAAGGGGCCACTGCAGTAATGTCTGTTGTGCCCACCTCTTGTAAGTATGGTGAAAATCAAATATGAGAATAGATTTGAAACTCTAAAGCTTTATGTAAGTGGAAAGAAACAAAGAAAATGCAACGTAGGTGACTACTGGCTCTCTTATCACACAGGCTTCCGGATCCCACCCTCACCGGGACTGCTTCGCCACGGGAGACACAAAGCAGGGATTGAAAGCAGAATAGAGAAGCAGCAGGAAGCTGAGGTTAAGAAGATATTTGTTAAAATGGTACACAAATCAATTAATGAACGAAAAACCCCAGTATTTGTGTCTTCAAGTTCTGACTAATCTCTCTACATTACTGGGCCCGAGCACTGAAAGCAGAAACATCCTTCCTTCCCTAAAAATACCACTTTCATCACTTCAGGATTCTATAAAATAAGTTAACTGGTTGTTTCAACAGTTAAATAGTAATAATTCAAAAGCCTAAAATTCTCATCAGATATCGCGACTACTGCAACACTACATTCACATCTAAGTTGCTATTCACTCACAGGTAAGTCTGACCTGTTCCTCAGCCGTCTCGTTCCCCGATGGACGTCACAACACAATGACAGTTTGTCTCTAGGTTGTGCAGGAGACCCAAAGAGACAACGGAGTAAAAATACTGGTGTACTTTCACCCAGCTTTCTGACCTGCAGCTAGTGTAGGTGGCTAATGATCATTTAACTCAGGCATCTTTCACCCAGGCAACAGTAATACATGTTTTGGATCCTATTTTTTTTGGCTTTATCTCTATCCTAATAAGGATAAAAGACTGAGTATTTTGAGTACCTAATGGGATAGAACTGACCGAAAGCTATTTTAGGTTCACTTGGGATGTGAGCTGTGTTTGGAAGCAATGAAGAGACATCATCAGTAAGTGAAAAGAAAAATGCCACTTCTCTGATGGATAGGGTAACTGAAAAGACCAAGTGGACCTGGGTTCCCAGGGTCAGGGCCCTGGCTTTTGCTGTCGCCTGGCTGGGAAATGATACAAATCTATATGTAGCCAGATGCTTGACTGACTGAGCCACCCAGGCGCCCCTAATTTAGAGGCCTGTTTTAGGACCGAAATAGATGACTGTATGTAAAGTACTTAGTCCAGTACCTTGCACATAACAAACACTCGGTAAGTGTGAATAGTGATCAAAATGTTACTCCTTTTGAATTTACGATGGGAAAGTGGCCCAGTATAGTAGTTTCCTAGGGCTGTTGTAACAAAGCTCCACAAACTTGGTGGCTTAAAACAGTAACAATTTATTTTTGCACATTTCTGGAGGCCAGGAGTCTGAAATCGAGGTGTTGGTGAGGCTCTGGAGGCTCTAGGGGAGGGTCCCTCTGGGCCTCTTTCTGGCTGCTGGTGGCTGCTGGCAATTCTTAGCATTCCTCAGCTTGTAGAGACATCACTCCAATATCTGCCTTCATTTTCACCTGCTCTTCTCCCCATATGCATGTTGGTGTCCACATTTCCCTCATCTTACAAGGACACCAGTCACAATGGATTTGGGGCTCACCCTATTCCAGCATGATTTCATCTTAACCTGACTACATCTGCAAAGACTCTATTTTCAAATAAGGTCACATTTTGAGGTTCTGGGTGGACACAAACTTTGGAGAGACACTACACTAGCACACCAAGCACAGGAAGGTACAAAGTCCTGCAAAAGATTGAAAGCAGACTTGCAGAGCTCACTCTGAAGTAAGCAGAATCTGGGCAGGAAGGGATGTGACTGGACGAGTCGCAGGGGGCATCGTCTCTCTGCCTCCCCTCCAGGAGAACTGCACATACTCAGTAGGCGACTGCTTCACTGCATTGGGTACACTAGTATCTCTTCTGACCAGACTGCTCTGCTCAACTCTGGAGTTGAAAATTGGGAGCTTCCAGGAGCAGTTAGAAGATGACACTGATGGGGTGCCTGGGTGGTTCAGTTGGCTAAATGTCCAACTCTTGATTTCAGCTCAGTTCATGACCTCACGGTTCATAGCATAGAGCCCCGTGTGGGGTTCTGCACTGACAGTGCAGAGCCTGTGGCGATGAAGCCAGATCCGTGCACTACAAGCATGCTTCTCAAACTGCAGCGTGCAGAGGAATCCCAAGGGGATCCCGTGGAAATTCACACTACGGTTCAGTAGGTCTGGGCTGATGATTGAGTCTGCGTTTCTAACAAACTCCCAGATGATGCTGATGCCATACACCACTCTGAAGAAGCTACAGAACGTGCATCATTAAAAAATGTCGTTGGCAAAATAATAGGATCACACTTGAGATTACAATTATGCTCATTTAAAATATGATCTAATATCCAGTTGATATTCAGATTTCCCCAGTTGTTTTCAAAATGTCCTTTAATGAACCAGAATGCACTCTGGGACCACCCATTGCATGTAGTTATATCCCTCATCTCTTTTATTCCAAAAGAGTGTTTTTTGTTATGACCCCAACATGCTGATGGGCAAATACTGCATAAAAAATGATTTTACTCTCTGGATTTGTGTGGTTGATTCTCTGTGGTGTCACTTTGCTATATTTGGTTCTATTTCCTGCAGACTGGAAGTTGGCTCTAAAAACCTGATGGGTACTCATTAAATATTTGCCACTAGAATTGGTCACAGATGCTGGTTACATTATAATGCGTCACAACAGGTGACATGTGAGATCTGCTTGTTCTACCATTAGTGATGCAAATATTGAGCTCTGGATGAGGGTGATAACAGGTTGGCCTTTTTGCCATATACTTGAGTATGAGTGCTTGAGACCAGAGTTCTAAGATTGCTTGGTTTTCCTTTGGACCCATTATGCATGCCTTATTCATCATCTTCCATTTCTCTAAGAGTTGTTTCTTTCCTTCTTTTCCTTCCTTTCTTTTCTCCCCTTCTTTCCTTCCTTCATTTCTTGTCTCTTCTCTCTTCTTTTCCCTTTTCTTCTTCCTTTCTTTCTTTCTTTCTTTCTTTCTTTCACACCAATTGATAATCCTTGCCTGCATCAATAATTTCTCTGGGGGGCTGCAAAATGATGATCGCATAATTCTAGCACTCCTTTTACATTTGTTAACTAGCATTGTTCTGGAACGAAGAGCTATTTGGCTACCTTTCCAAGATAAATGCTTAACTCTTTTCCTTTAATCACCAACTTGCAAAGGAAAAAGTCAGTTTAAGAGCTGCCCTGAAGAGTGCCAAGTAAGTTTTCCCCTGGCTTTCGCTTTTTTGATTTATGGATTTTCATACATTCCACTTTGGCCAGTAGGAGGGGCACTTTCAATCTGGCCCCTGTGTCTTTTTGCCATGACCCAATTAATTTTGAAAAGCTCCCTTTTTTTCTTGCCCACAAGGTGTCTCAGACTCTAATTGTACTTCCTCTGCCCCAGGCCTGGAATCTGCCATTTCTCCAAGGAGCCCAGATTCTTTGGAATGAGAAGTATTCGAAGAAAAAAAAAATCAAGGTTATGTATTATGATTGGGGTGACAGTGCTTTTAGGGCATTTTAATTCAGAACTAGAAAAAGAATTATATATATAATTGTTTTTACAAATGACTTCACCAATTAACTTTAACATCACTATTTTTACTTAATTTCTTGATTTTATAATTCTCTTTTAATCTGTAAGTCTTGATTCTTAACATAATTGTTTTCTTTATCTTACAATATTAAAAAATAGTTCTGGGGGCACCTGGGTGACTCAGTTGGTTAAGTGCCTGGCTTCAGCTCAGGTCATGGTCTCACAGTTTGTGGCTTTGAGGGCCACATCGGGCTCTGTGCTGACAGCTCAAAGGCTGGAGCCTGCTTCAGATTCTGTCTCTCTCTCTCCCCCTCCCCCACTCACACTCTGTCTCTCAAAAATGAATGTTAAAAAATTTAAAAAATAGTTTCTGAATAAGAATATCCCTATTATGAGGGTGCCTTGGTGGCTCAGTCGGTTAAGCATCCAGCTTCAGCTCAGGTCATGATCTCACGGTTCGTGGGTTCGAGCCCTGTGTCGGGCTCTGTGCTGACAGCTAGTTCAGAGCCTGGAGCCTGCTTCAGATTCTGTATTGTCCTCTCTCTCTGATCCTCCCCTGCTCATGCTGTCTCTCAAAAAAAAAATTAAAAAAGAATATCCTTATCCTATATAACAATATTACCAAATGATTTAAAATTTCTTCATGAGCTTAGATAAAACTTCCCCCTTAGACTGAGCTCAAGATTAAAAGCCACGTTTTGGTTAGATATTAGAAGCTCTGTAAATGTTAACTTGAAAGAAGAGGTTATTGAGTAAAAAAAGTTTCAATTCCTAAATATTCCATAAAACAGAACAAAAATGCATGGGGACATAGGTGAGTTATCAACTGGACTTTTAAAAGACAGGTTTATTTGGTAAATAATCCATAGCTATTTGAAATCCATGAGCCTGTTTGCATAAAATTTTCATTTCCTATTTCAAATACATTGATGGAACTTAAGAAGATGTTTCTATAAAGTCCTGAATTTGGATTGAATCCTCATTAATAGGATTGTGGACTGGAACTTCTTTCTTCCTCTTTTCTGTTCCCATTAAAAGGCAGGAGGAAAAGAGCAGGGGATCATGGGAGGTTGTGAAAGACTAGGGCAGGGTTTTCCCCGTCCAAGTATTAGTATTGTGCATGATGCCCACCCTGCAGATGCTTCAGTTATCTGTTTCTAACTTCAGAAATGATTCTCACCGTAATCCTCCTCTCAGATGGATCTCAAGCATTTAATGATAGTCATTACATAGAAATATTCGCCTTCATGTGGGAAAAGAGGAAAAGACCTCTTCTGATACTGTTGGGGTGTTGGGGATTTTTCTTCCTAACCTGTGAGCGGTCAATAGTCTAGAAATTGTTTTTCATTTTACTCTGTTCTGAGTCAGGGAAGACTTTCATAGGCACATCACACATGCTTCGTTTGGTGATAACATTTGAGAAAGGAATGCCAATCTAAACATGTAATTCAGCTCTGTTCCTGACAATAAGCAATGGGTGCAATTTATTCCTCACACATCAGTACCCCTAACTCATAACAACAGGAAGGTTACCAAAGACAGTCATTTGGGAATTAAAGGGGTCTATACATGCTGACAGAACAAGTGGCTTGAAGCATTTTTTTGTCAATTTATTATTGACCCAATGGTTCTTTTGAAAACCCTCCATGCAGCAAGAGAAAATAGGGAGATGTGAAAAAGAAATTGTTCGTAGAGTCAATATAGAAGCTATTTCACATTGGGATGTTTTTTGTGGATTTACTGGCTTGAGGCATCCATCCCTCTCTGCAAATTACCACTCTCTTCACTTCCTTTATAAGTATAACCTCGGGTCAGAAGCTGTGTGGCTAATTGGAGAATAAGAATTCATGTTATGTATCCTGGCATAAATGTCAGAGCCTGACAAGGATAAAAATACCCGTTGCTTTTTTTTTTTTTAAACAATGTCTTTATTGTGTCCCAGGGTTGTTGCTCTTTGATGAAGTGCATTGCTTGTCAGAGGCACGAGCTCTGTCCTCATGCTTTCTGAGTCCTTAGCATGATGACAGGTAACGGAGTCCACTGCCACAGGGCCCAGTGAGAAGCATCTGGCAAAACGTAAGGGTAGAAAGAGTAAGTGCTACCTTGCTGCCATCTTTCCCTGAGACGCTTGTTCACTGAAGGTGGAATACTGATCGCTTAAGACTTTATTACGGAAACCTCTCGTGCCGTGAAATTCGGACATAACCTACCGATGGGGCCCGAGCACTTCACTACGTATTGTCACCATATTTCCTCAACGAAAAATCAGCACCGGATCTGGCAAGATGATAAAATATTTGAATTTGGGACTCCTCTAGAAATCATCCACATATGGCTGCCATATCTTGATGTCTTCAGAAAATCCATACTTGATTTGTGTTTGATGCCATCTGGATATCATATGATATCATATTCTTTGAATTGTCCAAAAGGAAGCTGGGCTTTTTATGATTTGAGGGTTAACCACCATCATACAGAATTTGCAGTAAGTGGAATATGTACATCAGTAGTGTCCCTAAATTATTTCGTTTTGGTGTTGTTTTTTAAATATATTAATCTCTCATTTCAGTTGCATCTTAAACTCCTTGAAGGCAGCTCATTTTGGAACTGCCATGGAATCTAGAATGGTAGCCTTACTGCTTACTGACTTAATACATGGATTTCTCAATACCTACCGTCCATTCCCAACTCCTCAGTGACTGACATTTCCTTCCAGAGCTGTTTTCGGCAATCACTGCCTTCTGATACAATGTCACCGGGACATAAATGCAAGCAGCGTACCCAGCTTATCAGAGTAAGGTGGCTATTAAGCGCGGGCTGAAATGTTACTCCTTTTACAGAAAAGCATCTCTGCACAGAAAATGAGGCCTTAGGGGCAGGTGGTCTTTGAATAAATGTCCTTGTCATCCCCACTGAATGTATTGCTCTCATAATAATGTGTAGATGGGAGAAATGGGCTAACGCTCTTAGTCATCCATCTAATGCTTCAGGCATTTTAGAAATGGCAACAAATTAGGTCCTGCTAGTGCACAATTTTTTCTAATAGGCGTTCGAAAATGTCAGACACGAGCTGGAAGGCAAGGTACGGTACACCTGCCCCCATTTATGCTTGACACTGTTCACTGCTTTCTTTCTTCACAAGAAGCTGAACAGTGAAGCAAGACAGCGGCCTAATATACCTTTGTGTGGATGTTTTGAGGCTGGATGAGGCAGGAGACGAGAGACAGGAGTCAAACGTCTGAGAAACACCAGGTCTGTGATGCACAGAAGAAGCCTCCATGTGTATAGGAAGAATTCACTTGAGCACAAATGCCAGCTTCATGGTTCTGTCAAACCTTTACTGAAAGAGACGTGACTTGGGCTTACTTTGCCGTCTATTCCTCGTGTCCTGGAGCACACAGGGAAATTGCCCTTGACATTCAGGTTATCAGGGACTGGCATTGCCTGACAAAGGACAGCTGCAGCTCTGCGAGGGAGATGGGGAGCACAAGAAAGGGGGTGCAGATGGAGCTTGCTGATTTAAATGGATCCGTTCAAATTCTGTTCAGTAGAGAAAAAGTGAAAATTAAGAGCTTTTCTTGGCTATTACATTGAAGAGGAAAAAAAATTCATGCTTTTCAAACTTTGAGAAGGCATGAAAATACTCATCATCTTAACCCGTCATTAGCCTTTGAAACAAGAAGGGCTGTCCCTTCACAGAGGTGGCACATTTGCTTTACTTTGCCCTGAGCTGGGTGATGTTTCCATGGAGAATGCTGATTGATCTTTGTGTGATCTTGAGAAAGCAGCGTGGGTCTTATTTGCCCCATAAAATGTCCCAAACGTGGAAAATGTACTGCAGTCTTGCAGCGCCTCAGTTTTCAAGTCAGAGCGATTGTATTTGGTTTGCAGCTTCCTGTGGTGATCGGCAGCTTCATCTGTGAAGTCAAGAAACCCAACCAGACCCCAGCCACATCACACATGTGCTCGACAAAACCTCTAATGAGTAAAAGTTATTTCAGGAAAAGGTGGTATGTAAATTAGGTAATGGAAAAATTTCACGTTATTATTAGAACGTTTAGAACAGGGTTTTTCAATCCTGGCACTACTGACATTTGGGGCCGGGTAATTCTTTGTTGTGGAGGCTGTCCGGTGCAATGCAGGAAGTGCAGCGGCAGCCCTGGCCTCCACTCTCTAGTTGCTAGTAGTGTCCTCTCCGGAGTTGTGACAACCAAAACTGTCTCCAGTGTCCCATGGAGTGCAAAACTGTTCCTGGTTGAGAACCACTGATGTAGAATTCAATATGGAATAAATGTATGCTCCCAAAGGCAATGAATCACCTGACAGACTTAAAGCTTAGAAAGATTGTTTAATTGACGATGATTATTTGTCTTTGCCAAAACCAGCTTCCTGCCAAAGCATCAGTAAGTAGATGGATGATTTTCTTTAAAGGGCTGAGAAGTGACAAGAGGCTGTATGGTTCATTCAGCGAAGACAGGACATCATTTGATTAGGCAGGTGATCGAGACACTCCCTTTGAAAGAGAGTGTAAACCCTCCGCTTCACACTGGAGGGAGAGGTCCTTAAGAGAACAAAGGCGCTTCTCGGTTCCTTCATCTCCATCCCCCCTTTTTATTCACCTGTCTTCTTTCTAGCCTCTCTCAATCTCTTGAAGAACAAAAATTGGAAGCTGTGCAGAGCCCCCTAGGTGGCTCAGTTGGTTGAGCATCTGACTTGGGTTCAGGTCATGATCTCATGGCTCTTGAACTGAAGCCCCATGTGGGGCTCTGTGCTGACGGCTCGAAGGCTGGAGCCTGCTTTAGATTCCGTGTCTCCCTGGTTCTCTTTGCTACTTTCTCTCTCTCTCTCTCTCTCTCTCTCTCTCTCTCTCTCTCTCTCTCAAAAATAAATAAACATTAACAAATCTGGGGGCTGTGCAATCAGCTTTGAAAGGTGTTGCCTTACTTGCTCACCTTTTGGAATCGGTGCTGCTATGGTTCTGAGTCCTTGAGATATTCCTCAGGCAAAACTGTGATGTCAGAAACTCCAGAGTTTCCTAGACTCCATTTTCTTTGTTCTTTACCCTCCCTTCTTTGCCTACATCTTTCCTTCATCACAAGTTACATTCTCTGCAAATCCACCCCCTGGTGCCCCAAATCCCTTCTTAATCTCCTTCCTTCTCACTCTATATAAATCAGATTTTGGGCAAAGAGGGAACTCATTCTCCTTCCACACTATAGCTAAATATACGTTTGTTTTTTTATTTTGATACTGGCATGCATTGTTTTAAATCATTTTCAATTGACAAAGTATAAAATTATTTTTGTGGTATATAATTCTATGAGTTTTAACACATGCATAGATTTGTGTAACCACCACCATAGTCAGGATGTAGAACACTTCTATCACTTAAAAAACAAAAATAGGGGCGCCTGGATAGCTGTTGGTTAAGTGTCTGATTTCGGCTCAAGTCATGACCTCATGGTTCATGGGTTTGAGCCCCTCAGCAGACTCTGTGCTAACAGCTCAGAGCCTGGAGCCTGCTTCAAATTCTGTGTCTCCCATTCTCTCTGCTCCTCTCCTGCTCACATTTTCTCTTTCTCTCTCTCTATAAAATAAATAAACATTTAAAAATGTAAAACAAAAACCCAAAAACCCCAAGCAGCAGCAGCAACAACAACAACAACAACAAAAAGCACCTCCGGTCTGCTCCTTTGCAAAACTCTGCTCTCACTCCTAAACTCTGGTAATCACAGATCTGTTATCCATCGCTACACTGTGCCTTTTCCAGAAGGTCGTGTAAATGAAATTATACAGAATATGATCTTTGAGAGTAGCTTCTTTCACTCAGAATAATGCCTTTGAGATTCACCTGTGGGTTTGTTTTTTTTTTTGTATTGTCAGTCATTCCTTTTTCTTGGTGGGACAGATGGACTACAGCATGTTTATCCATTCACCTGTTGGCGGAAACTTAGGTTGTCTGAGCTCTTGGCAGTTATGAGCAGAACTGCTATAAACATTTCTGCACAGGTCTTTGGGGGACTGTAAGTCTTCATTTCTCTAGGAATGGCATTGCAGGATCATACAATAGTAAATAGGTCTTTTTATTTTCTAGAGGAATTTTGGCTTCAATTGGGTGCAGGAATGAATTGAACATTCGAACTGTAATTATTCTTTAGGTGTGGATTTCGGGCTGTGATTTTGAGATTTACAATAAGACTGTGTATGTGAAAAAAAAAGACTGTGTATGTGAATAGGTGTGTATGAGTGTGTGAGTGCACACGCTGAACATGGGAAAGGTTGGGAGTCTTGAAATCACATTAGCTCAAATGGGTAGCCTATTCTTGCCCACCTTGTGCCTGCGGGTCGACATGCCAATTTTGATCCTGATGCTTTAATACTGACCCATGGTATCATACAGGAAGAGCTATTTAAATTGGATGACTGTTTGATGAACAACTGTCTGTTCCTGATGAGTGGATTTCCTTCCACCTCTAAATCCCGTGACTATGACTGCAACTCTTATGCCTGAATCATTCTCTAGCTACATCAATTTCATGGTTGTCAGCAATGCCTAATCCATCTCCCATAGTCTGGAGCTACTCAGGCGGCAGACTCCCTTGAGGTGGGAGGGCTCCTGTGTTCACTCATGTACCTGCCATCCTTGGGGTGCCTACAGTGTGTGTGTGTCCTAGACAGTTATTTAATTTTAATTTTTGCTGCAGGAAATCTTTGGTGAAGGAAAGCACAAACAATGCATCCAACAATTCTATCAATATCATTTCTTTTCCTTTTTAAAAAATAGCTTTCATTGCCAGCGGTTTTGTTGTAAAGTTCTAAAATTCAGATTTTGCCCACATGACTATTCTTCATCTTAAATACCATTGCCAGGTGGGACCTATGGTAAGTAAGTGTTCAGTAATGTTTGTTGAGTTGAATGAGTGAAAAAATAATTTGATGGAAAATGCTAGGGTCTATGAAGTGATCATTCTCCTCCTTCTTTTTGTCACTATACTATATCAAGCCTCTTGGTTTTCTGAGTAAGAATTGGCTTTAGATGCCAAAAATGCTTATTAACTATGTTTTACGAGCAGGTATTTTATATTGGAAAATTCAGAACTCCCTTGTCTTAGGAAAGAATGACCCCTCTGAATTTTGAAAGATGAACTCACTGATTATTCTATAATTTGGGATATTAGCTGAACCACTCCAGTTACCAGAAAATGCACACTCGTCCTTTGAACTCCAGAGAAAATGACGTCTTCTTAGTGAGATTATCCCTAACCGTCGTATGCAAAATTGTTGTCGCCCATTTGCCACACAGTTCTGTGAGAACTTATTTGGTCTGTGAGCAACTCGAGAGCGGGACTCGTGTCTCATTCTCCTTTGCAATCTTAGCATTTAGCGCAGCATTTGGCACATTTGTGCTAAAGAAATATTTGTCACATTGAATAAGATATCTGAGGTATAATGATAACTTGGCCACCTGAAATATTTCAATTTTTTGCATGTGTCTATACACATATGTATGTATATGTGTATAATATATATTTGTGAGAAACTCACAGGTGGTGAAATTGAATGAAGGCAGAGCTCTTCCCTGGAGTTGTACACACTGGGAAGGTGGATTTTTTTTTTTAATGGGGCAAGAGGAAAAGTTTTAGAATCTTTGATTATACAGGGGAAGCGGCTCTTTGATCAATTTGAGAAGACAAGGGCCCCAATTCCATCTGTTAATTCGATTTCGAGAACTCTCTGACCGGGCCGTGCGCCAAACTTTCTTCACGAAAGGGCTTTTCAAACTGCAAAAACCATTCTGTGGCCGTCACTCACAACCGCGCTGTCGAGTGACGGGAGAGCGAACTACCCGCTGCAGGGGAACTGCGGACCCCGGTGCGGTCAGCAGCGCGAATCGCATCCCCTGCAGTTTGCTTCTGCAGAACAAGTTCACAAAATTCCTGATGAGATAAAAGTGCTAGGGGCTACGTCAAATTAGTTCAGCTGCAATGAGGTGGGAGCAGTAGCCATTTAGGCTGACCCTGCGTGTTACCGCTTTCTATTCTGGGTGGAGACTGAGCTATTAGGACAGTCTGCGGGTGGCCCGCCACGATGCAGACGTCCCTGTGATATGGCCCTTAGGCAGCAGTGACGGTCAAGGGGTAGCTACTCCAGGCAGCCTGCCAAACCGTCTTGGAAAGAAGTAGTCTGGTTAGATTCCTTCTGAAGCAGGCGGCCACACACAGAAAAGTGGATTTTCTTACTGAAGGATGACTGCAGGTAGCGTGCCGTGACAGGCTGCTGGCGCTCCGCTCCGACGCTTTGGGACTGGGCTGGGGCAGGATACCGTTAGAGCTGCTGCTTGCGGCTCCTAGTTGTAACTCCTCTTTGGAGCATCGTCCTTGGTCAGTTGGAACCACTTTCTTTGGAAGTGCCTGGGAGGTTATGCCCTTCCCCTGCGGGCTTACACAGCCTCCTGTAGAGGGAGGGCCCAAAATCCTGCCCCCCCAGCCCCCGCCCCACTGTTGCTTCAAGGCGGGACGGCTGTCTGTGCCATTGTAAAGCTGGGGCCAGGCTTCAGCTGAAACTACATCTTTGCTTGGATTTTTCTGTCCTTTCCTGTTTCCCTCTCTTCCTTGCTCCTGAGAGAAATTCTTCAATAAATCACGTGTACAAAAATCTCTGTTTCATGCTCTGTTTCTAGAGAAACCAACCTAAGCTACATGCTTCTGACTAAATGAGCTGGCATGAAAGGATACTAGAATAATCGTCTACATGGATACTGAAATTTCCAAGAATTTTGACAGGCGTAGTGTTGGGGAGAAAGAGCTACTTAGGTAAACACTGAGGAGGAAGCCAGTGTCCCACGGTTCAAAACAGAATTCTGTTTATACCACATCTGCACTGAGAAGCTTAACACGGTTGGAAAGAAATCCATAGTCCCCAAAGATTTGCACTTTGAGTCAGTGATCACAAAAGTCGTGTCAGTTCTAGATGCAGCCTGGTCAGCTTACTACATTGCCTAGTCAGTTTGCTATCTGAATTGACTATTCTCATTTATGTTATTTTACCTATTGAAAAGATAAACTCCCAATATTAGTGGCTTAGTCAAATAAAAGTCACTGTCTTTCCTCATATATAAATCTCCAAAAAGTATCCCTGATTGGCAGGCGGCTCTAAGTCTAGGTCATGACTCAGGGCTCTGAGGCTCTTACTGTCCTGTCACCTGGCCGGGAGGATCACATGCGGGAGGACTTTGTGGGTGCGCATCATTATCATGACTCGTTGGCTATATGATGGCGGTACACCTGACCTTCCAGTGACCACATGACAGTATATCCGTCTCCATGCTTCTGACACAGTTGTGGGGAGGGGGAAGTGCTGAATTGACAGGGATTAATTTTCTCTACCATTGACTGAATGGGGGGCCTAAAAAAGGAAATTAAGTTTAGCTACTGAAAACAAGTTAAATGCTTTTCAACTTGGGTTTGTGTACTGAGATTCCTACATACTATATGGGTTTGAAATGCTGTCTGGAGGAGGTGGTTTTGGAGTAGAAGGGGGTAACTGAGGTAGAAGAGCATGGAACTGAAAAATCTGATGAGAAAGTTTAAAATTGTATCTAGTGGGAGGACAGTGAGACAGCTTTTAAAGCCTTTAACGGTGAATTTCAAAAAGGGCTCCACTAACCCATGCAGCATTTTTGTTAGAAAAACGCCACAGCCTCATGCTAGGGTGCATGGTTTTCGGGAGTGGAGTGCGGGCTGGATTTCAGCCCCAACCACCCCTTTTGCCAGGTACTGTTGTGCTCAGTCCTGTTATCAAAGCAAGTATATATCCTCCTTCCTGGTGGTAGACTGAATTAATGACCCTATTATTTTGTACTTCTTCCTGTACCGCATCGTACCCTTTACCATACGACTCTTCAGTCCTTCCTACTAAAGAGCTAGACTTTATTTCTCTGATGCTTGGCTTTCCGTTTGGCTATGTAATGAGCTTTGGCCAGTGGAATGTTAAAAAATGTGAGATGACCCAAAAGTAGAAGCACTTGCATGACTGGGCTTGCCCTCTAATACCTTTGCCAACACTGAGAAGCATGTGCGCAGGCTAGGGCACTGGTCCCAAAGAGAGGATGAGAAACATGTGGAACAGAGCCGAGTCACTCAAGCCAAACCCAGACTAGATCCACTGATACTCAGTCAACCTTAGAGATTCATGAGTAAGCCCAGCAGAGATCAGCAGACCCACTCGGTCAAAGCCTGGCCTACCTCAGCTAGACTCTTGTTGACTCATAGACTCATGGGCTAAACGAATGTTTATTGTTGTCTGTCCCTGAGATTTTGTGGCTGGTTGTTGCACAGCATTATTGCGACCATAATTCATTGGTACATCCTCTTTCTTCCCAAGAAGCAGCAGGAGTATAGAACATACAGATTGTCACTTCTGCCATGACTGCCCTGGCCCATTAGAACTTTGCATTCCTTTTCAGAATCAATGTCCCCACCTTGTCATTAGAATCAGTTAAAAACATACATTAGAAAAGATGTAGGGATGCTAGGGGCACCTGGGTGGCTCAGTTGGTTAAGATTCTGATTCTTGATTTTTGGCTCAAGTCATGATCTCATACTTCATGAGATTGAGCCCTACTTTGGGCTCTGCATTGACAGCATGGAGCCTGCATGGGATTTTCTTTCTCCTCTCTCTCTGCCCCTCACCTGCTCAAAATAAATATATCAACTTAAAACATACTTTAGGGATGATTGATTTAGATGGTTCTGATGATCAATTATCAAAACTAGTATTAGATCCTAGGCCTTGAGGAGGAAAGCTATCAGAACTTACAGTCAGATGATTCTGATAAAGAAGTGTGGATGGCTCAGAGTAGATGGAGGGGGAAACGTTAACTTCTTTATTCTTGGTGAGGAAGATTTCTCGGTGCAACAGCATTTCAACTCATAACTTTCCTTCTATTTATAATTCCTTTCATGTAGAATTTTGATATATTGTGTAATTTTAGCAGGCCATAATTTTCTATTTATAGATAGGAGAGATGTCATTTTTCACCTTGATAGAATATGGGAAATGAATATATCTGAAGTCCCTATACATAATGAGAAAAAATAAAGGGACTCAGAAATTGCTGACATGTGATGCATTACAGTGCTTTTATTTCCTGTTTTCTTTGTTTGCCTATCCTTGCCAGTGAAACAGCTGTTGACACTTTTCTTGTCACTCTTCACATTAACATACATCTCTATCATTACATCTAGCAAATTGAATAATTTTATCAGCTAGATAAACATTTTAGTCATAAATAAAACTGTTCTAGCAGCAAATCAGCCCGATTAGATTGTTAGGACAAAATACAGCACACTGTAATAGTTGTCACCACTATGGAAAATTTCAAATAATGACAATTTTTTTCTTTTTCAGTCTTGAATGCTTTGGGGACCAAGTAACAAGTCCACCCACAGCTATTGTCAAGCATTTCGTTTTTCATCAGTAATGAGAAGTAATCCTTACTTTGCCTAAATTTATCATCTTAGAAAAAGATCTAGAGATTTGTGTTGCAATGTTGGATTCCTGGTGTTTTCTTTTCTTCTTTTTAAAGTCTCCCAGTTACTAATTTAGTCAGAATCTTAATCTTAATTTTAAACGGGAATGTCTAGGTTTTCTAAATCTAAATACATTTACTACATTGAACATCTTTTCCTATAAGATTTGATGGTTAGGTTTTTATGTTTTTTAAAATTCCAGTTTTCCTATCTTTTCTGGTTATCAGCCAGTATAGCTCTTGAGAAGCAATGGTTACGTGCATAAAGGACATTGTGCTAGTGGGTATTTTGGGTTAAGTCTACCTGAGCCTAAGATTTGATGATACTCAGAGGAAATCATATTTAAGCTGAATGGGCATTAACATATTTATTTTCTTATGCTAAGTGCTATAATGCACAGCACCACTGCTGCGGGTTGGGCTTCCCAGGAAGCAGATCCTGGCATGGAGTTTAATGACCAAGATATTTATTAAGTATTGCCCTGTGATAATCACATTACCACTCAACTTCTCCCTCTGCCTAATTCTGCTTCCTTTCCCTCCCTACTAGTCACATTTCATTAGTTTGCATATTATTTTTTAAGTATTTATTTTTTTAGAGAGAGACAGACACACACAGAGTGTGAGCAGAGGAGGGGCAGAGAGAGATAAGAAGACACAGAATCTGAAGCAGCTTCCTTCCAGGCTCTGAGTTGTCAGCACAGAGCCTGACGTGGGGCTTGAACTCATGAACTACAAGATGATGACCTGAGCAGAAGCTGAACGTTTACCCAACTGAGCCATCTAGGTACCCCTGCACAGTACTTAAAATTAACTAGCATACCTACAACTGGAACAAACATATTTGAGAACAAAAAACCAAGTGATTTTTTTAAAAGCGTACAATGTAAAAGATGGGAATGAGTTGTGTGGGTGGACTGGAAGGGAGCTTGGTATCTGAGGGCTTCCAAGTATCATAAGCTTTGGTCATCTAATTTTACCCAGGAAATGATACGGTCAGTCGGTAAGTTAAGCAGAAGACTTGCAAGGGAACTTCTATTCTACCTTCACTTCAGAGGCAAATTGTGTTTTTGGCTGTATTCATGCTTGGATACAATATAAAGCACTTGTGATACATTGCTACATGTTTTAAAGCAGCAATTCAAGACATTAAGAAATTGAAGAAGACACAAAGCAATGGAAAAATATCCTGTGCCCATGGATTGGAAGAAGCAATATTGTTAAAATGTCCATACTACCCAAATGTTTCAATGCAATCTCTATCAAAATTCCAATGGTATTTTTTTTAACAGAAATAGAACAAACAATCCTAAAATCTGTATAGAACCAAAAAAGATTCTGAATAGTCAAAGAAATCTGAAGAAAGAAGAACAAAGCCAGAGGTATCATGCTCCCTTATTTCAAACTATATTACAAAACTATAGTAATCCACACAATATGGTATTGGCATAAAAACAGACACATAGACCAATGAAGCAGAATAGAGAGTCCAGAAATGAATCCACACTTATATGCTCAATTAGTTTATGACAAAGGATCTAAGAGTCTGCAATGTAGGGCAAGGGCAGTCTCTTCAATAAACTGTGCTGGGAAAATTAGACAGCCACGTAACAGAAGAATGAAAATGGGCCACTCTCTAATATCACACACAAAAATAACCTCAAAAAAGATTAAAAACTTGAATGTGAGACCTGAAATCATAAAAGTCCTAAAAGAAATCATAGCTCCTTGACACTGGTCTTGGTGACGATTTTTTGGATATGATACCAAAAGCAAATGTAACAAAAGCAAAGGCAACTATCAACAAGATGAAAATGCAACCTACTGAAAGGGAGACAATATTTGTAAACCATATAAATATCTGATAAGGTGTTAATACCCAAAAAATATAAAGAATCCCTATAACTCAATAGCAAAAAAAAAAATCCCCCAATCCAAGTAAAAATGGGTAAATCTGAGTAGATACTTTTCCAAAGAAGTCATTTAGAATGCCAAAAGGTCCATTACAAAATGCTCAACATCACCAATCAGGGGAATGCAAATCAAAATCATAGTGAGATATCACGTCACACCCATCAGAATGCCTATTATTAAAAAAGCAAGAAATGATAAGGATTGGAGAGGATGTGGAGAAAAGGGAACCTTCATGCACTGCTGGTGGGAATTGGTACAGGCACTATGGAAAACAATATGGAGGTCTCTGAAAAAAATTTAAACATAGAACTACCATATGACCCAGAAATTCCACTTCTTGGTATCTGAAGGAAGTGAAAACATTAACTAGAAAATATATCTGCACCCCATGTTCATTGCAGCTATATTTACAATAGCCAGGACATGGAAACAACACAAGGACTGGAAAGACCTCGGCAGGAATGTAGAAGAACGTGGCGGTGTGACCGGGGAGGTGGTTGGTGGTAGGGGCAAGTTTAATTTTTTTATTTTGACTTTGCTTTTTAAGGGAAGTTTTAAGAAATTGAAGAGAAAGTGTAGAGCTTCCCCATTTACACCCTGCCCCCACACATACATACCTTGCTTCATTTTCAACATCTTCTATCATAGTGGTGTGTTTGTTACAATCGATCAACCCATATTGACACATGATTAGCATCCAGAGTTCATAGTTTGGAATAGGGTTCAATCTTGGTGTTGTACATTTTATGGCTTCATAAATATCTATCACAGCATCCATCATTATGGTATCATATGGAGCATTTTCACTGCCTTAAAAATCCTCTGTGCTTTGCCTATTCGTCCCTCCCCAACCCTCGCACCCCAGCTGCAACAACCACTGACTTATTAATTGTCTTCATAATCCTGCCTTTTTCATACTGTCATGTAGTTGGAACCATACAGTGCACAGCTTTTTCAGATTGGCTTCTTTCACCTAGTAGTGGACATTTAAGTTTCCTCCAAGTCTTTTCATGGCTTGAGAGCTTATTTCTTTTTAGTGCTGAATAACATTCCATGGTCCGGATGAACCACTATTTGTCCATTTACCTATATGTTGGTTACTTCCAAGTTTTAGCAATAATAAATAAATGTGGCATAAACATATGTGTGCAAGGCTAGTTGTGGACCTTAGTTTTCGCCCTTTCTGGGTTGATACTGAGGAGTGGACAACTTTAATTTTTAATTTCATTTACTTCTAAGTTGTTTGAGACTTTTTGTAATAATCTATATTAATTTTATAATAAGTTAATTAAACACTTAGTAGCCTTATTTAATTAAATTGACTGAAAAATATACATGAACTTGTGAACCCAACAAACCCAGAGTGTGGGATGGATTTATTGCACTGGGTTTAGCACGGCAGTGTTGGCTTAGGCAATTGACCAGAAAGCACAGATTGTGCCTCACGATAGGCAATGAGGCACTAGGAGTACACATGATTTGATTTGTTAAATGCACTGTCTCAAACACACATTTAAATTAAATGAATATGAGTGGAATCATTGTAGTACTGTATTTTACATATCAGTTTTCACAGGAAACAGAAAGACTAAGGAAGCATAAATTTCCACTAAAAGAATTCCCTAAGACCATGGAGATCTTCACATTTAATAGACAGGCAAATAGTTTTCCAGGTAAGAATTAGAAATAACACAGAGATCAAATGGTCCCCTGCAAGCACAGCATGGTTCAGGCGACGATGCTTGTCAGCAAGAGGGGGAAGGAAGATGGCGGAGTGGCCCCACTGAGGGCCGAGCACTCACTGCTCGGTTTTCTGCATTTTTTACATTCTGAGAGAGCTGCTTTCAAACAGCTCTTCCCCTCAGAGCTTTCCTTTTCACTTAGTGCTCCCTTTGAGTCATTTATTCTCCAGGTGGCAAAACTCAGGTATTAGCAAAGCCTTTCCTCTATACTTAGTAAAGGTGCATTTTTGATGAGTTCATTTATCCTCTTTAGCAGAGTGAAGCAGTAAACTCATCAAAGGCAAAATACCAAAGGTGCAAAGGGCAGGGCCAGAGGCGAGGTGTGGGGAAATGAGTCATGGGTGGGTAGTCATGGTGTGGAAGTAATACTAATGTGTGCTCAACTACACACACCAGGCATTGCATTTACTTCACCAGGTTTAACCTTCTCAAGACCCTGGCAGCTAAGTATTATCAACACTTTACGGAGGAGGAAAATGAGTTTCAGAGCACTTAAGCAACTTGTGTAGGTCACTCAGGAAGCATCATAAGAATGTACTGTAGACTCAAAATTCTAACCTAGGTGGATCTGGTCTCTGGTACATCTTCTTCCATATAGCAGGCTGCTCTGGGCAAGAAGCCGAAGCCAGAGAGCTGGGTAACGGGTATCTGGGGCTGGGCGTTTGACAGTGCCTCACCTAAAGGCATCTAAAGTCTAGTGCTTTAAAAACACCATTGAGGTTAAATTAAACACATCTGCAGAACTGAGTTGTCACCAAGAATTAGCATGCCATGCCTGAAAATAAGGTTGGAAGAAAAATCACACAGGTGTTGCCAAATTTAATAATTCTTTTCTTAAATTACTTAAGCAACAAGATGGGGGCTGGTGGAGTAAGAAAAATACCCAGGCAAATGAGAGGATACAGCTTTCACTTCACGGGAGTTATTTAGTGCAGAATGACGCATCCTATTTTGAACACACATTAGATGATATTCTGTAGGTTAATGGAAAAGGGGTGATAATTTCTAAGTCACTATCAATGGTTTTCTTATTTCAAGGAGCATTTGACACAAAATTTAAATAAAAATGAATGTTTACCTATGGAACATGTACTGAATATGACTTATACCAACCAAGGTTCCTCATTGTGTGGTCCCTCCCCACCAGACCCAGTCCACAGACTGTTAGTGGTCTGTGTTAAGTACAGGGACTGAGAATAAGCATGTAGAAACTTCTATAAAAATTTGATATACTGTAACATCGTGTGATCAGTGGGCTTGAATTTTATATACTAATATTTAAATATTTTCTAATAACTTATTTTCATTGTATTTTATAAAGTTATTGGTCTATGACAATAATAGCTTGACAAGCAATGATCTAGGTGACATGTGAGTTAGGAGAACATTAAGTTCTGTCGTAGTGCACGTTAAACCATATGAACACGCATGGCCTCTGTCTCTGATTTTTTATTCTTTATTTTTTTAATTTTGTTTTTATACTTAGTTTATTCTTTAAAGAATAATGAGTGCTGTGAGACTTGTTTTTGTTGTGTCTTCTTTTTGTTGATTGATTGGGTCTCAGATGTGATAATTCAAAGTACAGCCATGCTGGCATACTACACGCGGTAAATTGGGACTCAATGGGTGACTCAGTATGTTTCAGAAAAGAGAAGAGCTCTAGCATATTCTAACAAATATAGTCATGATAGCTTCAACTGAAGAAATATAATACTCCTTGCAAGGGAAACAAAAGCAAAACTGAGCTGTTGGCACCTCATCAAGATAAAAAGCTTCTGCACAGCAAAGGAAACAATCAACAAAACTAAAAGGCAAACTTCAGAATGGGAGAAGATATTTGCAAATGACCTATCTGATAAAGGGTTAGTATCCAAAATCTATAAAGAACTTATCAAACTCAACAACCCCCCCCCAAATAATCCAGTGAGGAAATGGGCAGTAGACATGAATAGACATTTTTCTAAAGAAGACATCCAGATGGCTAATGGACACATGAAAAGATGCTCAACATCACTCATCATCAGGGAAGTATGAATCAAAATTACAATGAGATATCACCACTTACCTGGCTAAAATTAAGAACACAGGAAATAACAGACGTTGGCAAGGATGCAGAGAAAGCGGAGCCCTCTTGCGCTGCTGGTGGGAATGCAAACTGGTGCAGTCACTCTGGAAAACAGTATAGAGGTTCCTTAAAAAACTAAAAATAGAACTACCCTATGATCCAGCAATCATACTGCTAGGTATATACCCAACGATTACAAATATATTAATTCAAAGGGATACACGCACCCTGATGTTTATAGCAGCATTATCCACAATAGTCAAATTACGGAAAGAGTCCAAATATGTCCATCAACTGATGAACGGATAAAGAAGAGGTGGCATATATACACATATATACATATACATACAATGGAATATTATTTGGTCACCAAAAAGAATGAAATCTGGCCATTTGCAATGACACGGATAGAGCTAGAGTGTATTAGCTAAGCAACATAAGAGAAAGACAAATACCATATAATGTCACACATGTGGAATTTAAGAAACAAGACTGATAAAAATAGGGGTGGGGAAAGGAGGGGGCAAACTGTAAAACACACTCTTAAAGATAAAGAACAAACTGAGAGTTGTGGGAGGGACATAGGTGGGTGATGGGTATAAAGGAGGGTACTGGTTGTGATGAGCACTGGGTGTTATATGTAAGTGATGAATCATTAAATTCCATTCCTGAAACCAATATTACACTATATGTTAACTAACTAGAATTTAAATAAAAACCTGAAATAAACAAAAAAACCTCCAACTAAACAAACAAAAAGCAAAACTAAACTTATCAACTCAGAAAACTCACAAGTCTTACAAAGCTTTATTGTGGGGGCGCCTGGGTGGCTCATTCAGTTAAGTGTCTGACTTCGGCTCAGGTCATGATCTCATGGTTCGTGGGTTTGAGCCCCACATCACGCTCTGTTCTTACAGCTCAGAGCCTAAAGCCTGCTTCTGATTCTGTGTCTCCCTCTCTCTGTCCCTCCCCTGTTCGTGCTCTGTCTCTCTCTCTCTCAAAAATAAATAACAAACATTAAAAAAATTTATAAAGCTTTATTGTGGCATAATGTGTATCGAATAAATTCGACTGTTTTAAGGCTATAGAAAATAAAAATATTTTATAAAATTGGAAAAAAAGAAACATAATACTTGAATATTCTGACTCTTAAACAGCTCTTTGTTAAATGCCTTGAATGTGTTATTGTGTTTCCCTTAAACTTGTAAAATGAGTTTTACTTTTATCTCAAGTCTGCCTATAATGCACATTTTATATTTACTTCTTTAATTTCTAATGTACCAATGAATGATTTCAGTATCCACAAATAAAGATATTTGCTATTTACTATAACACAGAATTTGATTTCAAATGTTTATTTCAACCCATAGCCAAGTGGTCCTTAATTATGTTAATTATGTTAAAAATCTCTGAAGTTGTGGGGTGCCTGGGTGGTTAGTCAGTTGAGTGTCTGACCCTTGATTGTGGCTCAGGTCATGACCTCAGGGTTATGGGGTCATGTGAAGCCTGCTTGAGGTTCTCTTTCTTTCTCCCTCTGCCTCTTCCCTGCTTGCATGCTCTCTCTCTCTAAACTAAAAAAAGAAAATCTTTAAAAAAATATCAGAAGTTGTTCTAAAATGTCTGGCCATTGAAAGGCCTGGCATCAACCATTTCTCTTCCCATAAAATTCTAGAATTCTGCCATTCTGGCAACAAGAGAGCCCATCCGGGGCTGTGACAGAGCAAGATGGCTCACCCACAGGCCACTGGGTCAAAGCAAGCCTTGCAGCGGTTCTCCTCTAATTAGGAAGACGCCTATCAAGGCCACAGATCAACTACTACTTCTACTTCTGGGCCACTTCTACGGGATGTGATGTATTACCCCGCCCTAATCTTTTTTTCGGCCTCCTAAAGCCAGCAGCCTCTTGGGGTGGTCTCCCCCAAACTAGCTGAGGGGTTGGATGGAGTCTCCCCAGCTTCCCATTTGTTGTTATCATGGAAAGTAAGCAGTCAGTTTCTTTGGGTGTGGGGTATTTCTTGACCCTGAGCCCATTGCAGGGCATCACCCAGAAGCTACAACCACCCCCTTCTTAACTCTCCATTCGCCTTTAGTACTTGTCTCCTTCTAGTCTGAGGGCGGTGATCCCTTCCTTTGTAAGCCTATTCATTAGTGCTTTCAACCCGTATGTTTCTAATAATTGATCTTCAATTGGCACTGAATCAGTTTTGATCAGTGATGATATTATTTCAAAAGAGACATATTTTTCTGAAAGTAGTCTACTATTTGAGTCTTACGAGTGGTAACAGTATAACTTAATTTTGCATGGCAAAATAAAATAGCAATCCTTTCCCTCCAGCTTTCTAGTCTCCATGAAACTTTTAATGATGCAATCATGGTAAATTTACAGGACATGAACAAGTTAACAAATACTGCAATACCTGCAGTATTTTATAAACAGCTATAGCTGCTAAGAGTCAATGGGCATATTTAAAAACATTCTCTAGAAGGGAGCATGTGAAATGTGATTAGACACTGAACTCTGGTGACACATCAGAATAAAGGACACAACTGTATAGAAAGTGTATGTCAATCATGAGTCCTTCTTATAGTAGTCAGAGTACCCTAGTGAAACAGTTTCTGACCTTCAGATTGTCATGTTTTATTTACAAGATCAGAGCGTGGAGTACTTAGCTAATATTGCTTCAGGGACTCTGGGATCTGAACACATGAACGCACAACACAAAGAACCTTTTCTTCTAACCAATGATCTTTGTCCTCTCAGTAAGTTTGCCTGCTGCTCAAAGCCATTGCAATTTCTATGGAATTTGTAAAACAAATCAATTCCATAATTTAATTCAGCCAGATTAGAACATTCATCTCTGTGGAAAAGCTCAGAGTCATGTTCCTTTCTTCTCACAATGAAAGGCCCACCACATTAAAATCTAAATTCCTGAGTATCCTTGAACAATCCTTATATGTAGTGTAAATAATTGATTTCAAGGATTTACACAGCCAGTTAGACTACATATTCTATTGAGTTCAACCAATGTGCGTATTTCTAATAGTTCAGTGGTCTTAAAAAAGCTCAACATAGGATATGAAAATAAAGCTTTTTTTTCAGACAGAAAATACCAAAGTTGTCACCAAAGTATTTGTTAGCAAAAGAAACTGATCATAAGGAGACTTTTTATCTTGACCTTATCAAGGAGGTGCATTCTGTGATCATCCTTAAAAGCTTCTACCTTGTGCATTGTTAGTTTAAATGGGCTGCTTGCTATGTTTAGCTACAATATGCCTGACAAAGAACAGTGCACATGCTTGATAACTCTTCCTAAATTTATTATAAGCAATATCTACTAGTCAGTCCTTGAGTCATTACTTCCAACATCAAGCTAAGATTCAAATGGAAGGTGAACATAAAGCCTCTGCAATTATTTTAAACGACTAGTATATAGCACAAGGAGCAGTTAATGAGAATAAATGAAATAAACATTTGCCAGCAATATGACAGTTGCTTTTACCATACCAAGAAGTGGATAAAATTTAAAGTTGACTGGGATCTACTAAACCAAAAGTGAGGAAGTACTGTCAAAATAAATCCAGATTAAAAACCATTTTTTACTGAATTTTTTGTACACATTATATGTTTTTTCTACAAAATGTACTCAAGTTTCTCTTTTGCAGTCGCTGTTAAGATTGTGTTCAAATAATATTCATTGGCCACCCTTGTGTGAGGTACCACTGAGGACATGATCTAATGCTTTGCAAAAAGAATCTTAAATACATGGCTGTGATTAATTTGGTGGTTTCAATAAATCACTTTACAGATTATTGAGCTAATGTGGTCACAAATCATAGGTCATCTACCTCCACCGGTCTCTGCCCTCCAAGATCTTAAATATAATTGGGAAGACAAGACATACAGACATGAAAAGTTAAGTAATCATCCTAGACAGTGATCTAAGAGCTATCAAAAGGAAATACACGATTCATTCAATATCAAACAATGCCTCCTGTCTCTGAACTAGTAACATTCATTGCTGCATACAGAAGAGATCAAGCCAAGAAGTACTACAGGCATTCAGAGGGGAGAGAAAGACCTGAAGTGCACAGAGACAATTTCATGAAGGAGACAGGGACTAGAGATGGCCCGTTAGGATGGGTGTACTTCATAGAGATGGATAGAAGGGCAAAGAGTCTTCAGTGGCTCTACGGTTTGATCTTGGGTTCTCAATTATATTTCTGCTGGATTTTATTCTTGGTATGCTGTCTATTCCTGTGGAACATTCTGCAGACTGCTTAGCAAAATCCATGTTCTCCTCTTCTTTGTGGGCTAGACTACACTTCCCAGCCTCCTTTGCAGGTATGTGTGGCCACATGGTTGATTTCTAGCTAATGAGTGGAAATGTATTAGTAATCTATTGTTGCATAACAAATCACCCTGAAACTTACCAGCTTTAAACAACAGACGTTTGCTATCACATAGTTCCTGAGGGTCAGGCAGTCAGGACTATATTAATTAGGCGTTCTGACTCAAGGTCTCTTATGAGCCTGCAGTTAAGATATGGGCTGGGACTACAGCCATCTGAAGGCTTGCTCACGTCTGGTTTCCGTTTCCAAGCTGGCTCACTTACATGGCTGCTGGTGGGAGGCCCATGGGCCTCTCCAGGGGGATACTTGTATGTCCTCTTAATATGGTAGCCACCTTCCTTCGGAGTGAGTAAGTCAACAGAGTAAGATTCATCCTTGGAAATCACACATTGTCATTTCTGCAGTATCTTATCTGTTACATAGGTCACCCCACTCGGTGTGGGAGGACGCTACACATGATCGGAATCACCAGGAGGCAGGGCTTACTGGGGCTAACTTGAAGGCCGGCTATCACAGAAACTGGTATCTACTACTTTCAGGCTTGGTACAAAAGAAACTCCCAAGTGCCCCTTCAATGTCTTTCTCCTTCTAGCTGGCTGAAATGAAAGGACTCCCAGGGCAAGTGGGGACCCACATGTTGAAGGCAGCACTGCCTCTGGCAGCCTGAGTTCTAAATGAATGCATGGAAGATAACGCCCTGTTGATCTGTTTGCCTGCCAGGTACTAGCAAGTGAGCAAGAAATACAGTTCCAATGTATTTGAGCCACTGTACAGATTCAGGTCTATCTGGTTCAGCAGTTAGTCCATCTTAACTAGTTTAATTCCTATGGAGTGAATCTTTACAGTGTCCTCTATCAAAGCAAGGTCAAGCACCAAAGAATGTTGAGGAAGTAAGTGACCATCTCACTTTTCCTGTGGCAGTTTTTCTTATGGTTTTAAAAAATTTCAAACAAGTATCTGTTGAGTGCCTACCATGTGTCAAGGCTCATCTAGCTACTAGGGACACAGGTGTAACAAGACAGTCATTGCTCCATGGAGCTCACATTCTAATGGAATACCTGGTGAATGCACCAAACAAATATGCTAATGTCCTTTTTCAGGGGTTCAAAGATTTATTTTTGAGAGAGAGCACAAGTTGGGGAGGGATGGGGGGGCGGACAGAAGATCCGAGGCAGGCTCTGTGCTGTCAGCAGTGATCTTGATGTGGGGCTCAAACTCAGGAGCCGTGAGATCATGACCTGAGCCTAAGTGGGCTGCTCACTGGACTGAGCCACCCAGGTGCCCCCAGGGGTTCAAAGACTATAAAGGGATTTGCTGAATCTTGTGATTCAATGGGGGGCCTGATTCACATTTCCTCTAATTGTGCTTTAAGCCAGGGCCAGCAGTTTCTCAAACTTTAATGTGCACATGAATCACCTGGGGATCTTGTTGAAATGTAAAATCTGATGCAGTAGGCTTGGGGTGCCATCTGAGAGTCTGCATTTCTAATATGCTCTCCGGTGTTGCCGATGCCACTGGTCCACAGATCACATTGTACGTAGCAAGGTCCTAAGGAACACGGGTCACTGGGTGTCAGAGATATGCTATGTGAAAAGGATTTCACATTCAGAGAAATGAGAAGATGCAGTACCACGGAGAGGCCAGGCCAAGTTGCCCTGGTTCCTGACTGCTTTCTGATTCCTAGTGCCAGCGTCAGTACTTTTCACCATGTGTTCTGGGAGATAACCCTCTGTCTTTATAACAAATTTGCCTTTTTAAATTTTAGCCAGTTTGAGTTCCTATAAATTGCAGCCCCCAAAAACCTTGAGTAAAGGCCACGAGACCCAGACACAGGGAATGAAGGAGAAATGTAGCCATGCCACAGAGCTGGGGACAAAGTCAAGAGCAATCAAGCTGCAAGAGTAACATTAGGTGGATGCCCCAAGAGCCTGAAATGGCTTATATTCCCCTGCTCAAAGCCTCAGTTTCCCGACTGATAACATAGGATTTGTTAGGAGAATCATATGGGATAATGTGCTGGGATTACATAACACTGACACTCTTGCAACATGGCCATTTAATTTCTGTAAAATATTACCTGTGTCTGACTTTGGGAGCATAATGTAGGATAATGACCACAAAGCACCTATCAATTTGCTGGCACTCGACAAATGTTAGCTACTGGGAGCCCAGCTGGATTTAACAGAGAGGGATTCAATACATTTTCCCCTCAGATAGGTGAGACCTTGCATTTTGAAAACAGAAGTGAAGAAATATCGCTGCAGAGTTAGTGAAGGTCAGTGATGGAGGGTGCAGGAGTGATAGAAGGAACAAGGTTTGCCACATCCCATCTTTAAAAAAAATTTTTTTTTACATTTACTTACTTTTGAGAGATAGAGACGGCGCATAAACAGGGGATGGGCAGAAAGAAAGAGACACAGAATCTGAAGCAGGCTCCAGGCTCTGAGCTAGTGGTCTGAGCCTGATGTGAGGCTCAAACCCATGAACTGTGAGATCATGACCTGAGCTGAAGTCGGATGCTCAACTGACTGAGCCAACCAGCTGCCCCACCACATTCCATCTTAAAGCTAGCATCCTGAATGCACTAGGAAAAAAAAGGATTCCTGAAGGAATATCCCACCTTAACTAAATAACAGTTGCTTACCAAGAAGAAACAGTTCCGTTGTTCTCAAAACATGTGTGTGCACAGTATTATAAGATAAAATTTGTCAATTCTCTACAATTCAAACTTCCTAATAAAGATTATAACTTTCCAATATTAACCATTTGCTCTTTCTGTATCTAGAAGAAACAGCCCAATTAACATCAAGACATATGTTTGGTAAAGATTATTAGACAGTACTTGGTTTATCTACTATATCTTAAACTCTCAGGCAAAGATTCCCTTTCAGTTTTTGAGTACGGATTTTATCCTCATGCTTGTGTATCTTAGCATCCCTGACTGGTCAGCAAAGAGAAAAAAAGGATATAATAAGGAGTTCATAAGGATACATCCTTCTGCTGCAAGAAGCGATCTGGGTGTTGATGGCAGTGGAGGTAGGGTGACTGTGTGTTGGTCAAAATGTATAGAACTGTATGTGGAGAAAGGGGGGATTTTACCGTATGAAAATGATACTTCCATAAATCTGATTTAAACAAGAGGCCTAATAAAGAACATCCCCTTGAACACAAGTCTGACATAAGATGGCACATAAGAAAATTTAAAAAATCTCAGTTTATGAGTGAGCCAGGAAAGGAGTATCTGGCGTTGTAATCCAAATTACCACAAAGGAGAATCACCCAGCCCACCGCACTGTAGCCTGTTGGATGGGCCACAGCCCTGTGCACACACAGCCCTGACCAGCCAAGCAAAGCACAACATGAGGGCCCTCAATAAGAGCCTTCTGGGCGAGATGGGTCAAAGAAGGAATCCGTCCCTTAGCCACGGAGGCCATGGTAGGCCGGCTCGAAGACCATCCCATGAAACATAATGTTTTTCAAAATAGTCATTATGATTTCAAGACTCCTTTGGATGTGACTGTCGGAAAGTCAGCTTCTGTCCAGGTCCTCGCCTTGCCGACATCCGCACTTTATTCAGATCTCTGCTCAAACGGCCCTTTGCGAAAGGCCTCCCTTGGCAGCTCTATTCCAAATCACCTCCTCACCCTTCACTCTGATTACTCAGATTTGCTTTTTTTCACCTTAGCACTTGTCCCTACGGGACACTGCATTACTTTTCCATACATATTGAGAAATGGAGCTCACAGTCTAGTGAGGGAGACAACTAATTCACAAATACAGTTGGCTGTCTGCACCCCTAGGTGGGAAGCCCCAGAAGGGCAGAGGGCTTTGTTGTTCTATTAACTTCCATAGCCTCAGCCCTAGAGCAGTGCTTGGCGTATAGTGGGTGCTCAGTGTTTGTAGAATAAAGTTGAAAGGAAAATAAACTGGCTTCTCAATCTAAAACGACAGCAAAATGAGGAATAACTGGAATGAGGGCCTCGAACACACTCAGGGCTCACTTTGATCATTTGTCTGACATTCTATCTGGTATCTCTTTCATTCTTTCAGTGTGCCCCATCATGGCTGCCTTTGATGCTTCAGCTTTCCTTATGTCAACTGCACATCCAGAGGGCAAAAGGTCTCTCTCTCTCTCTCTCTCTCTCTCTCTCTCTCTGTCTGTCTCCTCCAGGCCACAGCTGCAGTGAATTTCATTTCTCACTCTCTGATCCTGCCTGCTCTGTTGATTGTGCAGATGTTGCCCCAGTTTTAATAATGATGCTTCAGGGCTCTGTAGCAGATGCTGTTAGAGCTTGGCCCGTTACCCCCGTGGGTCCCCCCAGTACTGTTGTGCACGCGTGCTCCCAGTGCCTTCTCTCTCAACAGCAGCACCCGCATCTCCTTGCAGGACCACCACCCAGCCTGCTGGCACCTGCTCTGCTGTGCATGAGAGAGCTCGAAGGACCCTCAGGGGTCTGACCAGTGACTGACAGTCCAAGAGTAGCAAACACTCCAGCCCCTGTGCTCCCCATGGGGACACTCTGGGGTGTGGCCTGCACTATCCCTGGAGTACCCTCAGGACCCAGGTCAAGTTACCCTCCATGGGGCTTTGCTGGCTGCTGCACCCTTGCTTGGTCTCTTTCCCTTCCCAGGCCCCCTTCCCACCTGCCCACTTGAGAATACGTCCTAATAAACAACGTTCATGTGACTTCTCATCTGCGGGTTTATGTCTAGGAAAAACCAATCTACAACAAGCTCCAACTGGGCCCTTAGCTCCCCACCTATTTGTCATAAGTTGTTTTTTTAAGGAGTTATCTTTTCACAGATTTGTGTCTCTCCTACACACATGTGAACTGCAGAAATATCTACTTATTTGCTTTTAATATGTCCCTATTCATGGAGTTCTTTTCCATTCTGCCTGTTTTAACTTGGGATCCTTTCACTGTTTCTAAGATATGCTGCTAAGTTTCCCACTTTGCTTATTACTGATGGCTTGTCTAGCCAATCTCACTAATTCAACCTGTTGAAGAAACATTACTTGCATTTTCCCTCCTATTTTCCATACATTTCCCCTCTATCTCTTCTATGGTAGGTGCTTGCTCAAGATATCTCAAGGTCACTCTTGACTTGATCTTGATTTAACAGTCAAATCATTACTAATCATACCACCTTTTCCTCGTTTACATCTCCAAATATAGAAATGTAAAAAAGTGAATATAATGAAGCCATCAGAACACATAGTGGTGTCTTTACTTCTTAACGATTTCTTAAAACATTATTTAATTCAGTTCAATTCAGTGAAACTTTTAGTAATTATCAGATCAACTTATATACACACCATGGGGGAAAATAAAACAAGTCCCGAGTGTCTTTGATTTAGCCTCAATTAACACAAGCATTGAAACCAGAAATTACAAATTTCAAAGAGTCCTATATGAAAAAACATGGAGAGAAAATTTCAGACATCGACACCAGTATTTTGACAATGCAAAACACTGGATTAACCCTTTGCTTAGACAGATAAGGAAGAAATTTAGCAAATATTTACATACCCCTTTTCACAACATTTTAGCTAAATCTTTACTTCTATATTTGTCATTATAAAGGTGAATTTGTAAGGCTATTTACTAAGAAAGAACAAAGGGCATGTCCATAAAATTGCAGGGTTTGTTTGACTAACTCTAAAGACTGTTGACTTGTAACTCTGAGACTGAATGTTTATGACAGGAAACTGCATGTTAGAATGTTTGGGGTAGGAAAAAAATTACTTGTTTGCTTAAAATTGTAAACTGTGTTTGTCCTCAATGGTTGATTTTATTCATCAACTCTTTGGTAAATGATCTGCCAGTTTTGACCTAACTGATCCAACTCTAACTCAACAAGTAAAACAAAATGTGCAATTTTGAAATTAGATTGAAATTAAGGACATAGCTGAAGGCATTCCTTGGGAAAAGTGATTCTACAACAAAATAAATAAGTCACTTAACATAAGAACGTTAAAACACAAATACAAATCACAGCATTTTGTAAAAGCCCCAAACCAGAAACTATCCAACGAGCGTATGACGATAGTAGGTTGTAGGTCCCCAGATATACTGTAGTATATTTACACAATGGAATACTATACAGCAATGAGAACGAACAAACTACAGTCACACACACCATAGCTGGATCTTATAAACAAAATGTTGAGTGAAATACGCCAGACACCAAGACAACATATTATTTGCTTTCATTCATTTAAAGTTCAAAAACAGGCAAAACTAATTTGTAGTGTCAGGATAGTGCTTATCTTGGGGCAGTAATGCCAGAAAGGGGGCACATTGAGGGTATTCTGGGGAGCTGATATTTTTCTGTTTCTTTTGTTTTAGGTTTATTTGAGTAGTTTTGTATACTTATCCTTCAATAAATATTTTTAAAACCCCATGTAATATGAAACCTTTATTTTCAATAGCACTTTATCTCCTTCCCAAATCACTTTGGCTAGTCATTCAGATCCAGGAAGTACGCTAGACACTGGGACATTAAGGTGAGGAAGAGTCTCTGTCCTCAAGATCTCGAGGTATGATGAGGTCGTGGCTCTGACACAGGGTGGATGAGGTGGGTATGGTAGGGGTGGGTACCTTTCTCATTCTAGAGCTGAGAGGGGTCATGGAAGGCTTCCAGTAAGAGGTAAGGCTTGAGCCACCTCTTTAAGGCTGTAAAAGCATTAGCCAGGCCAGGAAGGGAGCAAAGAAGCATGTCAGAGGGAGGAATTCTCAATGGGCACATCCTAAAAGAACATGCCCATACTTGGGTATGGCGTGATTGCAGCATACAAATAAAGTAGTAAAGTGGTAAGCAAGGGCCTGATCCCTGTGCTAATGAGCAAAGGGGGGTTGGACTTTATTCTGGGATCAATAGGAAGTCACTGAAAGGTCATAAGCAGAGGAATGCTGTGAGTGACTGTTGTGGTCCTTTTGGTATTTTTTCAGTTTTACTGAGATGTAACTGGCAGATAATGTTGTAATATATGTAGCGTACAATGTGGTGATTTGATATATATATGTACTATGTATACCATGTGAAAGAACTGCCCTAACTGAGTTAATAAACACATCCATCACCCATCACCTTATATTTTTACTTTGATTTTTTTTTGATGAGAACACTTAATATCTTTCTTAGAATTTTTCAATATGCACTTCATAGCTGCTAAGAGACTAGATCTTAAAGGCTCTTTCCACAAAAAGAAAAAACAAGATAATTCTGTGACCTGATAGAGGTGTTAGCTACCGTTTTGCTGGTAATCACACTGCAACACACAAATGCGTCAAACCAACATACTGTACACCTTAAATTTACACAATGTTATATGTCAATTACATCTCAGTAAAAAAAACTGTGCAATACACTGTTATTAACTATAGTCACCATGCTATATATTACTCAGACTTTTTTCATCTTATAACTGGAAGTTTGTACCGTTTTACAAAACTTTTCTCATTCCCCTCCACCCCAGCTCCTGCCAGCCACCATTCCACTGTTGCCATGAGTTTGACTTTTAATGTTTAATTTTTTAAAGATCTCACATACAGGGGCACCTGGGTGGCTCAGTCGGTTAGGCCTCCGACTTCGGCTCAGGTCAGATCTCACGTTTGTGGGTTCGAGCCCCGCGTCGGGCTCTGTGCTAACAGCTAGCTCAGAACCTGGAGCCTGTTTCCAGTTCTGTGTCTCCTTCTCTCTCTGCGCCTCCCCCTCTCATGCTCTGTCTCTCTCTGTATCAAAAATAAATAAAACATTAAAAAAATTTTTTTAAAAGATCTCACATACAAGTGATACTATGCAGTGTTTGCTTTCTCTCTGGTTTATTTCACTTTGCATAATGCCCTCCAGTTTCATCCATGTTGTAGCAAACAGCGAGATATATATGTATATACATACACATTTTCTTTATCCATGAACAGTGAACATAGGAGTGCAGCTATCTTTTTGAGATAATGGCTTAATTTTCTTTGAATATATACCCCAAAGTGGCCTTGCTGGTTCACATGGTAGTTCCATTTTTAATTTCTTGAGGAATCTCCGTATCTCCATAATGTTTTGCCCAGTAGCTGCACCAATTTATATCCCCACCAACAGTGCACAAGGATTCCCTTTCCTCCACAGCCTTGCCAAAACTTCTCTCTTGTCGTTTTGATACTAGTCATCCTAATGGGTGTGAGGTGATCTCTCACTGTGGTGTTGATTGGCATTGCCCTAATGACTCGTGATGCTGAATACCTTTTCATATACCTGTTGGCCATCTATATATCTTCTTTGGAAAAATGTCTATTCAGAGCCTTTGACCATTTTTTAATTGGGCTATTTGTTTGTGGTTGGTGTTTTGAGTTGTATGGATTTCTTATGTGTTTTTTGTATTAGTCCATTATTGTATATGTGGTTTGCAAATATTTGCAACATAAAATGGTTTTTTTGGACTGTTTTTACTATTTTTGTGAAAAATGCCACTGGAATTTTGATAGTGATCGCATTGAATCTATAGATGGCTTCGGATAGTATGGGCACTTGAATAGTATCAATTCTTCCAGTTCATGAGTACAGGACATGTTTCCATTTATTTGTTTCCTCTGTAATTTCTTTCATCAATGTCTTATAGTTTTCAATCTACAGCTCTTTCATCTCCTTGGTTAAATTTACCCCTAAATATTTTATTTGTTGATGCTACTGTAAATGGGATTGTTTTCTTAATTTCTCTTTCCAGTAGTTCATTGTTAGTGTATACAAATGCAACACAATTTTTTAAATTTTTTATCCTGCAACTTTACTAGATTATTAGTTCTAACAGGTTTTTTTGTGGGATTTTTTTTTTAGCATTTTCTCTATATAAGATCATGTCATCTACAAACAGAAAAAAAAAAGTGTACTTCTTCCCTTCCAATTTGGATGCTTATTAAATTTCTTTTTCTTGCCTAATTGTTCTGGTTTGGACTTCCAGTACTATGTTGAATAAAAGTGGTAAGAATAAGCATGTTTGTTTTGTTCCTGATCTTAGAAGGGAAGCTTTCAGCTTTTCACTGTTGAGCATGTTAGCTTTGGGCTTGTCATGTATGGCTTTTATTATGTTGAGGTGCATTCCATCTATACCTAATTTGTTGAGGTTTTTCTTTTTATCATGAAAGGATGTTGAATTGTGTCTAATGCTTTTTCTGCATCTTTTGAGGCAGTTATATGATTTTTATCTTTCAGTTTGTTAGTGTGGCATATCATATTTATTGACATGTATGTTGAACCATCCTTGCATCCCAGGAATAAGTCTCACTTGATCATGGTGTATGAGCCTTTAAGGTACTGTTGGATTCACTTTGCTGATATTTTGTTGAGGATTTTTACATCGATGTTCAAAAGGGATATTGACCTATAATTTTCTTTTCTTGTAGTGGCCTTGTCTAACTTTGGTATTAGGGTACTGTTGGCCTGGTAAAGTGAGTTTGGAAGTGTTCCATCCTCTTTAATTTCCTGTTGGTATTTTTGTTTTGTCTTTAGTATATTTATTTATTTATTGATATAATTTATTGTCGAATTGGCTTACATACAACACCCAGTGCTCATCCCAACAAGTGCTTTCCTCAATGCCCATCACCCATTTCCCCCTCTCTCCAACCCCCCATCCATCCTCAATTTGTTCTCTGTATTTAAGAGTCTCTTATGGTTTGCCTCCCTCCCTCTTTGTTTGTAACTATTTTTCCCCCTCCGTTCCCCCATGGTCTTCTGTTAACTTTCTCAAGATCCACATATGATATCTCTCCTTCTCCGACTAACTTATTTCACTCAGAATAATACCTTCCAGTTCTACCCATGTTGCTGCAAATGGCATGATTTCATTCTTTTGCATTGCCAAGTAGTATTCCATTGTATATATATAAACCACATCTTCTTTATACATTCATTTAGGCTCTTTCCATAATTTGGCTATTGTTGAAAGTGCAGCTATAAATATTGGGGTACATGTGCCCCTATATACCAGCACTCCTGTATCCTTTGGGTAAATTCCTAGTAGTGCTATTTCTGGGTCACAGAATAGTTCTATTTTTAATTTTTTGAGGAACCTCTACACTGTTTTCCAGAGCAGCTGTACCAGTTTGTATTCCTACCATCCTGTTGGTATTTTTGAATGATCATTCTGGCTGCTGTGGGGACCTGGTGTATTCCCCTATATGGGTGGGTGAACCTGGACAGACACAACAAGAACAACAATGGCAAACATTCAAACAGAGATAAAAACCCAAGATCTGGAGTGTAATAGGGTATGTAGGGTGAGGTAGGGAAAGATTGGAAACCACGGTTTAGAGTCTTGTATGATAGGAAGGCAGAGCTCCTGGACCCAATCAAAGATATTAGCAGTCCAAATAAGCCCACTGGTGGCCACTCAACACCACAGTGTTGCAACAGTCCTTTTGCTTTGCCCTAAACCCATAATCATTTACTGAAATATATCCATGGGAGCTTTCATTGCACAATTCTCCCATAGATGCATCCAGAATTTCTGACCATCAGAATTGTGAATAATTTTAGCTGTTTCAGGGTCTTCAATTGTTCCAGGTTCCCAGCCCACAAACCTATGATTGAACAGAGAGATGTCTTGAGCGCCTCAGAAACCAGCAGAAGCATGTCATCAAGTACTTGCTCATCTTCCAGTTCAGTGGGTGAATCGTCAACCCACTAAGCCTGGGCCATGAGTCCAGAAGGCTTGGAATCAGTCTAATGATTTTTGTTTCAACAGTACTTAGTAAGTCATTATCTGTCAATAAATATCTAGATGAAGTTGATTCCTGCTTTAAATAGGCAAGCAGGGGCAGAGTAGGAAGCAACCACTTACACAGTTTAGAAGCAACTGTGTAATATTAGAATTTACAGATGAGTGTTCTCCTCATCACATTTATCAGTTTTTTTTTTTTTAAACAGCAAAACAAAGACTAATCCACAGGGTTTTAGCTAGGCACAATAAAACAAAGCAGAGTTGTGTTTTTTAAAGCTTATTTATTTATTTGAGAGAGAGCACTTTCAGGGGATAGGCGGGGGGGGGGGGGGGGGG
>NC_043717.1:15433128-15457848 GCF_006229205.1 Suricata suricatta
GACTTTAATGCTTTTGCTTACTTCTATGGACAAAAGTGCTAAAAAATTACAGGGGAAAAAGCACTCCCTGGGTGTTAGAGGAGGAATAAAATAGCCCTTCTAAGGTGCTTTGTTCCTCCCAATCCCAGACACTCCCATATGATTTATAAACTAAAAACTTCTAGGCGCCTGGGTGGTTCAGTTGGTCAAGCATCCAACTGTGGTTCAGGTCATGATCTCATGGTTCGTGAGTTCAGGCCCTACAGTGGGCTCTGTGCTGACAGCTCAGAGCCTGGAGCCTGCTTTGGACTCTGTGTCACCTCCTGCTGTCTCCATCCGTCTCCTGCTCACACTCTGTCTCTCTCTCTCTCCAAAATAAATAAACATTACAAAAATATTTTACAAAATAAACACTTCTGTCCATTTTTAGTATACCAAAAACAAAGTTTGCATGGAAAAGTGTGGCATGAATCAATGTCTGAGAAGAGACCCCATGAAGTCATTTTTAACCAAGATTTGAATGTAGTCAATGTCTAGTATGCAGAATGAGAAACAATCCGTGACTCAAAGAAGTTGATTTGCAGTGTGGAATTTTAGAGCTAGATATTTCTTGATAGACAATAACTAAGTACTGTTGGAACAAAGAATTAGACTGACGCCAAGCCTCCTGGACTCACAACCCAGGCCTGGTGGGATGACACTTCACCCACTGACCTGGAGGGTGGGCAAGTGCTTGATGACATGACATTAGGATGTCACCTTCTCCCCACCCCCACCATTGCTCACATGTGTGCCTGACCTGGATATACATGCCAATCTTGGGGTTAGACTTAAATTGATAACCCCACTTGGCAAAGTGTTAAGTATATAACTAGAATTTCAACATCTGTGCAATTGTTTTGTCTTTCCCAAACTCATTTTCTAAAGTAGTTTATCCTTGCAAAATGGAGTATTTAGTATTTCTGAAGTCTTCAAGAGATGCTGCTGAAAATGTAAAGTTGAAATTTTCTACAACCCCCTAGTTGCAACACATTTTCTTCTTGGGCATTATAAAATAAGGCATCAATGATCCAAACTATCTGAGCCGAATAATGCATCCCATGGTCCACACAGGGACTAGAATTTAGGACTGTGCCACCTGGCACAGAGCAGGCACACAAAATGTAAAGTCTCACCTAGAGACTTTCTAACACCCAAATGAGCATAGCAATGCCTCCTGAAATAAGTTCAGGCTCCTGGTTTCCTAGATCCAAGGTGGCAGGGATACCGTTTGCCGGCTGACTTGGCACATACCTGTGGATAAGCTAGGGAATGAGCCTGCTTCAGGAGGGATTAGGGTGGGGAAGTCTTGTTCTCTTGTTCCAGGGGCAATCTAGTTGATCATCCCATCCTTGACAAATAGAGTGGAAAAATGGAAGCAGTCTGAGTTTTCATTAAGTAACAGAGGGTATTTTTTTCCCCACCAGGACTAACGGTGTACAAAGGGCAATGAGCAGCGATTTTCTGGCCGCTTAAGTTTAGAATCATAAGTTTGGAGCCACAAGACAGTGGTTCAAGGCTGAGGAACACTGTAGGCAGGAAAGCTGGGTGAGGGTGGGAGTGGGGGAGGGGTGTACAACAGATGGGAAAACTGTAAGAAGTGGAGGTATTTACAACAACGGGGGTGAAGGGATCTGTTTTCCTTGGACAACTTGTGGATTTAATGTTTATGATATTTTTGTCTATGAATTAACTCTCTCAGGAGCTTGGAGCTGAAGAGCCATTTTCCAGGAGCTGGGCACCTGCCTGAAGAAAGTGAAGCATAAGCCAGACTCCTATAAAAATAACCCAGACCTTTTGTGCCAGAGGATCGGCAAAGCCACGGGTTACACTGGTAAGTGCTTTCAGCCCTTGGGTTCTAAATTTCAGGTCTTTTCTCCAGACAGACACACTGTTTCTCAGTCATTTGCCCCGGCTTTGCCATTTGACCCAAATCAATCTTCTGGCTTTGGGGGATCTCAGCCATTGTCTTCATCTATATAACAGACATACTGGCTCATCTTGAAGAGATTCAGACTGGATGAATAATTACCTTGAACAAAACAGAAGCAATGACTCATCATTCTAAAAATCCATACTGCCTGGCATTTACAGCACTCCTACTCTGTATCATAGGAGATGAAAAAAGAATTTGCTGTTGGTGCCCTCTGAAGAATGAATCTTCTTCCCATCCCTGGAAGAGGAGCTACATTATCAATGGAGCAGGTCATTTTGGACAAAACCTCCAGTCCTTTCAAGGACCTTGGGAGAAGTACACATCACTATGGGCTTGAGGTCTTGGGCTCACAAGAATCCATGCCTTTGGGTACAATGCTAGGGACCAGGAACAACTCTGGTAGCAGTGCTCTGCTCCTTACACTTGGCCTGTCCTCAGGCTCTTCTCAGAAACCAGAGATTAGCAGGATTAAAAAAGCAAGAGGAAAGGTAAAGAGCTTAGACTTTGGGTCTTAAAGGGATCCACTGGGACACATTGCCCTAACCAGGAGGGTCACAAGCGTTTCTCCATACCTCAGTTGTGGTGGAGAAAGGTCAGTGGGGAAGAGGAAAGGAGATGTACCTCAAATGGCATTTGTGGCAGGAATTGACTAGCTGTTCAACCAACTCTTTTCTTTTCATCCGGGCCCCTTTCTAGACTACACTTCCCAGCCTTGGCTGCGGCTGGCTCACGCCACGTGACTGAGTTCTGGCCAATGCAATACACGATGTGGGTAGGAAAGTCACATATGCCACTTCCAGGCCTGGGCCTCTTGAAACCTCCTGTAAGCAATTTCTCTTACTCTCTTTTTCTCCACTTCTATCTCACCCCTCCCCACCATCTGCTGATTGAAACAGTGCTCAGAGGAATCTTGGAAGCCAAGTTTTGTTGATTTTTAGAGCCTTTTCTGCCTCAGGTCCTGAATGGCTATGAATACTGAGACCCCCCAGCCCCAACTTCCTGTACCAACTATACTTTTTATGATTAGGAAATAAACGTCTACTTTTTTTTAAAAAAAACCCACCAAAATCAAGGGGCTTATATATTGTAACAACTAGCTTTACCTTAATTAGTACAGAATTCAAAATAACAGAAAAAACACTTGTGTGTGGCTGTTGAAATTATTATTTGCATCTCCTTGAAGAGGTGCTTAGATTTTTTTTCTCTAGTTTTCCACTCTGATGACATCATTTTAAAGTCTTATGACTCCCCAGGAAGAAGGGATCTCAGACACAGGCTAGGCCTAGAACCTAAACATCTGAAAAATGGGCAGAGTTTCTTTGAGCATAGAAACATGCCAGAAAGAAAGAAAACAAAGGTGATCCCATTTTTCCTGATTACAGAGATGTGAGAATAAAGGGTAGTAACCTCTTAATTTTTTAAAAAAGATTATTCCCAACTGAAGCAGCCTATGTTTAGAAAGTTTGAAAAATATGTTTTCAAAAGGTCTTTTAAAAGGTGCATACTTGGAAACATATGATCTTGACTGATCTCCAAAATTAGGATGATATTTAGCATTGAGGTTTTGTACAGAATTTCCGGAGAGTTTTCGGTAGATAGTGTATTTCTCCATTTCACGCCATCAGTGATGGCGTGGTTCTGCAGCACTGACTTGTCACATTCAGACTCCTTGCCCATTCCGCTTCAGGGTGCCAGCATGCTGAAGTCAGCGTGTCAGAAGTGCATCAGCAGCTGCCCGAGGAATCCGTAGCCCCTCTGGGACTTCTGTAGGCCATCAGAATGGGGCTATCCATCCTCATCGGTTTTCTTGGTTTCTTGACTGCTTTTCAATTTACTTCCTCAGCTCCCCCTTTCTGCCTAGCCTTCTTGGGTCAGTGATCTCCTACGTTACAGACCTCTGGCATGGTCCCAAATAATGCTCCATTATCAAAGCCAGAATGTGGACCGGCCAGTGAGGAAACTTCCATGTGGTCACAGCAAGATGTGGGGCAGCAAGTCTGGTTACCATAAGCTTGAAGAACCTGCTTAGGTGGTGCTACCTGAGGCACATTTCAGTGGGCAGGACACTTGTCATTTATTGACATGCCCAAGTCTCAATTTTAGCCACTAGCTTCACCCAACAGCTACAACGAGCCTCTAACAATGCTATTACAGAGGAGCAGAGCCACACTTTGAGTTTCCTGTGTTAGGTCTTTCAATGCACTACTGTGGCAGACACTACTGCTGCCCTGCCCATATCTCCTTGGCATCGCTGCCATCTACTGTGAACACCTGTGACTCAGCATACTCAGTCTGAAGTGCTGAAGTTAATGTTCCCAAAGTAGCCGTCAACCAACAACTCTTGGGGAGTGGTGGAGAAGTGTGCTAGCTTTCCTAACCCTCAGGTGCACTCACTCTGAAGCCTGTTTTACATCATCTCCTAGAGGTCCCGGTAGGACTGAGCTCCTGTTGCCCACAGTGGCAAGTGGCTTGTTAACACACCGTTGATTGGCTTTCTTCCCTTCTTTCTCTCACCTCCCCACCCTCTCAGTGATGCTTCCTGGGATCACCTTCCAAATGAACCACTCACACCCAAATCCTTGTCCCAGGGTCCTCTTTCAGAAGCTGAGAAATCTACTCTTTTCTAACTGTAGGATGAAGCAGATAAATTACCCCTGAAAATGTTCACCAAAGAAGGAAGCAGCTATGATAGAGGCCTGTACATTCCATGGACCAATGGAGCTCCGTGATAGAGATTATTTATTACTCTACACTTGTGCTGTCGGATATGGTGGCCACTGGCCACATGTGGCCACTGAGCACTTGAGATGTGGCTGGAACTGAGGAAATAAATTTTAAATTTTATTTAATTTTAATTAGCTTAAATTTAAATAGCCACACATGGCTAGTGGCTATTGGATTGGCCAGTACAGGTTATGAAACACGTTCATCACTGCAGGAAGTTCTATTGGGCTGCACTGGTGTGAAGCAAGGGTAGGAAATATTTTTCTATAAAGGGTCAGATAGTATTATAGGTGTTGTTGGTCATATGATCCCTGATACAGCTACTCAGTTCTGCCGTTACAGGGTAAAAGTAGCTACAGACAACGTGTAAATGAATAAACATGACTGTGTCCCAATAAAACTTTATGGACACTAAAATTTGAATTTCATGTAGTTTTCACATGTCACAATGTATATTATTATTCCTTTGATTTTTTTCCCAATCATTTGAAAGTGTAAAACCATTTTTCGTTAGGGAAAAGGGGTTTTGGGCCATTGTTTTCTGGCTATTTACTTATTGAGAGAGAGAGGAAGAGAGAGAGAGAGAGAGCATGCGAGGCGGGGTTGAGGTAGAGGGGGAGAGAGAGAGGGAATCCTAAGCAGGCTCTGAGCTCTCAACGTGGACCCCTAAGCAGGGCTCAAACTCACAACCATGAGATCACGACCTGAGCTGAAATCAAAAGTCAGATGCTTAACCGACTGAGCCACCCAGGTGTCCCTATTTTCTGGTCTAGCTATCCTGTTCTAGATAACAGGATTATTAATCATTACTGAGGGAATCATTATTATGATGCCCCAACAATAAAATGCAGATGTGACATCACTGAACAAAGTGTCAGACGAGCTGATCACTCTAAATTAAACCCGCCTTTGAAGACAAAGCTTAGTTCAGAGTGTGGATTACTGTCAACTGAAGGCAGCAAAGAGAAATTGTTTTCTAATGTTTACAAGGTTCCTTCCATGGTGCTCACAGAATCATCCAGGCTGCTTCTGAGAAAATCGTGGAAGCCCAGGGTGTCCCTGTGTCACTCCCCGGGCCCATTTTGCTGCTCACAACAGCACTCCCGTCACGCGGAGGAACTTAGCCGTGTTCTCTAACCTCTTCGTTCCCACTCATTTGCCCTCTCTGCTACATTTCTTTCTCTTCCTCCTGCCCTTGCCACGAAGATCAATACTTAGGCCTGGCAAAGATTCACTCAAAGCTTTCAGATGACTCCCAGCAAGAAAAAAGATTACTTTTCAAAAACACAGTGTTCTCAGATTATGAGGCCATCAAAATGGCTAATTTAATCTAGAGACACCAGGATTTAAAGGAGTGTTATCTCCATGCCACAGACAATTCTTTATTTTTGAGACCTGTTTCAGAGCCAGCTCAAAGCAAGCTGAGGACGCCATGGGAGCAGGGCCGGGGCTGTCTCCAGCTAGACAATTCAACACAACAGTTCTTCACTGTAACTCAGCAGAGAATTGGCCACATCAAGCTAAAGGATCAAAAATGAGGTACCTGGCAGGGATCAATAAAGCAGTAGGGGAGAACCGTTTCTGGAAAAGACTGAGCTATCTGCTCAGTCAGCTCTCAAGAGCTCCCAGAAGAAATGGGCACTGACATTTTGTCAGCTCTGCCAACAGAGCCCAGAAACCCAGCTGGTGCCTCTGATGCTAGCTTTTGCTGCAGAGTCAAAGGTCTTGAGGCAAGGAGACGCAGGCTTTTTTGCTTCCTTTTTAAAAAATGATGCATGGTGTTTCAGCAAAAAAAAAAAAAAAAAAAAAAAAAAAGTGTAAAGGTAATCTTCTCTTCTGCTGGCGTTTAAAACAGCCGCTGAAAGCTCTTTGTAATCAATAATATAGATCTCATTATGGGGCCCGCATTACAGAGGCAGGAGCTATGCTAACTTTACAACTTCCGTGTGGGAAGGGCGGGCGGAGGTTGGCCGCGTGTGCTCCCGCCCCCTCCTCCCGAAGGCACGAAGGCACGCGCGACGGTGGCACAAGTGTGGGGCCAGCGGGGAGCGCCCGCAGAGCACCCAGCCCATCACGGGGCGGCCTCTCGGGGCTCACAACCGCGCAGCTTCCGTGAGAGGAGGGGAAACGGAGCGTCGGAGACGCCCATCGCCCGCTCTCAATGAATGGGCGGCGGCGGCGGCGGGCTGAGATCCACGCTGTCCTCCCGACTCCGTGCCGGAGCGCCCCTCGCCTGCTCTCCCGGCCTCGGCGGACCCCACTGTGGCCAGCGGTGCGCAACGGGCCTCACTGGGGTGCAGGTGCTCGTGAAGGCCGATAGGCAGACCGAGAGAGCCTGGCCCGAGTGCTCCTCAGCTCAACCCTCAAAGTGTTAACGGAAAACCCCTAAACAAATAACGCTGCTTTCCCTGAAGCCCTTACAGTGACTGCTCTGTTAGCTGCGGCCAGTTGACCCCATACATGTGCCAACGAGATCCGCTATTCCCAGACTGGCCGCAGGTTCTTCCCCCGCGCCTCGCTGCGGTCTCTTAAAAATCCTGTTTAGGCCTTCTTTGACTCGGTCCACCAACAGATTCCCTAACACTCAGGAAATCACCTGCATGCAAAAGAATTAAGTATCTCTGAGTTTTTCTTCAGTATAGGTAAACCATGCCATGGACAGTGAGATTGTACATACTCTAGAAGTAGGCAGTGCTTAAAATTTTCTACACTGAACATATGTATTACATTTAAAAAATTTTTTATTTATTCTGGAGGGGGAGAGAGGGAGAGAGACAGAGAGAATGGGAGCAGGGGAGAGGGGCAGAGAGAGACAGAGGGAGACACAGAATCTGAAGCAGGCTCCAGGCTCTGAGATGTCAGCACAGAGCCTGATGTGGGACTCGAGCTCACAGACCAAGAGATCATGACCTGAGCCGAAGTCAGATGCTTAACCCACTGAGCCACCCAGGCGCCCCAGAACATATGTATTGTTTAAATTGAACTTGTTAGTTTGACATAATTGCAGATTCATATGCATTGTAAGAAAATACAGAATTCCCATGTGCCCTTCACCTAATTTCCCTGATGGTGCATCTTGCAAAACTATAGTACGATTGTGTTTACTTTTTTAAAAAGGTTTTTTGCCATTTTTGACATTGTAGTGATTTGATACACCTGTACAGTCCAGAAGGCTTCCTTCCATTTAGTTAATTAACACATCCATCACCCCACATATTTATCTTTTTTCTTTCTTGGTGAGAACATTTAAGTTCTACTCTCTTAGCTAACTTCAGTTATACAGTACAGTGTTATCGATGACAGGTACCATGTTTCACATTAGATTCTCAGACCTTATTTATGTTACAGCTGCAAGTTTGTATCCTTTTACCAATCTCTCCCTATTTCCCTCACCCTCAGCCCCTGGAAACCACTTTTTCTATCCTGTTCCTAGGAATTTGACATTTTTGAGATTCCACATGTAAGTGATACCATGCAGTATGTATTTGTCTCTCTCTGCCTGACTCACTTCGCATAATGCCCTCTAGGTCCACCCGTGTTGTCCTAAATGGCGGGATTTCCTTCTTTCCGTATTAACTCTTACAAAAAATGAAAAACTGTTTCATTGCCAGGGGAGGAAAGAGACAAGGGGGCCCCTGAGGGTGAGGGCAAAGTCGTGGGAGTGGGGTTGCTTCTTACCAGGAAAAGGTGAGAGAGCTGGGCGACTGCAAGTGAAGCCAGGAAGTAGGCAGGGCTGAGAGAAGAGGGAGACGTTGGCCGCTAGGGGCGCTCTGCCCCACAGGGCCCTGCCGTGGCGCACTGCCCGTGCTCTGCTCCCGTGCTCTGCTCCCGCAGCGGAGGAGAGAGGCATGCTCTAGTTCTCGCTTTGTCTTCCTGGCTGGGGCCCTGTCAATGGATCCCCCACCGGACAGAATACACGAATAGGATCACACTCCTGGTATGCTACCTCCACCATCTCTTTTCTGTCCTTCTGTCCACATTCTACCTCATGGCTAAGTCCCTATAGCCACATCAAGCACAAATGGGTGACATGCGGCAGACCAGCTTTATGCCACTGAGCTATTCATTACCCCCGGTGATCTTCTAAGCTGTATCTCAAAAAGAAAGAAAGGAAGGAAAAGAAAAAGGCCCATGTTCTATAATTTCCTTCATCTTCACACAGTTTTGTTAACTTCCTTTATCATGTGATATGAGAGGAACCAAGGATAATGCAAGAGCAATTTCTATCTTAATTTTCAAAGAAGACATGCTTCTGTGTATCATTTGCTCATCTTTAGTCCTAAAGCAAGAAAACATTTTAAAAGACTGCAATAAATAATTCTACTTTCAGATGCTACCTTAAGTATTACTAATCTCTGATAGCATTTTCTTGTTTATAAGGCATGTAAATATCCCCTCGGTACATAAATATGCTGAATAAATATTCCATCTCACGGGGTGGGGGAGACCAGACTGGATAGGACTCACTCAAGAAGCTTTATTCTGATCTATTTTTTGTGGATTTATTCCACATATTCTACATTCATTTTAATGTGACAATTCCCCTGTGGTTGAAAATAGGATAGGCTTGTTTTTCTGAGACTTGAAGGACACTAAAATAAATTTAACTTAAATAGATCCACCTGAAAAAAAATGCACCAAGATATCCAGGGATAGCACCATAAGAATGAAATTTTGAGGGGCACCTGGGTGGCTCAGTCAGTTGGGTGGCCAACTTTGGCTCAGGTCAGGATCTTGAAGTTCACAAGTTCAAGCCCCGTGTCGGGCTCTGTGCTGACTGCTCAGAGCCTGGAGCCTGCTTTGGATTCTGTGTCTCCCTCTCTCTCTCTGCTCCTCCCCTGCTCTTGCTCTGTCACTCTCTCTCTCAACATAATAAATAAAAACATTGGAAAAAAGTTTAAATGAGATTTTGAAGAAAATCAAACTACATACCTTTTTCTATCAAAATCCAATGCAGATGAACTATTAGAAGACATCCCGGTATTCCACCCCAGGCTCTGGAAACACCACCTTGCTCAATAATTGGTAGTACTCTCTCCCTTCACCACTCACTCCATTTTGCCTTTCCTCAGTTCAGGCACCCACGGCCGCCCACAGCACTGGGGTTGGGGGAGGCACAATTCAATTTTGGGTTGAGGCGGTAGGGAGAGGGAAAGTACGAGACTCAGGGCAACTGTCTTAATTTACAGTAGCCTAGGAACAACTCTGATGTGAATTCCCAAATTAATGCTTTGAACCCACTCTTCTCAACCATGACCTGGAGCTTGTAGACAAACTGAGGGAAAACAAGCACAAAATAGTTGTATCATTTAGGACTACACTGGACTGTATATAACAGCAACCTTTTATAATGTAGGAAAAATCATAACTAGAGATAGCAGTGCAAGATGCCACCAGGGACACAGTTTTCTTGTATCTTTCCATTCCTTGGTCTGTAGCTGTCATCCTCAAGGTCGCAAGACGGCTGCCCCACCTGCAGATGTCATGCCCACATTGCAGGGAGAAAGAGGGTGAGGGGGAAGGGAACAGCAATGAGTTACCCCTTTCTATCAGGGGGGCGATAGCTCTTGGGGAAGCCTCACTCAGTCGGCATCTGTTTACATTTCGCTGGATAAAACTGGGTCACACGGACACTAGCTGTAAAGGAGACAAGGCAGGTATTTTTAATGGGACACATTATAGTTCTGAACAGTAACAGGCTGCTATCAGTAGAAAAGCACAGAGAATGGAAAGATAGCCATCAGTGTCTCTGGCAAAAAAGTTAAGACAGTATCTGTCCTATGTCTACAAACTTAGAGGGTCATAAGAGATAGCTTGGGCTCATTCTCTACAACTCTGGGAAGCCATGCAGAGCAGAATAATGTAGAGTGTCTGGAACTGAGGCTTTAGACTCTGGAACATGTGTATCTGAATCGTAGCTTGGCTTGTTATCAACTGTGACCTTGAAGAGATCATTTGGTTTCTGTTTTCTCTCCAGTACATTTCTCATGCCTACAGGAGAGAGCTATTTAAGGATCAAATGAAATCATATTTTCACAATGCCTTTCCTCCATTCTCCTGCATTATAAATCCCAGCACACAGACCCCAGCAGGCACACTCTCTGGATTTCAAAGCGGAGAGCAAAATGATCAGCAGCCCATAAACAAGAGAAGCCTCAGATAAAGCAAAGCAATTCACCTCTGAGGTTACATTCTCATGTCATGTGAAGTCAATTAAGTAATGAGACATAATGAAATGGCAACAGCATCTACCCTCCCCCCACCGAATGTCTAGTCTGTGTGTTTTGATGCCATATAGAAAATGTCTACCTGAAGATGATAAATGGCCAAATGCATTCATATACTAAGAAGTCTAGAACTTTCCTCCAAATAACATATACCTTAGTTTCTAACAAAACTGTGTCTAACAGGTATTGTGACATAATATAGCGCCCAAGGGAACAAACAATCCTCATCAGGTTCTATGCAATTTTTGACAATGACAGTGAATGAACGGACAGAAAAACCCTGTCTAGGGAAATCAAAAAATTACCATGAGCTTTTAAATGGCCCCAGTGGCTTTGATCCTCAGTAACACGTTTTCTATACTCAAATATACATGAAACCTTACTTAGAGTGCTTAGTTTGATATTTGACCATTTCTAAGTTCCATATATTTTTACATTTCTATTAAAGTAATCTTATTCTATATAATAGTTCAGGAGATAACCTTATTTGACGGTATTGTTAAATGATTAAAACAGATTTGTAATTTTGAGTAGTCTTGACAGAGTTTCCTCTGCAATCCTAGAGAATTGCATCCATGGGCTATGACCTCCGTAATCATCTACAATTAGGAACAATTAAGCCAGAGCAGCTATTTCTGCTCCACCACAAGCTACACACTGTTAAGCTGTTCTCATGGAACTGTCACGTAGTGTGTGTTCTGTGTGTCTGTCACGCCAATAAATTATATAGTGTCTAAGGGTCAGATTGGTCATTTTGAATGCATCCAGGGCAGGATCCAAAAACTGCACCAAGAGGCTAAGATAGAAGAAAGCAGAGATGTTTGAGCCAGGGAAGCCGACACCAATGGGAGTATGATCACTGTCTTCAGATAGTTAAAGGGCTCTCGGACTCAAAAGAATAAGGTTTTATTTCATATTGCTTCAAAGATCAGAAGTAAGACCAGTAAAGACAAGCTGCCCAGGAAGCACATTCGGCTCAGAGCACGAACACACTGTTTCAACAAGGGAATGTGCAGCCTCATAAGAACTGAGTTCCTGCAAAGCAAATGTCCATCTGGAGGCATGGTGGTCATCTGCCAGGGAAACTGCGTTAGGTGGGGGGATAGAATGGATTAATCCAAACACCCCTCCCAGCTCTGATCGGATTCTGACACTCACAGTGCTTGGCGATTCTGACTTTCCAAATTCAGGCAGAAAGCATCTCTAAATCTGAGAAAGAAGCCATAATGATATTCCTTTGTTTTTAGGACCTTTCAAACTTTGAGGATTTCAGAGGATTATTGTCACGGTTATTGTAGTCTAGTAGCACAAATAATCTCTCTTACAGAAGTACCCCGAGCCCTTCAAGAAGAGCTACTCAGTTTTCGTAAGTGTTCCTCTTTATCATGCGATCCATAGACACCAAGGCCAAAGTCACAGTTCGAAAGGTGTGCTTACCAAAAAACAATGGATTTCTTCCATCCACTGCTCATGTTTCCACGCCCACTTTTTTGTCTGCTACCCTGTGCTCTGAACACGGATGGCAGGGGGCACTTCGCCTACCAGGGTTACTAAATCTCACCCCCCTGGCCTATAGCTCCCTGTCACCGGTATATGGGTATATGGCTTTCCCTTCTGATCTAGAACTTGATCTATAAGGGGCCAGGAAGGACTGGATAAAATGGAGGACAGAGGCTGTCAGCTCAGGATCCAGACTGTGGTCCTGCTCTCCCTTCTCCTCCAGGCTCAGAATGTTTTTGCAGAACAGAAAGGATACATATTATCAGTAACATTAACACAGAATGATGCCAAGCACAATATGTCTTATATATGTATTTATTGCAGTGAGTATATGGAATCAGCACAATATAAAAGGCATAAGTAGCCTTGTCTCCTGCCACCAAAGAAGTGAAGGAGGCTAAAAATCCTTTAGTGGTCTGAGACAGATCAATACTGAACTCTCAGGCAGGAAATTGTGGTGCTCCCACATACAAAGCTCCTCAGACACTGCCCACACCAGACTTGGAGCCAGACATCCTGACAAAGGCTAACATAATGGCTCATAAGTGGCAAACGGCTCCTTAAATTGCAGCCTAAATTCTCCCACAATATCGCCAGCTCAGAAGCCCCTTTGCAAAGGAAGCCCAAGATGAAAGAACACTATTTCCAAACAAGTTTTAAATTTCCTAATTTGAGTGAATTACATTCCAGAGAACTAAGAGCATGCAAATGAGGTGACAGAATCATTGTTTATTTCTTGGGGGAATTGGCAACAGAAAAAGTCACAGAAAACTGAGACAGGAAGGTAGAATTCCCATGTTTAAAGGATGCATACTATGTAAAGCTTTCACATAGTATGGTTGGGTGAACTTGATATTGATTTTCAGAAATGCTCTAAAACACATTATTAAAAGGATAATTTGCATGTACTGAGAAAATTATGTAGCAGTCTCTAGGATCCAGGAGGAGTCCATGAAGAAGTCAAATGAGACTAATTTAATTCTTTCTTTAATCAAGTCATGATAAATCATGTGATTTATCAGGGAATCAGGGAATGTGATAATATATATGTATTTTAAAACCCATCTTTATGGAGGTATAATTTACATAAAATAAACTGCACCCATCTAAAGTATTTAGTCTGTTAAATTCCACATACGAGTGAGGTCATACAGTACTTGTCTTTCTCTGACTGATGTATTTCACAAGCATTATACTATCTAGCTCCATCCATGTCTTTGCAAATAGCAAGATTTCACTCATTTTTATGGCTGAATAATATTTCAGTGTGTGTGTGTGTGTGTGTGTGTGTGTGTGTGTGTACGTGCGCCACATCTTTAACCACTCATCAACTGATAGACACTTGGGCTGCTTCCATATCTTGGGTATTGTAGACAATGCTGCTATAAACATGAGGGTGTATGACAAATAAAGGGGAAAAATAATAGAAAAAGAGAAGGAGGGAGGGAGGAAGGGAGAGAAAGAGAAAGAGAGAGAGAGGAAGAGAGGGAGGAGGGGGAGAGAGAGAGCGAGAGAGAGAGAGAGCGCGAGAGCGAGAGAGAGAGAGAGCGAGAGAGAGAGAGAGAGAGAGAGAGAGAGAGAGAGAGAGAGCAAGAAACAGACTCTTAACTATAGAGAACAAACTGAAGGTGACCAGAGAGGAGAGGGGTGGGGGATGGGGGAAATAGGTGCTGGGATTAAGGAGGACACTCATCGTGATGACCACCAGGTGATGCACAGAAGTGTTGAATCACTATATTGTACACCTGAAACTAATATAACACTGTACATTAACCAAATGGAATTAAAATTAAAACTTAAAAAATAATAAAGTATATAGTCTGATGAGTTTTGACATATGTATACACCCATGTAGCCATCACCATGATCATGATACAGAACATTCTAGCACCCCAAAATTTCCTCAGTGTCTCTTTCCAGCCAAACCTCCTTCAACTCTTGGTCCCAGGCAAGTATTAATCTGCTTTTTGTCACTATAGATTAGTTTCATTTTTCTAGAATTACATAAAACATAATTATGTGGTATGTAAATTATGTGTCAGGCTTCCATCATTCACCCTATTGTGTTTGAAATTTATCCATGCTTTTGAATGTTACTTTTATTTTAAGTCCTGGTCCATTGTGTGGATATACCACATTTTGTTTATCTATTCACCTGCTGATGGACATTTGGGACTGTTTTCCATTTTGAGGTATTACGAATAAAGCCCCCAAGAACATTCATGTATAAGTTTTGCATGGATGTATGTTTTAATTTGTCTTAGTAAGCAATGAGCTCAATGCCAAAGACATTTTAACGGGTCTCACATGCATCTGTGAACAAGACAGAGATATGCGAGCCAAGTTCAAGAATTACATATATATGTATTATGTATATAATTGTATATTATGTATGTGTATATATGTACATATATAGTAACTTTGCACATGTATACGTGTGTATATATAGTATACATATATGTATATGTATATGTATCGTAACTTTATGAGTGACTCTACTTAGGGAGTGCTAATTATTGGATCAAGGCCAACAGGCTGAGAGGTTTCTGCTGTGGCACAGGACTCTATCCTCAGTATTCTTGTATCCAGTATTCTTATCATGACTTACAGGCCCAGCACTATAAAATTTATACATTGTGGGGCGCCTGTGGGTGGCTCAGTTGGTTAAGCATCCAACTTCGGCTCAGGTCATGATCTCACAGTTTGTGGGTTCAAGCCCCGCGTCGGGCTCTGTGCTGACAGCTAGCTCAGAGCCTGGAGCCTGCTTTGAATTCTGTGTCTCCCTCTCTCTCTCTGACCCTCCCCTGCTCATGCTGTCTGTCTCTCTCTCAAAAAAATAAATAAAAACATTAAAAAAATTAAAAAAATTATACATTGTGTGAAGCTAGAAGGATTAGCTCATCAACAGCATATTCTGGATCCAGAAAAATATTATGATGATTAAGTAATGCTTTTAAACAAATAAAACTAAATTTGACAGGGATAAATGGGAAGTATTGAGTATGATTACCAAGAAACAACTGTCTAAGTTCAGAACGAAGGAAACATGACTTAGTAGCACATGTATAAAACAATTCAAATTTTCCGTGGATAATAGTTTCAAGGTCAGTTGACAGTCATACTACCAAAGAAACCAAGCTGATTTAGGACTGCACTAATAAATGTAATATCTGAATGAAAATATCGTATTTCTTCTGTCCCTTGTTTTTGTCAGAGCACATGTAGAGTTTTGGATGGAATTCTGAAATAACACAAATTGAAGAACATACAGAGGAAAGGGGCCATGATGGTGGTTATTCAAGTCTATGCTGTATGAAGACAGGTGGAAAGAACTGGAGATTTTTGTCTGGGCACAGAAGACTTATGGTTGAGGGGTGTGGTGATAGCAGTCTTCAAAAATCTGAGGGACTATCCTATGTTAAAGGAATCAGACTCATGTAATAGCTCTGAGAGCTAGAATCATGGTTTGGGAGAAGCTACTAGAAGACATAAGAAAGGGCACTGCAGCTATTAAACGGGCCGAATGACCTGGTATCTTACCTCACCTGTACACTGGAATAATGATACTAACATAAGTGGACTGAGGATATTGTGAGTGAATAGACCTCTGTCAAAATAGCTGTCACATTTTATTAGTCTTATTGATTGACATGTTGGTATCAATTAGCTAAAGACTTCCCCCAAACAAGGACCACGTCCAATTCATCTTTTTATCTGAAGCATCAACTATTGTATCTAGCACATGAAAAAGCGTTCAATAAATGTTCTGTTGAATAGATAAATGAATAAGTGGAGGTAACAGATATAGGAATACTTTAGAAATGAAGAAAGCATAGCATCAATGTTGTACTATTAATTATTAATAGTACAACATTGCTAAGTTGCTTGTCAACTCATTTTTCTCTATATTCATAGTTATAACAAAAATGTAACATTGCCATATGACTTTACTGATAAGTTTTTTCTATCTACCAAGAAACATAATTTTTTAAAAAATGTTGGGGCACCTGGGTGGCTCAGTCAGTTGAGTGCCCGACTTCAGCTCAGGTCATGATCTCACCGTTCAGGGGTTCGAGTCTCACATTGGGCTCTGCTCTGACAGCTCAAAGCCTGGAGCCTGTTTTGGATTCTGTTTCCCTCTCTCTCTGCCCCTCCCCTACTCATGCTCTGTTTTTAAAAAAAAATTTTTTTTTAAATGTTTATTCACTTTTGAGAGAATGGGGAGGGGCAGAGAGAGGAGACAGAGGATCTGAAGTGGTCTCTGCGCTGACAGCAGTAAGCCTGACCCGGGGCTCAAACTCATGAACTGTGAGATCATGACCTGAACTGAAATTGGACGCTCACCTGACTAAGCCACCCAGGTCCCCCAAGAAACAGATAATTTTCATGCCATATAAACTGCTCAAGAATAGGAAAAAAACCCAGAAAAATCTTTCCCATTATTACCAACTATATTTTATTGAAATTAGCATTAAACTGATACTAAAACTGGACAAAAACTCAAAAACAAAAATTAAAGTCTCACTTCAGTATGAGTATAAAGCAACAAAGTAATAAAGTAGCAAATCAAATTTAATAGCTTATTAAGAGCATAACTCACCAAGTAACATTATCACATGGATATAAGGGTAATATAATATTAGCAAATATATTAATATAATGTATCATATTAGGATGACAAAGAAGAAAATCACATGATTATAATAGATGCTGAAGAAGGAGTTAGTAATTCATTAGCCATCTCTGATATTTTTAGAAAACAGTTTTAAAAAGGAAAGGTAAACCAGCATAGTGTTCATAACACTATTAATCTCAGAACAGTAGAAAATATCCAATTAAATGCGATACACCAAAATAATTAATATTAACATTGTTTTAGAAATTCTGGACAACTAAAACCAAAACCAAAAACCATAAACAACAAAAACAAAGAAAGTTACTAGAAATAGATATGAAAGAAAGGAAGAAATCAAATGAATCAACTAAAAATTATTATAATTAGCACAGTGGCTACATAAAAAAGACACATGCACAAAAATAAATATATCTACTCTCTAATAGAAATAACCAGTCAGAAGAGATTATGGAACAGAAGAATCCATTTGAAATAGGAACAAAAACATAAACACTAGCATAAACTTAGTAAAAAAAAAGTTCAGGAGCTTTTGTGAGATATAAGAGATGAATGAATCGAGAGATTATTATCTTTCCTTTTTTTCTTTTGAGACAGAGAGAGAGAGAGAGTGAGCATTTGTGAGGAAGAGGGAAGAACAGAAGGAGAGGGGGAGAGAGAGAAGCTAAGCAGGCTCACGACTATGAGATCATGACCTGAGCTGAAATCAAGAGCTGGGCACTTAACAAACAGCCATGCAGGTATCTCTTGAGAGTCCATTATTTTAATGGATAGAAACACTAATATTTTAAATATATCCCTTCTTCTCTAATTAATATTTAAATTGGATGTAAATACAATAAATATACAGTGAAATTTTTTGTAACCTGATAAAATGATTCTAATACTGATATGGACTAATAAATAGATAAGAATAGCTGAGAAAATATTTGGGGGAAGAAGATCATAGTAGTGTTCCCATGACAGACGTTAAAATTTAAGCAAGGTATAAGCAAGGCCTAATGTTAAGCAAGGCTTCAATTAATCAAAACACTGTGATCCATTACAAAGGAGACATCTTATAACAATGCAGACAGAAACTCAATAAAGAAAAATGTTGGCCAACAGGTACTACATTTGGGGGGAGGTAGGGGCATCAGTTTCATGCCATACTTTACTGGACTTAAAAGAAATGTAATTCAGAAATACAAACCATAAGGGGCGCCTGGGTGGCTCAGTCAGTTAAGCGTCTGACTTTGGCTCAGTTCATGATCTTGTGGTTTATGAGTTCAAGCTCTGCACCGGGCTCTGTGTTGACAGCTCAGAGCCTGGAGTTGCTTCAGGTTCTGTGTCTTCCTCTCTTTCTGTCCCTCCCCAACTCATGTTTTGCCTCTCTCTCTCAAAAATAAATAATAAAATATTTTAAAAAAGAAATACAAACTGTAAGATACTAGAAGAAAATTTAGACGAGGAGTTACCTAATCTCTAGATGGGAAAAGACTTTCAAAGCTCAAATGTAACAGGAATCATCTCAAAGACAGAAAGGTTAGATATGACCTCAGAATACATGGAAACAGTTTTTTTTTCTTTTATCATTATTTAACACCCTTGTGTGTGTGTGTAGGTGGGGGGTCTGACTTTCAATAGATCACCGCAAAGGAGCTGCTACGCTACATAATTTAAACTGTTTTGTGTCAAAATTGAAAGGACAAATGGCAAGATGAGAATTTTTTCTATGAATATAATAAAAGACTTATCACTAATTTGTAAAAGTGATAAGCAATACCAAAAGAACTAGTAGAAAAATTGGTAAATTTTGTGGACTGTTCACAAAAAGGAAAGACAAATGGTCATCAAACAGGTAAAAAAAAAATTAACCTCACTGGAAATTGAAATAATGAAAATGGAACCGATAAGTGCATTTTTCCCTTAGAGATTTAACACATTTCTAAAAGGATGAACATACTTATTGTTGGCAAGGGCGTGGTGGAAGACACTCTTGTACTCTCCCTCTCTGTGTACAGCCTTCTGGAAGCAGGAGACATTAAAACCCTAAAAATGCTGTTGTCCTTTGAAAAAGTCATTCCTCTTCCAGAAATAATGCAAAGTACAGATAAAGGCTTAGGTAAGAGGTATTAATGTCAGCATTTGTTGTAAGAGTAAGGAAAGGAAGCAATACAAATGTTCGATAACAAGGGAAGCGTTAAGCAAATTTTGGTACATTCATACGTGTTTATAAAGATTTTTTTAATAGTGTGCAGAAATGCTTATAATGTAAAAAAGCAAGATGAAAATCTATATATGTACACACAGATTACATTTTCCAACATCTTAAAATTATGTAGACAGTTGGGCAAAAGAAGATGCCCACAGTGTCAACTGTGTGTAGCAGACTGATGGAGTCTTTTGTTGCAATATTTATACTTTCTTCCCCCTCCCCCAAATCCCTGTAATGCATATATATTTCTCTTATTATCAGAAAAATATTTTAAAACAATTTTATTTTTAAATGAAGTTTAAGAAAGGGGTCAAAAGGAAAAGGTGAGAATCACAATGTATCAACATCTTTTTCCTACTCTCTGTTCCATTTGGAACATGTTGCATTTGAGAGGCCAGTAGAAACCTGGTCAGGACAGCCAGTTGGCAAAATGGAAATGCTAGTAAGAGCTTGGAGAAGCAATAGGGGTTGTAAGTAAGTGCAGAGACGTCAGCATATCCATGTTAGGTCAAATCACTGGTGATGTAACCTTAAACAATTCAGCCCCTCTGATTATATTTCTTGTTCAATAAAATGTGAATAATAATGGTAGCTAATAGGGCTGTGGTAATGATTAAATGAGCTAATACAGGTACACCACCTAACCCAGTACATAAATGTTAGCTATTACCACCATTAATTTTGTTATCATTGATGAGAGTAACCCTGAGATAACAGTTAAGATGAGAAAAACAGGCGGCAGATGCGGTCACTGTCCTGCCCATCCCTGAGACCTTAACATCCTGCGCACACTGGCCTGACCGCCAACAATTGGCACCGTGGCTCTTTACCAGCAAGCAGGCATGAAGTGCCAGGGAGCGAATACAGCCCTCAACTAATAACGGATGGGATTGGGGTATACAACGTTAGCTCTCTCACTCAGCAAGCAGGGTAGTTCTGAGGCAGGTGTTCTACAGTGGGATTGCGCTCCAGTTGCCCACAGTGGTAACTGGCCTGCTAGGAGGCTCTTTGTCTGCTTCTGGGAAAACCAAAATCAAGACAGCCAAGGATGAAACCTGGTCTACAGTTAACATTCAAGGGATCATCAGGGGAAGAGAAGCTCATGATGCAACTAGGGAAGGAATAGATTGAGAGAGGCACTGGAAAACTGTGGAAAGTGTGGTCTAAAAGCCCAAAGGTAAGGCGAGTTTCCCAAGCGAGGTAGGAGGAAACAGCATCAAATGCTATGGAGATGAGATGTAAAAAGAACTGGAAACTGTCCATCTGAGTTGGCATCTATGAGGTGCTAGGTGACCTCTGCCAGGAGATTCTTGGTATAGTGGTGGAAGAAACCAGATGGCAGTGGGTTGGGGAAGTGAATGGGAGGTGAAAAGCGGAGGCAGCAAGTGTAGGCTATTCATTTAGGCTGTGAAGGGGGGTGGAGGAGGAAGAGATGGAGGTAGATAACTAGAGGCACACGAGGAAATCTTTCATCTTTAAGATGGGGAACTTGGGTATACTCTAGTTTAGTGATGAGAGAAAAAGAATCAGCTAAAATCTGGTTGAAAAACCACATTATTCTTGGTATAATGCTTTAGCCATCACCATATGCCAGGAGTTTCCCAATATTCTCATCTTCATCAACACACTTATTGAGCACCTACTGTCTGAACAGCCCTGCTAAATGTTGAAAACAAAGAAGTATAAGACACAATTCTTGACCTCAAAGAGATTAGATTCTAGTGGGGGAAGTGATGTATCAAAATATGGAAAGGTTATTAAAAATGTAAGATAGGACATGATGGTGATAATATGACATGTGCAGTCTATTAATTTAATGATTCAGAGGAAGGCAGAACAGGCAGAGAAAGCTTTTTGGATTTGGGATGTAGATATTTTGGCAGAAAAACTCCCTGGTGAGGAGGGTTTAAAGGGAGGAAACCTAATAGAGAGGTAGAAGTTGGTAATGAACAGACCCAGAAAAAGTTTGAACGCGAAACTAAGTTTAAAACTTGGATTTCACTTAGGATGCCAAAAGGAGCCACTTGGAGTTTGTGAACAGAGTGAAAAGCATTGTTTCAGATAAAGTAGTTTGAAAAAGGTGTGCAGCATGGTTTGGAAATGAACACAAAGGGAAGAGGGCTGGCTGAACAGGGATGAGAATCAAGCTTGAAGTAGGTGAGGAGGTAATGGACAATGGAAGTGAGGGACAGACAAGAGCCTTTTGTATTTTGGATATTAGGTTTGCCTTATCCATCTTTTAGATTATAAGCTTCTTGTACTGTACCCTGGCCAAAACTGGGGCACAAATCATGCCTCAAGAAAAGATGTATTACATACATGTGCCTGAATAGCTGACTAAATCAAGTAATAGAGGAATAAATCAATGCACACCAAATGAATGAGCGTTACAAGAGAGGAAAAAGAAATCAAAGAAGCATTGAGGGTTTCCAAAAGCGCTCAACTAGGGAAAACGACAGTATCATTGATTAAACTGACTGACACTTAGTAAGTGCTCAGTGCGTGAAACCTTATATACATATACACTGTAATCCTATATATTTATGATATATATCATGTTTATCTTATATATTTATATACATTATATATTTATAACTATATCATATATTTATAATATTAAAAAGAGACAAATCTGGAAGGCACTTAATCCTTTCGGTTAGAGGAGAACTTTAGTTTAGCAGAGAGCTACTAGCCCAGCAGGTCTGAGTTAAGTCAACAAATGTTAGTTACTAAGTTCCAGAGGCTCTGCCATTCTAACCAGGCCACTTCCTCCAACTCAACCTTCTGGTGTAAACTGGTAACACCCTACTCCTCATTCTTTACAAATATACAGGTATAATGTGAGATGTAATCTCCCTTTTGGAATCCTGTCTGTCCAACCCTGCAATGGCCAACCTCTGTGTTCCTCTTTCAGGGGAAATGAGAGCGTCAGGGAATGTGGGCACTCTCTGCTTCTCTGATGTAAGTTTTCCTCAAAAACCTTTATGATATATTTACATCAGATGGTCCTAGTGTGTGTGGGACTGAACAATCTAACACATAACACACACATATAGTTGAGATTTTAGAGGAAAAGTATTTGAGGGATATTTTAATTTTAGACTTGATCCAGAGAGCTATTGTTTGTGAAAATAAGCATCAACCCAATAGAAATAATAAAATCCTACTTATTCATTTGTAAATACTTAAATTTTTTTTAATGTTTATTTATTCTTGAAAGAGAGAAAGAGTGCACGTGGGAGAGAGGCAGAGAGACACAGAATCTGAGGCAGGCTCCAGGTCCTGAGCTGTCAGCCCAGAGCCCGATGCATGGCTCAAACCCATGAACTGTGAAATTTGACCTGAGATCAAGTTGGATGCTTGCTTAACCGACTGAGCCACCCAGGTGCCCCAATACTTAAAATTTTTAATCGAACAATTCCATAAAATTTTTGATGAAAAATAGTCATTAAACATGAACTCCAGTTCAAATCAGCTACCTCTCTATTGAGCGTGAGCTTATGCTTGGGACCGTTTCATAGCTAGTAAACGCAGAAAGAATAGGATGAGGAAATTAACAATTTTCAAATTCAAATGAAATAATAGGACTAGAAAAAAATGACAATGGATGCTGACATCGGTAGGTCCAAGGTTTTCAACTTTGGTTGCTCTTTGGAGTCACTTAAGAGGTTTAAAAAAATGTGAACGTCCATGTCACATTCCCAGTGATTCTGGTTTGAATGTGATGTGTGTGGCTGGTCCACTGTGATTCTGTAAATCTCTACAGGTAATTTTTTAAAAGTAATTTCTAGAGAGAGGAGCCAAGATGGCGGAGAGGAAGGGAGCTCTGTAAACTTCATCTGCCCCATTGATCGAACGGAGAAGGACATTACTCTCATCTGCAAGAGCGGAAGGAGAAAATACAGACTCCAGAAAGAAGACAACCTCAAAGATGCCTGAGTGAGTGAGTGCGAACTGGGGAGATTGGAAAACGGGCCAGCCCGGGATGGGCAGGGGAGGCGGGAGCTCCAGCCCAATGCGGGGCAAGCGCGTGGAGCCTGAGAGACAAAGGGAAAAGATAGAGAGACTGAACACGCTCATAGTACTGTCTTTAGGGAAGAGGTAAAGAACTCTTAACCGCGCTTGGAGAGAGAAACTCACTCCATAGATAACTGCTGGGTAGCCCAAATCCCGAACCCAGGTGGCACAAGGGAAAGAACAGCTTCCAGCCCTGCGCCAACTCAGCAGGGAGTCAGCGGCTGAGGCGGCGGTGGCACCAGGGGCACTCACTTCAACCTTGGTCTTGGGAGTGGGAGCACGCACCTCATTTCCATGGCGCATCTCGCCCCCAGCATTGGCCGCGCGAATCCTGAATCCCAGGTGCCAACAGGGAAAAAATAGACCCCGCTTTGGCACAATCCCAGCAGGGAGTTGGCGGCAGTGAAGGCCTGGGTGCGTGCTCAGGCTGCAGGAGCTCCCAGCCCATTTCCAGCAGCTCCCGGCGCTGCATCCGGCAACAGCTACACCCTCATTCCTCCCCCAACGCTAACGCGCGATCCCCGCTGGGGGTTGAGTCTGTGACGGTGCGCACGCACATCACCTCCTACTGCGCATCTCGCCCCAGGCAGGGGCAGCCAAAATCCCAGCCTGAGCCAAGACAAACTGATTCCTCCCCCTAAGAAGCCAGCAACCAAAACAAAAACATCTCATCTGTGGTAGCATAAAAAGTGCATGGACTGGAACTTTGAACCTAGGCGGGCCTGGAAAATACAACTCGGCACAACCATGGCAAAAGGAGATCCGACTCATTAAAGTGGCCTACAGTTCATAGTTCAGCAGAGCTTGGCGTGACGCCTGCCTATCTAATCTCTGCAGACACCAAGGCAGAGCCTCTGAGAGCAGCCTCCAAGACCTACCACATCAAACCATGCCTATCCATGAAGGGGATCTGCTGGTTTTTTGTTTTTCTTTTTAGTTGTTGTGGTTGTTGTTGTTGTTGTTGTTTTGCTTTTATTAATAATTTTTTTTCTTCATTTTTTTCTTTTTGCCTTTTTCTGTACGTATTTTTTATTATTATTACTTTTTTTTTACTTAAAATTTTTAAAATTTTTACTCCTTATTTTCCTTTCTCCCTTGTTTTTTTCTTCTTTACCTTCTTGCAATCCAGATATATTCTCCTATATCTCATCCCTACCTCTCCCCTCAACTGGTCATACACTTTTAGACTGTCCACTGTCCTTTGTTGTCTCTGACCCCCTTTATTTTTTTTATTTTTCTTTTCTTCTTCTCCTCTTTTCATCTCTTTCCTCTCCATTCTCTTTATTTTCTTTCCCCCTGTTAATGTGTTTGTTTGTTTGATTTGTCTGTGTGTTTGTGTGTTACTGTTCCCTCTGTGTGTCTGTCTGTTTTCCGTCTTAGGGCTACACCAAGAAACAAGCCAAAGTGTGCATGACAGCAAGTCCCAAATATTGCTGAGTAGGGAAATAAAATATTCAAAGGCACAACA
>NC_043717.1:15457948-15498892 GCF_006229205.1 Suricata suricatta
AAGTCTAATTACATGAAACAGAAGTTGGTGTTTTGATTTTTTACTTTTCTTTTCTGTTTGGAGTGTCATTGTATCTACTGTATTGTAAATGACGGAAAATAATTGCATATGTTAAAAAAATAAATTGTTATATTAAAAAAGTAAAATAAAATAAAACCCTCAGGGATTACAAAAAAAAAGTAATTTCTACACGTAATGTGGGACTCTAACTTATGACCCCGAGATCAAGAGTCGTAGGCTCTAGAGATTGAGCCAGCCAGGTGCCCCACCCATGTGATTCTAATGTGTGGCCAAGCTTAGGCAAACGAGTGATGGAAACTAGACATTATATGTCTCATTAAGTGATGCAGTGGGATGTTTCCAGCACTACCTAGGAAGTCTTGCTGAAAAATTACTGAATCTAGATCTAATCAAGTCTCTAGATAGAATTCCCATTTTGTCAGAAATAGCAGTCTGATAGAAATCACAAATAGCATTTAAAAGCATCTGTGGAATGTGAATGGCACCAAAACAAAGCAATCAACCAAATCCCAAATGCAGGTCATTCTATAAGGCCCAAAACTCAGTTTCTCCATTAATGTCGGGTTAAAATATATAAATAAAAGAAAGGTGGGGCCTGTTATAGAAACAAAGACCCTTCAGAAACAACCAAATCCAATGTGTAGGCCTTGTTGAATCCTAGGCCAGAGGTCTTTTCTCTTCTCCTCCAGATCTCTCTACCCTTCTTTCTGGCCTGGGATGTTGACCTGTATGGACTGTGCCTTTAGGCTCCCTTGCCCTCTGCCTTCTGGATCAGTTTGGCCAATGGGACACCCCAGTAGGAGATCAGAGAGCAGGGGAAGAAAGGGGGCCTGGGGCTTTATTCCACTGGCTTCCTCCCTGTGAGGTCACCTGGGCTGGCTGGGTCCCTCCACAGTAGGACCTTATTGCTCTCAAGGCATCCTTCTCTACAGACTCTTTCCTTCCAGGTTCAGTAACCTTGACCTTGTCCCCCTTACTCCTTCACACCTAGCGGTGGTAATAGCTTTGCCATTGCTAGGCAAAGATTACTGCATCATCTTCTGTGGTTCCCCCACGGGCCACAGTGTTTTTGTAAATAGACCTTCCTGAATAGACTCCAAGCTGAGAGTGCTGCTTCCTGATGAGATTCATATAGGTCCCCACCAGGCCAAATTAGTGATCCTGAGACAATGGAGACATTCTGAATATGAAGTAAACATTAAAAGCTATTAATGAATTATTGTTAATTTTATGAGGTGTGATAATGGCATAGTGGTTTATGTAAAAAAAAACCTTGCTAGTTGGAGATACATAGTGAAGTATTTATTGATGAACTATACATGGATGGGAATTGTTTTAAACATAGAACAGGAGAGCTGGGCACTGGAGAGCAGGAGACGGGAGAAAAAAGTGTGTGTGGCGTAGATGAAACAAGGTCATCAAACTGTTGATAAGTGAAGCAGGGTGATGGGTATATGAGGGTTCATGATACTATTCTCTGTATGAACAACCAGAAATTTCTGCAATAGAGTGTTAAAACAGAGCAACCAATATCTCTTATTTTTTCCCTAGATGAGATCTAGTTTGTGATTTTTCATTAGACAGAGAGGCACACAAAATCTGAATTTAGGGCAAATGAAGGTTTGAAGGGTGTGCTTAAAGCACAGTAACATGAAGATGTTTCTACGTTTATCCCTTCCTGCAGAGAAGAACTGATGAGAAAGTTGCATACATTAATCAGATGTAATTTTTCTCTCTCTTTAGATATTCAGATAGTTACCAAACTCTGTCAATCTGCCTGTGAGCATTTGCAAAGGAAGGGAGAATGAAAAGGGTCTGGGGAGGGTGGGGGGGTCTGAGGGGCCGCATCCTGTGTGCTGGTCAGAGCCAAGCGCGATCTCAATGACAAAATCTGTTTCTGCTTGGAGCTTCAGCTTTGTTTTGGCTTTCTCTGGTAAAAGATATTAGTAATGGAACATATTTATGTATAAAACTGTCATTATTTATAATCCTCTCAGGGGATTTAGTCGCTCCAGGGACAGCTCAGGAAGCAAACAGAATTTCTTCTGCAACAGATTCTGCCCTAGCCAAAGGAAGCAAGGTGCCGGATTGGTTCTGCTTCAGTAGCCTTTCTGCTTCTCAAACACTACAGACAAGAGAATTTTACAGATATTTGAGAAGAATTAATGAATATAAATGGAAAAACATACATACCTTGCCACTAAAATAAGCTTCCTTTTATATGAACCAAGCAGCACACAATAAGGAAAAACCAAGTGTAAAGAATGCTATTGCACACTCAGAAATAAAACAAAATAAAAATAGAAGCCAAAGTATAATGTGTCCTGGGTTAATGAAGTTGCTTTGTTTTCTTATAATCATAAAAGCTGGCAGGACTCCACCTACATTAAAGTATTTCCTGGCATGATTTTCTTCATTCTCCTTCTCCCACCCCCATTTTGCTAAGCTTATTTTATTGACATTAATGTTAGTTGATAGTTACTCTATATAACCACAGGGCAGACAGATTAGGAAGGAAAAGTTGAAGCTTGTTTATAAAACAGGAAAATGCTGCTTTTTAAATTGTAGCACTAATATAGGAACTTTAATTCTCCGAAATAAACATAGTATTAAAACAAGAACCTCAATTCACCAAGATAAAATCTGTACTAACTATAACTACAATGTAAGCTGTAGTAAATATTGACAATAAGGATCAATACTGGGAAAACTAAGTTGATTCAGAGGTGTTTTAAAATGTCTACCCTTCCAGAATGTATCTGAAAGAAAGCTTCTATCTCCATATGATTTGTCTACAAGGTATCATTTGCAAATGTTGGCTAGGACATGGGACTGGATATTTGGATTTAGGCATCTAGTGAAGTTAGTAGTGTAAGGGTTCTAAGAGCAGGGACTTTGGAGTCAGTTTGCCTGGGTTCAAGTCCTGGCTCCACAACTTTATAACTATATCGCTATTGTCGAGTTATTAGATCTCTCTGAAATGCTGACTTAAATTCCTCATAGGAGAAATAGAGATGGCAATGGGGGGGGTGTTGCAAGAATTAAATAAAATAAATAACTTATATGATATGACTTTAGATCTTTATGAAGGGACATAATCCAGGAAGGAAAGAGCTAAAACAGATTACTTTGAAAAGCTGGCCACTTAGTTGTTCAAAGGACAAAACTATTATTTTGTCATTTGAAATAATTTATGGAACCAGTTGAGGTTAAGTAGCTGACAAGCCAGCAGGACAAGAGAGATCAATCAGAACGATCAATAGGTCGAAACTAGCAGCAATTCTAGAGGCTGATCCCAGGAGAAGATCTGCTCTTCTCTCCAAAAGAAAATGGTCAATAGCACTGATTTTGAAGTTGGTTTGGCATCAAGAATTATGGAATCTCATGAATTCAGTTAGTCATTATTTGGGATCAGCAGCTAACTTGAAATTAATGTTCAATATACAAAAATGATGGACATTTAGATGGATTCTGAGTCAGGAATGAAGTCATCAGAGCGACTCTGAATGTTCTGCCATCATTATTTCATTAAACTCAAAGGAGGGTTAGCATTGAGTCAAATTATACCATATTTAAGTACAAATCCCAAGTGAATCCTAATTCACATTAATTTTCAAGTGCTACATTCATTCTGTCTTTCCACATCAGGACCAAGCCATGATTCAGAGGCAGTCAGTCCACTGATGAGTCATCCTCTGCTGATATTTGGATGGGCCAGAACACTCTCAATGGGTTGATAAAGAGGAGGCAGAGAAGCCAAGTGCTTCCTTTGATGTGACAGGGCAGCTCTAGGGACCAGGATCTGCAACCTAGGGTCCAGGAGAAGGATCCAACAAGCAACGTCTCTGTTTGTCAGAGAGCCCCATTTCCATGTGTCCCCTGAATGAGGTTTCCATGAGTCCAAAGGATGTGAGTCCTTTGACAAACATGAAGCCTTCATGGGCAGAAAAACACATCACTTTCAACTTAGAGGAACAGTCTTCTCCCCAAATGGCTCTGGTCCTTAATGTCAGAGAAAGGGAACTACAGAATAAAGAGCACCCAAGACATCATAGCTGAAAGTCCCCAGAAGATGATATATTGGGAGCTAAAAATCATCAAAACAAATATAAAGGTACTCTGAGAAAGAGTCCAGTTGTGTCACATTTCACCTTGGCATTCCACATTTCCTCTTCCTTCTCCCTTGATCTCCTCTTTGTCACACTCTGCCCAGTGGCCGTGTTCTCTGAGATTATACCTCTGTTCATTCTAATGGTGAGTGCTTGCTTCTAAGTTCTACTCCCAACCCACCATTGGACTACACACTGGGCCAGCCTCTCTCTCTCACATCTGTCTATACTGAGAGGCTTGTAGCCTGTGAGAGTTTCTCAATTCTTCCATGGGTCACGCATCTAACCTCCATAAAAATCAGGACAAGAGGTACTTCCTGGACCTCTAGTGAATCAGGCAAGAGAGAGCACTTGCTATGCTGGGCTCAGTGTTCAAACAAAGGCAAAGATGTTACAATACCAGGCTACAGGCAACTGGACGCTGAAAAGAGAAAGTTTCACAGCCTCCAGTTTGAATGGCCATTGTAGTTGTGGTTTCACTTTTTCAGTTACTAGAAGGCATATACCACTGACTGGGATGGGGGGGCCTACCTCTGTGTATTCTATCCTGTGTACCAGCACCCAGCAGAGCACTGAGCCCACAACAGATATCTGTAAATTTTTTGATGCAGCATAGAGAAATAATCTATCACTGAGGTAATAATTGGGTAATTTCCTTATTACAGAAACTAGACTAGCTCTACATTCTGTACATTTAGAGAGGACAGCCTAGAGCAGCTCAAGCCAGTAACTTGATGCCACTCATGGTATTATGTGACTTAACTACTGCTGCATCACAAGCTACCACAAATGCTGGTGGTTTGAACAACACTTATTTAGTATTGCTCACAAATCTGCAGCTGCCTGGGGGTTGGCTGATTTAGGCTGGGCTGTGCTTGGGAGGCCCAACTCCATGAGTCTCTCATCCTCGGGCACGTTCTTATGCAACGGCAGAGCCACAAGAGGGCAAGCAGAAACATGCAAGTCTCTCAAGGCTGAGGCTTTGAGTACCACCCTGACACTTCTGCCCCCGTTCCTTTGACCAAAGGACTTTACGCAGCCTAGCTCAGAGATGAGGGGTGGCAACACACACACTACCTTTCTGAAGGAACTCCAAAGTCACATGATAAAAGGTAGACTACAGGGAGGGGTGAAAAACTAAAGCTAATGATACACTTTGTCAGAATTACAATTTCTGAGAACATGGAAAATTTGACCGTGGAGAAAAAACCTTGTTGATGTTAAAATAAGAATGAGTTGGGGATGACATCAGTCGCAACATACTCATTTTCTCCAAATGCTCATTCAGTAAGTTCTTACAACTTCCAGGAGGATCACAACAGTTAAAATGAAAATTTGCTATGTTCAAGTAAATGTGCCCTACGAGAGGGCCACGAGGGACCTGGTTTTGTATTGCATTCCTCCCTTCCGAGCCCCACACACTGGATAATGCAAAAGAAATTAACTTACTTGTTCAGAGAAATGGGTTTAGCCTGAAATTCTAAACCTTGTAAAAGTTCCAGCTGGTAAATAACTATTAGCTTTTCTACACACGTCAGAATTTGTTTAATCAGAAACCCATGATAACCAAAACCTTTGAAATGTTTTTATTGATCTTTCCTTTGTTTAATTAAGTCAGTTTCCCTCATGGTCATTCAAATGAACAAGTTTATGTTTCTTAAATCAACAATTCTACTCAATCTATAATTCTGATTTATAAGAGTCTTTACCGAAGTATGTAATAAAACACAAAGAGAGCTAATCCATAGGGTGTTTTCAGGTTTGGTATTTTCAATTTCATGACAAGATACAGTGTGAAACAAACTCTAATCAACATACCTTCAGAAACCTCTTGTTTTGGCATTGGCAATTACACAGCTACCTAGCTCTGTATTCTCCATGAAACAAGTGAAAGACAGCCTATGGTGATTAATTAGGGGTTAGGATGTTTAGAAATACTACAGAACGAACTGCCAGGGCAACTTTTCTGTAAGGAGAAAGTTTATAAACCTCTTGCCTCATTTGTACACATAATAAAAACAGCGCTTTAGCTCTGGCAGCAGCCACGTTCTTCTCCTGAGAAGAACGCTTTCTGCAATAGCACGCAAGTTTCAGGTAAGAGTAAAGGAACATCAAAGGCGTCCTTGAACAGAAAAACAAGCCAAATACCCACCCACTCAGCTCTTCCCAGAGCTCTTGACTTCAGGAAGATGCACATGACTGCAGTAAGAAACTGATGCACTAAAGATCCTACTTATTATGTTACATTTACAGCCAAACCCAGGGAGATGGTTGCTGGTGCTCTAAAAATGGTCATTTTGTCAGAGCTTTGGTGTTGATTACTGATAACACACAGGAAACAGTGACATCAAAAACCCAGTGACAGCCCAGAAGCACCTGGCCAGGGCCTATGCGTGAGCACACAGTTATATTTGGTTCCTGTGATTAAAACTCCTCGCATCATCAGCCAGCAGGGAGAATTTGAACTAGGCAGCTCTTTAATTTTTTTTTTCAGCTCGATATCTAAAAATCTATTCCCACAAGGGATGGGGCAAACAATGATTAAAATTCATGAGAGGTTTATACAACCTGGCAGGGATACATACAGGATCTGGCCAGCAGAATGCTGGTCTGGGAGTTGGAGCATAGCTAGTTACAACAGCTGGAATATAATCAATGCTGTTGGACATTTACCGTATGCCAAGTGCTGTATATGCATTTGACTCCCTCCAGAGTAGTCTGAGATATCATTAAGGAAATGGGGAATACCCAATTTCATGGAGGAAAAATTGAGGTTCGAGAAGGATGTTAACTTGCCTGGATTATAAAGGTCGTAGGTGGCAGATGGATTTGGGTGCAGGCATTTCTGACAACCAACCCTGGGCTTTGAGTCCGGGATGAATGACTCAGCCTTTACTGGTTTGGGACTGCTCTCCCTGTTTCTAGGCTCAGCCCCTTCTAATCTACCCTCTCCTTTGGTTCCTAAATGCTCTACTCCTACCTTGAAATCTGACATGACGTCTTCAGAGCTTTCTGGATATTTTGATCTCCTTACTGCAGTGCACCAGGCACGTCAGGATCTGGTTAGTTCTCTGGTCTCATTTCCTGCCAGTGACCCACCCCCCTACTTTGTTCAGGCAAAGTGTGTCATACGGTTCCTCACATCTGCGTCTTCACATATGTCGCTGTTTCTTCCCAGAATGTCCTTTTCCTCTTTTATTTTTCCCCTCCTGGCTTAATTCGTTCTCCTCCTAAGCTCAGTTCAAGCATCTCCTCTTTCTTGAAGCTTCCTCTGGCCACAGTGGGGACTGTGTTAGGCCTCCCTTGTTTGTTTCCATGGTACCCATGGCTCTCCTTAAACTAGTTAATTTGTAAGGTCACTTCCCTCTGAAGCATTTTTTAACCTTTCCATGTGTAATTGACCCGTGTGTCTAATAGAGGCAGAAGAGAGGGAGCTGGAGAGCGAGCAGGACCTGGCAATTTGCTCAGGGCTCACCATCTCTGCCTCACGCAGGCCGGCCCCAACCCCATCATCTCACCCCTCGATCACGGCCATTGCCTCCTGCCTGCTCCCTCTGCCTCCGTCCTACTGGCTCTTCCCAACACACAGGCCGGAGGGATACCTTTGAACAGAAGGTAGAGCATATGACTCCTGTGCTTAAAACCTGCACTGACTCACACAGCCCTCACAGTCAAAAATGCAGGTGCTCTCAAGGGCCTTGGAAGTGACGGGAGCGATTCTCAAACTTCCACGTGCATGTGAATTAGCTTGTTAAAATGCAGACCATGACCCAATAGATTGGGGATGATGAGGCCTGAGAGTCTGCATTTCTAACCAGCCAGCACATGAAGCTGATGCTGCTGGGGTCCCTCTGAGTAGTGAGGCTCTCCTTGACCTGGCTTCCCATCACCTGTCTGCCCACCTGTCCTTTCCTGTTCTTGCTTTTCTACTCCAGCCCCTCCGGCCTCCCTTCTGTTCAAAAGCCATAGCAGAAATATTCTCCTGCCTTGGGGCCTGTGCACTAGCTACTCCCTTTGTCTGGAATGCACTTGCCCTAGATATCTACTTGCCTAACTCCTGCTTCCTTCACATCTTTGCTCCAATCTCACCTTTTCAGGGAGCTCTACCCCAAACACCGCCTGATTCAATATTGTAACCTGTCCTCTGCTGCTCCCAACTCTGGGTCCTGCACTCCTAAAACTTTTACCTTGCTCTTCTGTTCTTTGTCTTTTGCTTAGATTTCATGACGTTTTATGACATACTTTACAAAATTCACTTATGTATTGTACTCATTACTTTGTTATTTAGTTTTCCCCTAATCCCATAAAGCCAGTTCTTAAGGAGCTCCCTCTTTGTGTGTTGTGTTCACGGATGTTCTCCAAGAGTCCTCAACAGCTGCCAACAAATACGATGTGGATTTTGATTTGAATGTGGTGGGCGAGTGAGAAGGAGAAACGTAGATCACGTGGCGTGACTGCACATCCTCCAATTTCCTCCAAGTGTGTGTTGCTTAGCGCGTGGCATGCAGATGGGAGATATTGTGCGGCACATTCCAAAGGCTTCTATTGGGCAAGATGCAGCAAAGCATGTTGGCCTGGAGACATTTCATGTTTCCCTTTATTTCCATAGGAATTGAAATAAAATGTTAGCTTTTTCAAATAAACTTGCCATTATCTTCAGGGACAAGCTTCAGGAAGGAAATAAAAAAATAGTATTTGCATTACTGTCTTCCATCTCACCCATGACTCAAGCAGGTAAGTGCTTCCTCTGTACTTCATTGTCTTCAAATTTAGTAAAACAGTTAGGTGTGTCTTTTATGACGGCAGTTGATGCCTTTTTAATTCCACCAGTCACTTTATCCTCCTTCTCCCTTCCTTTGTCTCAATCCTCCTACATTACCAACCTTTAACCAGGCATTGTTTGACTGACATTAGTCAGCACTTTTACATAACTAGGATTAGATCATGGAATAATGACACAAGCTAACTTCTCCACCGAGTTAGCTTTTGAATTGAATTCGGGCAATGTGCACCAAGATCAATAGATTGCCATGATCTTTTCCCCTTGGATTTTCTACTCCTCTATCCTCATAAGAAATCTCTCTTTCTTAAAAATTAGGCCAAATATTCAACCATTTTCATTTATAAAAATAGTAATTTTATATTCAAATTAAATAGAATCAGGGGAATTTCTTTTTCCCTTCAGAGAACAATCGATTCTTTCAAAGAGAAACAAGGCTTGTCGATTCTAAAACAAACATATGCCTGGAAAATAAAGCGCTTAGCCTTGGTGAAGGGAGTGTACTCTTGTCCCCATGCAGTCCCCATCTTGACCATTATGGGTCCTCTGAGCAAGTTCTGGACTGGGAATGTAGTATAGCAAACAGCAATGTATGAATGGGGGGGGGGGCCTTTCAGTGACCATTCACGCCAGATAGAAATTTTCTCAGTCTCTTAGCTCACTCAGAGAAACTCATCTGTTTACTTTTTCCCCCCAAACCTTGTCATCAGACTTCTGATTTTATTTCCTTTAGGTCATGTTTACCCACTGAGATCTTCAGCCACCATCAAGGAAATGTGGGTAGATGCCAACCTGAGGCTGTCTCCCTTTCCAAACATCGTAGATCAAGTGCTAAACTGCTTGTAATTCTACTGTGAAAAGATTTCTTTTTTGCCACCCTTGTGGGCTCTACGTGAGTGAGGGGATGCTCTGGTTATCTACTGACGTGTAACAAACTATCCCAAACACAGTGGTGTCAAATGACTATTTTATTATGCATGTGGATTTTGTGGGTCAGGGAGTGAGATGGCGCAGCAGAGATGGCACCACGATGTCTGGGGGTCAGCTGGAATACTCAAAGGCTGGAGTTGACGCCACAGTTGGGAGTCTGTAACTATGTGAGGGCATCTTCACTTATAGGTCCGGTGGTTACTTCTGGCTAGTGGTGGCATCTCACTCAGGCGACCAGCTAGGACATCTGCACATGGTCTCTCCATGTGGTCTGAGTAAGGTGGTCTAAGTTTCCTGTCAGCATGAAAAACTCAAGAGAAGTAAGCAGAAACTCTCACTTTTTTTTGTTATGACCCAGCCTCAGAGGTCACACAGCATCACTGCCGCTTTAGTAACAAACCTGTCCAGGAACAACAGAAGGACCACAGATCCCCCACCTGTGCAAGAGTGTCAAAGGCCCATCATAAAAGGACTATGTGGGATGGGCAATATTATTGCTACTCAAACACTAGCTGTTTTTAATAGGAAGTCCGAGACCGTTTTGTTGAATACAAATTATTGAAATAATTATTCCTAATGCTTGATTTTCTCACTTACTGAACATTTATAAGCATTATGGGATGAATTTTTTCCATTTTTATGTGCCTTTGAGCATTTTTTGTTCATTTTTCAGAATTATACTGATTTTTACTCTATTGTTTTACATTTCTAATTATTTGAGGGCCTGTGTGTACAGGTGTCAGCTGTCAGCTAAAAAGGTGGCCTTCCATCGAAGGAAATATAGGTTTATTTTTCATTGAACTCAAAATACAACTAGTGACATTGATTACTTGTGGCCCAGAGCCCATGAAAATTATATGAGGATCAATGTTTAGATACAGTTTTTTGGTAATCTTTCTTCAAATCCGGGAAAAGATTTCTGTCTTCTGCCCAACAGCAAGGCAAATGTCAGATCCCTCTGCCTTCGGGTCAGCAGTGTAAGCAACCTTAAGCTTGGCCTTGCCTTCACACCGTGGCTGCACTTGCTTTGTATTTCAGCTTCAATCCTGACAGCAAACACTGCACAAATGCTGCCCACAGATTGTCAAATACAGTGAGGAAAACTTTAAATGCAGAACAAGTGTTTATGAAAAGACAGTAAAAACCTATTCAGTAGATGAAGTGAACAGAGATGGTTGAAAATTAAAAGGCGGAAAAGGCAAAGGAGAAGGTAGACAAAATTCATAAGTGTGTTTAAGATTTGCACAATTATCCCAGGTTGCACAGAAATTCTAAAAACACGAATTGGATACTGTAAATATGCACTCTCACACTAATTTGCTTTTAGACAATTCTTTTAGAGCTTGAGTCAAATATAACAACTTATTAAAGTATTTGCAAACCGGCGCTGCAGGAATAAGTAGACGGAAATGAATTATAAAAAGTTAAGTTATAAATAAATTATAAATAAAAAAACAAAAGCGTTCTAAATGGGTAACTATACGTTAAAACACAAAAAGGGCAATAATGCATCCCATGCTGTAATGTCTACAAGGGAAGCTACAAGTATTGCTTTAATTATTAATACATGTATTACATTTTCAATTTTTAGAAAAACAAGCTTTGAATATTCAGGTCAAATTTTTAATCAATTTTCTTAGACTAATTGTTTACGACCCAAACATTTTCAATCACGTTACTTTGGATCAGTTAACCCGAAGTCTTGGCAAAATAGTATCGTACATACAAAGGACTCTGAGATACAAGTCTTAGCTTCTTTTTTGGTAATTTATCTGAAGAGGAAACATATGAAAACATTTTTTAGGATTTAATTAATAGGTCAAGATACCAATAGGGGATCTGTGACAAGGCTCTCTGTGACTAATTATTCAATCGATTGTAAACTTCCCATTTCTTATGTGGTAATATTAACATTCCGATACAAACCACCAAGAAATGATGGGTAAAACATAATAAATGTCCTTTATTGTAATAGCTGAGATAACAAGAAACGAAGAGGATTCTCCTCAAGAACCAAAACTGAAGAGGAACCCTGAAAAAGCAAAGTTGCAGGGGGCTTGAAGCTCCTGTTGCTCAGGGTTGGTGGGGGTAGGTTTGCTGGTTTCTCTAATGAGGGGTCAGGATTTAGCTGCCAGATGGGACCAAGCGCCTACACTTCAGGCCAGAGCAAAGCAAAACAGAATGACTGCATAAAGCTAGAATCCTCAAAGGGCTATGCCGCAATCAAAGGATAGAAAAGAAGCACAATCTCTCCACTGCCAGCAAGACAACCACCCTGTTCTCCAGATCCCCTCCACCAAACAGGGGGCTCCCCGAAAGCTGGGGCCTTAGATTTGCTCTCAGCTGAATTTCAGGTTCAAATACATATTTTCTTTATGAATCAGTCAGCCCAAACCCATAAAATGAACATAAAAGATGGCCCCCTTCCAGTCATTCCCTTGTAGAAGTCCATGCCAATCATGTCTAGAGAGTCACACTCTCAACCCAGACCACAAAGGATTCCTGAAGAGAAACAAAGGCAGGGGGCACGTCGGTAGCCAACGCAACTGACACTTCAGTAAGACCTTCAAGTCTTACAAATGATGAGATTATTAAATATGTGCTATCAAGTGTGACTAAACATCTTTACAAAAGAAGAAAAATATGGTAAAATATCAAGGTAATACCAAAGTGACCAGGAAGGCTTAAAAATAAACCCAAAGATCTACTTTGAAATGAAGATGTCATCATTAAAATACAAACACCGTGAATAGATTAAATCACTGATTAGACAGAACTGAAGAGTAAATTAGTGAAATGAAACACAGAGATGAAGAATTTATTCAGTATGTAACACCTTCTGGCACAATCAGAGGAAGCATTGTGAAGGAGGCAGAATTATAGCTGAATCTTAAAGGCTGTGTAAGAAGAGGCAAATGAAGGTAATTCAAAGAGTGGCATGACACATTTCAGACCCTACATTCAAAACTTATCTAGGTCTCAGTGAATTGGCCACTTTGGCTGAAATGTGAGTTTGTATAGGGAGGTAGAAAGAGAGAAAGGCCGACTAGCAAAGTAAAGGCCTATGCGTAAAACTCCATGCAAAATATGCCAGTAGTTACATAAAATGAATTTGTTTAAAACTAAAGCAGATGGATCTGCTATGCTGACAGTGTGATCATTCGGACATGCAGCACTCCAGGTTTGCTTGTCTCCCTCCAGTGAGCAGGTACTGCGCATACCTACTTAAAATGGAGTGGTCTGAACTCACCTTTCTCTTTGCCTTCCTCTCACTTCACACACAGGTGCATTTCAAAAGCTTTCAGGTTGAAATCTGAATGAAAAGAGAAACAAAGTCCATGAAACTTGTAGTGTCAGGCTGAGAATGGTGCTAAGCATTTTATAACACATTTTCTCTTAAAAAGAAAAAGGCTTTATGTTATCTCCTTCAATTAATCCCCCAAAGTATAGAAGGCTTTGTTATCTTTAAATCCCTTTCAAATGCGATGGTAAAATGGACCCCAGCACTGGAAATTTAATAAAGCCTTAGAGGAAAAAGCAGATTTCAGATTTCCTAGCAAAGTATGAACTCCATTCCAGGTGAATTAGTGAATTAGCCCCACTGCCTTATTAACATGGCTTTCACCTTTACAAAAAAAAAAAAAATACAACACCTCGCCCTGCAACAGGGAAAAGACAGACTCACCCTGGACAAAGTAGAAAACAGGGCAGTTAAAATTTACCCACATAACTTCTGAGCAGACAGATTTGCAAAAAGCTGCTCACATTCAGCATTAGCAAGATGAAATTAAATGGCAGGGAAATAATGGAATCATATTATAGGTAAATCAGTGGGTAGATGAATAATAGAAGGTAGCTAGAAACAAAGCAACACAGTAATAAATAAATGAATAAATAAAAGGCAGAAGACCCTCCTAAATCCGTAGAAAACAAGGAGGATATTATGTGTACTCAAAGTAGTTGATGAGATGATAAAACAACAGAGTGAGATTTCAGACTTTGAGAAATTTGCTTACCCTTATACTTAAAAAAAAAAAGTCAACTTGAGACAGCAAGAAATCAATTTGAGACAGCAAGAAAAAGAATACTTAGAGCTTAAAATAAACATGGGAAAATATTGGAGATAGTCTCAATATATGCAGAGGTGAAAGGATGAATAAGAGAGAAAATGATAGATATGGAAGATGAAGTAATTCAACATACTACACAACTGTGTTCCTGAAATGTAGAAAGGTAGAGTTAGAATACAGGAAAACTCTTTGAAATGAAGGTAAAAGGAACTATTGAGATCAAAAGGGTTTCCTTTGGACCGGGGTGGGGTAGGGAGAACATTCATTATTAAATTCCAAGTTTAAATAAAAATTTTCAGATATACAGTTAATTTTTTTAAAAAATTAAGTCTTCTACGAAGTGAGGACAGGGGAGAGTAATCAGGTTTCCCCCCCAACTTTTCTATAGCTTTATTATGATTGCTCAATGCAGCAAACAAAAATAGAGAATGCCCAGTTAAATTTTAAAATTTAGATGCAGCGTTTGCAACCTATTTCTACCAAAAACATTTACTGCTCATCTGAAATTCAAATTTAACTGGGCATCTTATGATTTATCTGATAGTGTTAAGCCATGTTTAATGTCAGAAAGCCATGGAATAAGGTCTGCAAAGTTCTGCAGGAAAAAAAAAAGGGACTCTTGACTATTATATCCAGTTAACTGATCATTCTATTAAATAGCCAACAGGCAGACATGAGAGAATCAAAGAATATAACTACTCAATGAGGAAATTCTGTCAACCATGTGCATGATTAAATTAAAGAGCTCAGGAATGGAGAAGCCACAGTAAGAAGGATGCTGAATCTAGAAAGTTCTAAGGCAGTCTGATTTAGAGGATCACATGTTGCCATGAGCTTCCCAAGTCTCACTCCTCTCTGTCTACCTTGCACTGGTAGCATCATTCTCAGGACACTCTCTTGACATGGTGGCCTCCCGAAGCTCTAGACTGACCTTCTACCAGCCTGGCAACCTCTGTGAAAAGAGCGTGCTTTTCCTTCAAAGCATTTCAGAAAAACTCCTGGCCTGATCCTCATTTGTTTTTACTGGCTGGACTAAGCAATGAGTCCATCCACCCCTGGATCAATTATCGTCACCATGTAAATAGGCTACTGGTCTAGTTGGCTAGACTGTATCACACGGAGCCAGCGATGGTAGTCAGCCCCACATAAATCACGGAGAATGAAGGAGAAATGCCCCCCCCAAAGAAATGCAGGTTGCTGTGACCAAAAGGAGGAGAACGGATCCTGAGTAGACCAGAAGAGCAACTATTTTGTAAGTTATACTGTTATTTCCCCAACTAAACTATACACATCTTGAGAATAAGAGCTCTGTGTTGTACGTCGTTTTATCTCATACAAGGACTACCTGAGTTCCTTATTATAGCGAAGGTGCTCAAAAATATTTATTAATATATCTCTTGATATAACTTCCTTTATTTGTCAAGTAAGGAGGTTGGAATACTTGAACGCCAAGGTCTCTCCAACTTTAGTAATGTTCTAAGAAAAGTTCCATGAAAACATATATGTGGCCCCACATTAAGCATTTTTCATATACCCTGTGGTAAAATGTTTGAATATTTATGTGTAGGTATAGCTCACGATCTATGTTTTCAGTGTCAGAAATGTCAAAAGTTTTACAAAGTCATATTTAATGACTGCATTCTTGCATATTTTCTTTCAAGTTAGTGATTCACAGTAGGAAGGTACAGTTTTTCTAATCATGCACCGATCTTTTCTAATATTGACATTTTTTTTGTTGAAATAGGTTTACTTCTTATCACTTCTATGGCTCTAAGTAAGAAATGAGAGTCTAGCCCTTCTCCTGCCACTTATGCCTCCATCAGGAACTCTAGAACCTCCTTCCTCCTCTCCTCCTTATCCGATTGCCTACCACATCTTATTGGTTCTCCCCTAAATACATTTTAGGTTTTTTCCCTGCTCTAAATTCTTATTCCCATCCTCACTGGTGTGGCTCAATCCCTATATGAATACGGCGTTAAGAGAACAGGCCCCAGACAGTTGGCCTGGTTCAAAACCTGGCTCTCACACATGCTGTGCGCCTCTGTGGAAGTTATATAACCTCTCTGAGCCTCAGCTCCCTTCTCTGTGAGGCTAAGAATAGTACCTCACAGGGGTACTGAGTACATCAGTGAGCTTAAAGTTGTAAAACAGATCAATATCTGGCATGCAGTGGGCATTACAGAAATACAAACTAGTAGTATCGTTATTGGTTTTGTTTTCAGCAATTTAAGTGGCTCATTCCTCCACTATGCTGCACCCTCATCAACAGCAGAGTCCTATCATTATTAGCGGTGTTTTGAAGATAGTACCATTAATATTTTAATCACTAGCTCCCTGAACAGTGTAGGGGCATTTAAAGATCTAGTTCAATTAATTTCCCTCGTCAGAGTAAGACAGTTGTACACAATAACCACTAGATGGCAGCAAAGCCTTTTATAAGATCAATTCGTCACCAGCAATTGCTGCAGTGTACAAAAACCTACCTCTTTTGTCTCCTTATTTGTACAACCTCATCATCGCCGACAACACAGTATCACCATCATCATCATCGATAACAATAGTTACAACAAAGGCATCTCATAAAGAGGTCCAAAACGTTGTATATTGAACTCAATCCAGATTTAAGATTCTGGGAATCCTTTGCTGCAGAATTGAGAAATTATTACCCAAAAGTTGCTGAAATAGCATCACTAAACCCAAAGCCAGTTACCACCCAGCCACATTTACATAATAAGAATCTTTAAAGGCTTATCATGCGAAAGATGTAGCTTCCCAGCTCTATGCCCAGTGACTGCCACATACTGATCAACTCTCTGTGAATGACACGGCTCTCTCTCCATTAACAAAGAGCTGTGTGACTATATTGTTCGGGATGGAGGTATTACGGTATTCCATGACAATTACTAGGTTTACTTTGCTCTTGGAGAGTGTCTACATTTCATCTTCAAATATGGATCGCTGTCTTTCATTTGCAGTGACGAGATTTCATTTCTTTTTCCTTTGCTCATTTCTAGGGGTCCTAGACTTTCCTTTCTCCACATCAATCTCATTATGACATGCTCACATCAGTGACACCTCCCATTACATTACTGTCATTATTGTCAGCCAAAATTCCTAATAGGGAATGGGTTGTGCATAGCCTGAACCTCAGCTTCTGTTGAGCTCCCATGAGCCCTTGGCATTCTCTCATTAGCCCTCTCTCACTGACTGGTAACAGCAATGAACTGGTACTCTCTTACACTTGATCATAGCCAAAAGGCCGAGAAGCAATGAATTGATACTCTCTTAGAGAAGAACTTGCTCTCCCTCATACTCATAAATATTCCTAGACTCTTTCACTTTCCTACTTTTCCTTCCCCCCCTCTTTTTTTTCTTCTCTTCCCCTCCCCATCATCGGTTCTCTCTCTTCCCTGTTTCCTCTCCCTCTTAGAATTTTCTCTTTCCTACAATGCAATACTATCTTAAACATCTAACAAGAGAACATCCACAGAATATAAATTTTATCTCCAAAGTGAGAGAGAAGGCAGTTGTCTTGCATACTAAAGATGTATGCTATCTTGGTAGGAAAATACTATCTCCACGTGAAAGCAATACTCGATCATTGCTCTCATGCGCCCTAACCTGAATGAGCACCACCTGAATGCACAGCAGAGCTAGCGCAAAGCCCTACTTAGGATCAATTCAAATCAACTTGTAAGGGTGGAGCCAGAATAAACCAAGGATCAACTCAAATCACGTGGATGAAAAAGGACTTCAGTTGGGGGTCTCTCTCTTTTCGTCTTATCTCAATCTCCTTCCAAGTGGAGAGACGTTTCACTGGCCTGCTCACTTCTCAAACCGAATCCCCATCGGAGATTTGGACTTCTTTAAATGTAGCATAGAACCTTGGCAGCTAGGATTCAGGTTATGGCAGAGAAACTCAATTTCTCGCGATGCCCTCTTTTCTTCCCCCAGAGCAGCCCACCGAGAAGGCTCAGGCAAGGAGCAGAAAGAACGGATTTGGGTTACCTTCCTGTGATCACATCTGCTCTGTCCACGCCAGTCACTAAGCAAACACGCACTGACCAGATAGTAAAACAAATGAGCTAAAGCCATCCCTAGCACACGGTGATCCTTAATACAGTTTAAGGAATCTCAAAGAAGAAACGCGTGTTTCTGTACTCCCCCGAGGCAACATGAATTCTGCGAAATACTTCGATTTCGGAATACACAGATGTATTGTAGAGAGAGATTCTATTCTATACCCGTGTTCTCACTGCCTGGCACAAAATGTGCGCACAGCTACAGACGTCTGGGTTTGCTTCTCACAAGGGGCTGGCGGAGGCTCTCCCGGGACGTGGGTGAGGCTGTGGCGGGGTGAACTCCCTTCCTGGTCTCCTTGCTGGCCCCGCAGCAGCCTTATGTAATGCGGTCTGTTTGCTGATGGGCTCCTGCTTGATTGGCTCGGAGTGGGAACCGCAAGACCTGGGTGCAGCCCCCGTGAGCGCGAGACTCACGCAGCTGATTTGATTTTGTACTTCTGCACCAAGAGGTTAAACTGAGCATCGCTAAGGAAATAAACGGGGGTGCTTGTGCACAGCGTGGTGAGGAATGATTTGCATGAATAACGGAGGCAGTTTAGGTGGTCTGAATTAGGAGCTGGTGAGTGGGTGGGGAGCGTGCAAAGAAAAAGCAAGAAAGGGGATTGTGAGGGAAAATTCTCTTGCTACTAGCAGCTAACCATAGATCATTGGAATTCGTTCCTTATCAAATGCAAGCAGGAAGCACAGGACGGAATATTGCTGAGTAGAATGCCTAATAAAGGAGTTGGCTTTCTCTCACTGCCCTTTCAAGCTGAATACTGGGGAAAGGTATGCAGAGGATTGCAGGGCTTTGGTCAACAAGGAGGGAAAAGGTAGGAAGACAAGACTCCTCCATGGAGGCTTTGTCACTGACAACAGCTTACTGTTCCTATTAAAATTTTTTCCTCATTCATATTTAGTCAAAACATTTCTTTTATAGTTTATTTTTGAGACCTAGAGAGACAGAGCATGAGTGGGGGAGGGGCAGAGAGAGAGGGAGACACAGAATCTGAAACAGGCTCCAGGCTCTGAGGTATCAGCACAGAACCCGGCTCGGGGCTCGAACCCACGATCCATGAAATCATGACCTGAGCCGAAGTCGGACATGTAACTGGCTGAGCCACCCAGGTGCCCCCAAAACATTTTTTAAAGTATCTCTATTTGCTCTGGAATTCTTGTCCATTTTCCCAAATTAAAGGGAGCTCATGCTACTTTTGAATATTTCGGCAAGAGTTTAACATACCTAGTCAAAAGCTTTACACTGCTGCCCTTTGGAGTTCCTTTATTTTTACTTCTCTATAAATATTCCCAGCAACTAGGTATTTGGAAAGCTCCTCAAGTAACAAGCATTTTGAATTTCTCTTGTGCCAATCTCCATGAGAACTAACATCTCTCAGTGGGTCCTGCACAACCACTGTCTTATGACTATAAAATTGAACCTTAAGGAGTTATCTATAGATCTTTTCCCCCTCCAATAAAAAATTCTTTGGGGGATGGTAATTTTGTTTACTTCTCCCTGAGAGCACATCTTTACCGAAATTCATCACCAGAGGGCGCACTTTCACAGAAAATACACGAGTTCCCTGCGCTGACGTATCCCCCTCCCATTTGCAGGACTGAAGAAACAGGTTTTATTCGGAGGTATTTTCAGTTCAAATTCAAGTTCTAGAACTTTGGTGTATTATTAGCCTGTTCTCTTACTTGGGTGGAAGGGAAGAGAGAAAAAGAGGTCTGTCTGCACTGTGTTCAGCCTCAATTCAGGGATAGCCTCAGAAACTGCAAGTTTTCAAAGAGAATCGAAATGAGCCCGATTGGGTATGGATGTGAGAGCATAGGCTCTGGCCTCACTAAAATAACAAATCGCCTCATGTTACTCAAGAAACCACAAAAGATTCACACCCACCCTCGCCTCCCCCAGGCTTTGTCCTTTTGCAAGTGATTTGCAATCCCAGACAAGTATTATATAACGATGAAGCAGAGCCTGGAGCTTTGGCTTGTTATTTCTTTCAGAGGAAAGACATTAAAAAACTGTTATTATAGCACTATCCTAAATGCCTGTGAGAAAAACAGTTCTGAGAATTGTTAGAAATGCGGGGCAGTGGAACTGATCAAAATGTGCATCAGTGCTAAAAACTGTGACCATCTGCAATTGCCCAAAGGGAGGGGCAGTTGGAATGAAAAGACACAATCTGGTAGTGGGTGAGTGAGAAAGCTACAGATCTGAAGTCAGAGAGACCAGGATCTAATCATAGCTGACTGCAACTAGCCCGCTGAGGGTCCTTAAGTCAGTTGCTTAACTTTTCTGGGCCTCACTTCTGCAAGCTGATGACTAGATGATCCCAGAACTCCTTCCATTGTAGCAAGTTGTCCTTCTAAGAACAAATATAGACGACATCAATAATTTGACTTCTCATGGAGAATACAGCAGCTCCCATTAATAAATCAAACATTTTGCATGATATTTTCATATTTCAAACTTTCTAAGGTACTGTCTATTTCACATATATGAAACTAGCCCATTATTTGGCAATAATTTCTTTAGTGTTTATATCACAATGGGCCTTGAGACATTTCACTCCAGAGAAGGCTAGAAAGGCACTGTGGTATGCTAGGAAACAACCAGGCTTAGGTTTGGACCCTGGGATGACTTTTTATTTGCTATGTGACCTTGGACAAGTTATTTAACCACGTGGGCTTTGGGTGGGTTTTTTTTTTCTTTTTTCTGGGGAAAGAGATGGAAGGAGGCCAAGGGGCTGAAGGAGGAAAAATGTTGGAAGGCAAGTTTGAGGAAAATGATGAAAGGTGATGTGTCAATAACTTGGGAATCACAGGAAAGAGAATAGAATTAAGTTTGATCTCCCCTATGTACCTGAACCAGCCTACAACCCTGCTCCCTACTGGCTGTTATCAATCTAACTCAGGGCCACTGGCCCGTCCGTTTGTGCGGCCGCTGTCTCAAGCTTATAAAACTCGAGAATGTGTGCTCTGAAATGCTAATGATTTTCTATCTGCAATATACTGGAACTCTTTAGAATTACTAATATTTATCACTACTTGGGTCACTTGGGGGGCTCAGTCATTTGAGCGTCCAACTTCAGCTCAGGACATGACCTTGCGGTTTGTGGGTTTGCCCCCCTCCCCCCGTCGGGCTCTGTGCTGACAGCTCAGAGCCTGGAGCCTGCTTCGGATTCTGTGTCTCCCCCTCTCTCTGACCCTCCCCTGCTCGCACTCTGTCTCTCTCAATAATAAATAAATATAAAAAAATTTTTTAAAAAAAATATTTATCACGACTTGGGGTGCCTGGGTGGCTCAGTTACGCATCCGACTCTCGGTTTCAGCTCAGGTCATGATATCATGGTTCATGGGTTCAAGTCCTGCTCAGAGCCTGCTAGGGATTCTCTCTCTCCCTCTCTCTCTGCCCCTCCCCTGCGCACTCTGTCTTTCTCAAAATAAATAAATAAACTTAAAAAAATATGTATCACTACTAATAAAATATCCAACCTATGCCATTATTAGAGGGTTATTTAAACCCAAAGAACTATGTGACTTTTAGCTTGCGTGCTTATGATTTTTAGTTGAGAAACTTTAGAACTGCAAATTTTTGAATGAGGAAGTTTAAGGAGGGTATTTCAGACATAGGATCCTGTCTTTGAAAATGACCTCATGTTGGTCTCCAAAAGTTGGAATGTGGGGACTGTTTGAGTATCTAGTTTTTGCTTCATGGGGGAACAGCATGAAAAATCTTTCACTGTGGGGAGGGTACAGACTTCCATAGTATGGGGTAGAGCTGGCAGGTAGAAAGTTCTGGCGTACAATGGTGGGTCCCATTGTTTCTGGTGGTAGCAACCCGTGGTCATTGCTATATCTCTTTGAAAGTTCATATTGCCCAGCTGGAGGTAGAAAAGAGAGAATTACTGAAAAAAAAAGGGTGAAAACTAGTGCTGAGAAATCCCAGTTGGTTAAGATGAGTCCAGAGGATGGGGGTAAAGCAGCAGAATCGAATGAGTGTGCCCAGAGAATGGGGTTTTCTCACTTTCCTTTCTCTTCGTTCCAGGGCCATGTGCATGTATCACAGGTGCACCTGGCGTCCTGCCCGCATCCCTCAGTACTCACCTCTGCTTGCTGTAGGCTGCTTTCTGTGGAACATCTGTGACTTTGAAGGCTCTTTCTGAGCGGAGAGTATGCTTCGTCTGTGCTCAGAGCAAGCTGTGAGTGCTGCCAACAGCATCTCTTAACCAATAACTAAGATAGGAGTCAGTGGAGAAATGTCTCAGTTGCCTTGCCTCCTGGTTGGATGAACTCGGAGGCGCGCTCTAGGCTGGCTCCTAGAGTTCCTCCGAGGGTGCGTGGCTTCTCTTGGCTTCCTTCCCGTCCCTGGGCACACAGCCATTCTAATCCTTGTTGTTGGGTCTGCTGCTGAGAGAACCCAGCCGAACGCACCACATAAGGGCTTCTATTTCAAAAGTTACATGTGATTTTCTGCATATAGAACATGAGTTATGGTGCATGCAGATCTAGGTCCCAAAGTGGGTCCTTTTATTTACTTTCGTGACATCAGATCAAGCTCTTTAACCCCCCTCCCCCAAGTTTCGATTTGCTTGTCTGAAAAATGAGGAGGGTAAGAACGCCTAGTCATGGGAGCGATGTGACTACTGAATATGGATGTGTGCGTGAAGTGCCTGGCAGTGTCCAGCACATACTAAGTCTTAGCTTTCAAATAAATATCGTCAATCACTGACTATTAGTTCCTCTCCTAATGCACATATGAGAGCTCTTACGTTAGCTGCCAAAGATGCTTCCTAAGGCTTCTGTGGAAATCAGAGAGAAGGAATGATTTGTAGCCTTTTTGTTACCATTGTAGAATGTACTTTGCTCAGGAGCATTAAGCTTAATTTTAAAAAATGCAATATGAGCAGGAAGAACTGGACACACACACACACACACACACACACACACACACAATGCCAATGAAAGTGATATGATGTCCCAGGTGGGCTCTGAATGTGATAGGTGTGCAAGTAGGAGCTAGGACAGTGAACAAAGCAGCGTCTGAGTTGTTATTTTTAGAAGCTGGAGAAATGCTGGGGAAAAAGTAAGAGGGGAAATATGTAGCATTTACGTAACACATTTTCAAGTAGCTCTGAAAGGAAGTCTTATATTTAAGGGAGTTGTTAACAATTGGAATTGAAAGCCTAAAATAGAAATAAGAACACTTAGCCAAATTGGGAGTATTTTGTTGGGTCTGCTGTAGAATATTAGGTTAGAGAGCTGTATGCAGGGATATGTAATATACATGGAAATTAACATAGCATTGTTCTTAAATTCATTTTTGATTTTAAGGTTCTTATTGATTAAACTGTATCTCATCCTACATGACACTATCAGCTCTCCTTGCTTATCTCTTCTTAAACTTCCCTTTAATAAAATAGTATTTTCAACTTCAGTTCTTTTGCTCATGATGCTTTCCTACATGAGCATGCCTTTCTACTTACTTTCCTCTTGCACAAATTCTATCTTTCTTTGTGTTTCTTCTACTACTGGAATCCCCAGAAACTATTTACTTTGACTTATGGGGCTAGAGGAGAAATTGGGTCCATGTCATGAAGGGCTTTGGATGCTGTTATCTTCAAAGCCTGTAGAAATGGAAGCCATTGGAAGTCTTTCAGGAGGACAGTCACATTACCCACTGTGTCTTGGGAAGATATTAATAACAGTGTCATCATTGTGAATGACAGCTTCAGAGAGCAAGAAACTGGTACAAGATTAGGAGGCTACTGTGGTAGCTTAGGCACGAGGAGGTCAGAATATAAACTAGGCAAAGAGGAGAGCCAAAGGGGCAGAAGGGATGACTTTGAGAGACCTCTGGAGCACTAATTTGAGAGAACCTGATGACCAATGGGATGTGAGGAATGGGAAGAAGTGTTACCCTGGGAGGCTTGAGATGTCCAGAGATTATGGATGGCAGAAATGGAAAGCAAGGCGTGGGGGTAAAAGACGTAATAATTTTGTTTGGACGTGTGCTGCTTGGCTGTTTATTTGCAGCCATCCCAGTATGCAACCAGAGATGAAAGTGTGGACTCCCAGACAAGGATGGAGGAAGTAATGTCGATTTGGTATTCTTCTCCCCAGACGTGGCAATAAAATTGTTGGGAAAGGGAGGAAGAGGGGAAGAGGTGCTTGGCAAAATCAACAGGAAAATCCAATATTTATAGGCTGCAAATGAGACTGAGAAGCACTCTGGGAGGTCAAAGGAGGATTGGAGTGGATAGACTGGAATGTAGACAAGAGGAAGGAGCTGCTGAGCAGCATGAAAACTGCAAAACCGTCCTGTGAAATGAAAACCAACTGGGGAAAGCCTACTTGATGTGTCACGTCAGTTACCAACAAGAGATGGTGGGTAGCAGTTGGTACAGAAATCCGATTGCAGGAGGCTGAAGAGGGAATGACACGGGAGAAGGGGAGAGGGTGGAGCTAAACAATCTCTCTGAGGACTTTGACAGTGAAGGGTCTGAGCTGAACCAAAGCTAGGAACAAACCAAGATTGTTTCTATGTGTAGAATGAGCTTCTCTGTTGACCTCTGCTAAGTGCTGATTTGGTCCTTTTGTCTAAATCTTTGAAGATCAAGAGAGAGGCCGGAGTGTGGCTAAATAGGATCAAGAACCCGCAGGGCATGAGTCCTGCCAGGTACTATTTCAATGAATTATTTAGAAAGTAGAACAAGAGCATCCAAAGGAGTCTTCTGCGTGGTATGAGCCAAATTTCCTTTTGCTCCTTATCACAGAGGGGAAGAAAATATAATCATGCCTTAAATGCTCAACTGTGTAAGCAGGGATATAATTTGCATACATAGCCCAGGTAATGCTACTGGGAAAATTGTACCTCAAGTCTTAATGAGGAAATTTAAGCAGATGTGATGGAAGAATTAAAACTAATGTAGCCTTTGCAGCCACTCAATTGCAGGCAGAGCAGTTTCTTCTTTTATAAGTGTGAGGAGAATTTAATGACTAAATTAAAAAGAACAGGCAGCTCAGGTGCTGGGTAGTGGTGAAGTCCTTCACTCTATAAAAACTAATGATGAGAGTTAGAAAAAGCATGCATTTCTTCAGATAAATTACATTCTAGAGGAAATATTGGTTTTCCAATTTAATTTGAACAACAGTTTTGGAGTGTCTGTGATGTCACCATGCTCTCAGCACCGGGGGTATAAAGAAGAATGAGGTACAGTCTCTTTCCTAAAATGGATAGATCCCTGTCCTAGATGTCTAGCTCCTAATCAAGTCAAATCTAATTTCTAAAAAGGATTGGGATAAACCATAGTAAAATCTTGTTTTAAAAAAAATTGCACCTAGACAATATCATCAATGGCTAGCATAGCAAAAAAGAGCAGCAACAAATATATGTCTCCTAATGAAAGTATAAAATACCATCCATGCAGTTTCCTTGTCAAAGTATCAAAGCAGAATCGGATTAAGCCTCTAGATTTAACTACCAGTTTACAGGGGACAGAGAAACATATTAAACGATACCATAGGGATGCAAATAGCAAAATCCAGACTATCGAAACTCTAAGGACAAGCAACATGCATTATTCAACAACAAAAGTGCATTGAAAAATGTGTGTGTGTGTATGAGAGGGTAGGGCGGGGGTGTGTGGGTCTGTGTGAAAGAGGGAGAGAAGGAGAAAGGAGACAGAATTAGAGGCTAGAGATGGAGACTTAGAAGACCTATATACTGTTGAAAAGAAATGGAGACCAGCCTTGAAAAATTCCCTGAAGAGACAAAACCAGTTTATTCATGCAAACAAAGCTTAATTTAGCTTCTTTTGCAGGGTGACCTTGACCCAGATCATTTCTCGCATATGCCTTTGAAAACCATAACCAAAACTTAACCTAGTTCCCAACTTGATATGAGGTAACCACTGACTAGTTCCCTGTAATCTAAGAAAATTTCCATATCATAAGCCATCACTGCAAAGAATAGTCTGCTCTCTATGTAAGCTGCTTTAAGACAACACACCCCTGAGCCTCATCCCATTTCTGGCTTGAGTGCTCCCGGTTTACAAACTGTCTTTTCGGTGTGCGCACATAAACGTTTACTAATTACTACTTCAGTGACTTACTTCTTTTGCTATCATTATGTTTTAACCTATGACACAACTAATTGCAATGTATGGACTGTATTTTGATACTAAGGAAAATTGTAAAAAAATATGAGATCAGGGAAATTTGAATACTTATTGGATATTTAATAATATTAAGGAATAATTATTCATTTCTTAGTGGGAATAATGATATTATGGTTATGTTTTAGAAAAAGGGTCACTGCTTAGAGTCATCTGAAATACTTAAGGATGGAATTATATGATGTCTAGGATTTGTTTTAAAATAATCTAAAAGGAGGGAGGAAGAGGAGGGGGGCAGCTAAGAAACACATGAGTCGATAACTTTTTAAACTGGGTTATGGGTACATGGGGGGTACTTTTTAACTTCTGTTTGTTTAAAAATTTTCCACAACAGAAAGTTTTTAAAAAGTTGGCAAAAAAATAGGTCTAGCATCATTCAAGATGATTAAGTAGTAAATTTAGACCTTTTCCCCAGTCAGTGTACTAGTTCTAGAGCTACTGTGTGGCAGATAGAAGGCACTTTTGTTCACATGGGAAGGGAAGGATGACAAATTAAGCTACGTTCCTGTGGCATCCTTTTATCTGTGTTTCCTTTCATCTTAAAGATGTGACTTCAGACGGTGATGTGAAGTTTGGCTTTGAGTGGGCTGAGAGCAGTGTAACTCAGAAACAGGGAGTGTGGGGGGAAGGGGGGTGCTCTGCCTTCCCATTACCCAGACCTCTTCTCTTGCTCCATTTTCCTGGGAGACCATTAGATCCTTTAAGTTCAGTGAGAAGGGAACTTCCATCCACTTAATCTTCAGCTGAAAATGTTTACAGAGTAGAACGAAATGATGATCATTGTAATTAAGTGATTTCCCACATGCTAAAATGTGCTAAATATTTTACAGATATAGCCTAGTTAATTCTTCACAAAACTCTTTAAATTAGATACGATTACAGTTATTATTTGCAGCTTACACACTTGAAGAAGAAAAGTGTCGCGTGCAGGGCCACACTGCTAATGGCAGAGCCAGGTTTTGCTCTTTACTACACCACCATGTGCCTCTTAGCCTTTCCTTTCTATATCTTAGGGGTTCTGATGAGGACAACCCAACAGATTTAGAAGGTCACCATTGCTCTCATTTTTCTACTTTATATTATTTGCAAGTTCTTCAAATGCTATTTCACTAGAGACCCTGACTCTTTGAACAGAAGCCTCCAGAAGCTCTGTATGGTGCCTAGCCCTTAGGCACACATACCTTGCCTTATGGATATGAATTTTCCAAGCTTATCCTTAGCCCAGCATGGCGCTCGCTGCTCAGGAGAAGCCTATGAGTTGGTCTGCTCACAATTGTCCAGGCTTTGGAAATCTGGTTGGATCTAACTGGGTACAGAATTAACAAGACACCAAGACACTGGGTGCTTCTATTGTGGAAAACTGTCCCCCATCATCTGCACTTAGTCTGGGATATATGTTTTTAAAAGTTTATCTGAGAGAGAGAGAGAGAGAGAGAGAGAGAGAGAGAATCTTAAGCATGCTCCATGCTCAGCACAGACATGGGGCTCAGTCTCCTACCCCTGGGATCATGACCTGATCTGAAATCAAGAGTCAGCCATTCAACTGAGTGAGCCACCCAAGTGCCCCATGGCATACATTTTATTATAGAATGAATCTAATATGTTCTCATTAGAGTTCGTTATCCTGTATAAAAATGTGACAGGAGGTAATGATAAGAGTTTAGAAAGGAAGCTTTGGAATCAGACAGGTCTGGTTAATACATACAACTTAATAGATCTCTGGCCTTGAGCAAAGTATTGAACTTTTCTGAGGTTTAGTCATTTTATATGTAAAATGAAGACAATAATTTAGTGCATCATTGATGAATGGACATGGCACGGTACCTAACACATAGTCTGAACTCAATAAATGGCTGCCCTTGTTGACTTTAGTACTCTGTTATTTCCTTGGCTTCTGGCCAATGACTTTAAGGTTGAGAATTCTCTCTGTGTAAAGAGCCAAATAACCAGATGTTGGGTCTGAGAATGGAGGACACAGTTGGGGGGAGTGAAGAGGGAGAAGGATAAAGACAAATTTAAGGGAAAGGTTCATTTTAAAAATATGGTTCAGTAACGCCGTGGATTCTGATTTAGCCAGAGAGAGCTGATTCAGAGGTGACACTCCCTCCCTTTCTTAAGAACTGTTCCTTCGGAAAGTACAAATCTCCACCCTCTATTCGGGTCTTTTTAATGTCTGAATAGTTCAGTTTGAATAATAAAGTGCTATTTGAAGAGGGACATTAAAGCAACCTAAGTCAATATTAGTTTGAGAAATGTATACAGGTTTCTTTACAGACAGAACAAAATGAAAGAAAAGATGTATAACACAGATTTAGCAATTATAACTGTGGCCATGACTCCATTGCAGTCATCTGAGGTTGTAATAAATAAATCTTTTAGTCATCACTGTGTACAGCAATATATTAAGATGCTCCATTGATTTTAAGACCCATAGGATAAATAAAATTTTTAAAAAGTATGCAAATGGGTTTATTTGGGATAAAATTTCCAACAATCTCATAATATATGAAACTAAAAGATGCTATATGTCAACAGCTCAGAATGAATTGAAGCTGATGTTATAAAAAATAACCACAGTGACAATGAGGACCCTGAGGCTTAGCTATATAAGCCTGTCCAAGATAAATAATTTCCTGACCCATGAGTTCAGAAGAAAAGCACTATTTTAATACATCACTTTTTAAAACTTGTGATATTATACGTGTGTGTGACATTATAAAAGTATAGTATTATAAATAGACATTTGATTACTTAATCTATGGGGCCACAAATTTATTACTCAGATAGGCTCCAATTAGGGGGGCAGAATTTTCTCTTTGCAAAACTAAGAGGTTGCTTTACATTTGAGCATATGAAGTAAGCAAACTTCTTGGTATATAAAGGGGAAAATAAAAAGGAACACATTAGACTTGTTGAGAAGAGCAGTTATTCAAGGCCTGAGTTTTCCAGAAAAACAAAGACAGCATAGCATGAGGTGAAGAGCATGGACTGCTTGCTCAGATTGGATTCTCTGCTTTGCCACTTACCAGCTCCATGAGGTTGGGTATGTTACTCAACTTATTCATGCCTCAGCTTCCTCACCTGTGAAATAATAATAATAATAGTAATAATAATAATAATAATATTTATCTCATATGCTATTGTAAGAGTTGAATGAATTAATATTTGTAAAGGACTTAGGACACAGCCTGGTACATTGTAAGAATCTATGTGTTATTAGATCGGTAGATATATTGTCTTTCCTTGATACAACTGGCCTTACCCGGGAGGAATTTGTGCTTCTGATATCTGATCTCTGTGTGAAAGGATGTATGTGTATATTTGTTGGCTTATTTGTTTATTTGCTTTATGAGAACTTCTTTTGCAATGGAAAAGATTGCAGACATGCATGTGGCCGATGCCTTCATGCAAGAGGGGGCCGTGGGGATAAGGAGGGGAATTGTGGTCCTGGAGTCAGACTTGAGCCCCCACAGTTCTAGGGTGTCTCAAATCCCCTTTAGCCTCTGTTCAAGCCATGCTCTCCTTTATCAGTGTGTCGTCAAAGGTTGTCCTGTGCAAAATAGTGATAGCTGGCAAAGATGTGGGGTGGCTAGAACACTCATACACTGTTGGTGGGAGGGTCAAATGGTACAACCGCCTTGCGAACCTGGCTGGTCGTATCTGCTAAAGCTGAGCGCATGCCTATTCTATAAGCTAGCGGTCCCACCCATGGATATGTTACTAAGAGAAATGTATACATGTGTTCACCAAAAGTCATGAACTTGAATGTTCATGAGAATACCACTCGTTATACCCAGATGCCCATGAATTGGGAAATGGATAAATGCATTTTGTAATATTCAGACAATGGAATACTATATAGTGATGAGAATAAACTCCCACGCCGCACAACAGTATCTGTCATGAACATAATGTTGAGCAAAAAAAGCCAGACACAATAGAATACATGCTTCATGATTCTGTTTACATAAAGTATAAAAACAGGCGAACGCGTCTGTGGTGCTATGACTCAGGATAAAGGTTACCCTCAGAGGAGACTAGTGACTGAGTAGGAACAAAAGGAGGAGCTTCCAGAATGCTGGTAATGTTCTTTGACCTGGGTATTGGTTTCCTGGGTGTGTTCAGTGTAGGAAAATTCTTGGTGCAGTATACTTATGTGCACTTCTCTGTACATATATTAGACTTCAACAAACGTTTTAAAGAGGGAACACAGGTAACTTTTCACATTCTGCAAACTGAGCATTGAGTGTATGGAGTAATGAATGCTGCTGCAATCTAAACCTTATATTCTACTTTCATAAATGGTTTTGATTTTATGTGTTTACATCTTGTTTCCCTAATTAAATTTTAAGCTCTTTGATGGGGATGACTGTGCCTTGTTTTTCTTTGTATTCCTGCAGTAGAAGAACAGTGTGCATGTTCGTTAAATATTTGTTCATTTATCAGGAGGAACAGCAGTCTTGCCTAGCTACCTCGTGGAAGGGTATGGTTTTCATGTCCAATTGTAGCAGAATCTTTTAATAATTTTGTTCCTTAATTTAAGACAGTCTTGGAATAGGGTGGCTATTTTGAGCTCGTAACCTTGTGTTTTAGACGATCTGATGTGCCAAATGCTTTGACTAAATTCTCCTGCGGTAAAGTGCCAACTTTGGAATAGATTTTCTGAGAAGCCAACTTTGAGTGCTGGCAGAATGGAGTGGCCGCCTGCCAGCGGCAGGCAGGAGAACCTGCTCTGAACTTTGGGTGACTACCTTGTTAACTTACTGTGCCATGGATGAATTCTGTCCGGTTCTCCAGGGCTTGGAGAGAAGGAAAGACAGAGAGAGAAAAGGGACAGCTTATTTGGGGACTAAGTCACAGTGGGAAATGGTGCTGGCTAAATGAGTCAGCATGTCAGCTCAGTCAGAGGACAAAGTTGCCACAAGTTAGCTATAACTGGAGAGAAAATTTACATTAAACTGAGAGCAAGCACTCATCCTCCCCCTTCAAGTAAAAACAGCCCTTGGTGGAAAAATTTTATACCATAAATAATGCACATGAAGTTTTACTTGTTAAACTGTAGGGACCTATAGGTAGGAATTCTTAAAAAATCATGATTTCCTTCTTTCCCCCAGATTTTTCTCTGGAAATAAAATGATTGGTTCTTTTCACAATGACATGTAGAAGAATCTTTCCAGACCCTGGGTTACTAAATATTTATGCTGGAAAAAAAATGCAGACAAACACAGATTTTTTTGACATCTGTAATTCTTTTGAGTGATTCCAATTTGAGATGCTAATGTGATTCTCTAGTATAATATTTCTCTACTTGGAACTCAGAGCTAACTCTGCCTGCTTTTGTACTCAGCTTGTAGGAGCAGCAGAAGGGAACAAGAATGGTGTCTGAGTGATTCTGGAATTCTGCATTGATTTCCTGGTTTTAACTGACATTAATTTTGGGACCATGGAGCTTCCCTCACAATTCACCATTCTTTTTCTCTTTCTTGGAAAAAAAATACACATACACCCATTGAAGGCAGAATTAACTTCATCAAAAATTCAGTTAAAGTTAGACTTCCTTTGCTGGGATCTGGGATAAATTTGTAGAGTGCCAAAATCTTCAACAAACTTCTAGGAGTCTGGAAAGTTCTGGAAGCCATTAGAGAAGGCAGAGGAGCCCTGCAAGTGCGTGCCTTCTCATTTCCTTCCCTTTCTTCCAGTTGTTAGGCCAAGGCCTCGATGCTGACTAAAGGTAACTGTTCCTCCATTCAGAGAAAGGAAACTTCAGTTGATTTGGAAACACTTATACACTCACACTGATTTATTCATTTTAGGTAAAGTAGGAGAGGCTTTGATTCTTGACTCTTTTGTGAAATTTCCAAAGCTTATCAGACTTGTGCCCTACTGTATAACTTTGGATTTTGTTGTTAGTCACAACCATATGTTTAAGGAGGTATAATTTCGAAAGCCATCTTTCAAGATAACCTGTTGTCGCCTCTGTAATCCCAAACGCTAATGAATGGGACAGTTGTGTGTTCCGATGAACAGTTATTCAATACTTATAAAACATGGTATGAATAAAGCGAGAACATGACAAATTCACCAATTCAGACAGTTTAGGACTTTGGATGTTCAGCAGTTGTAATGAACATCTGGTTTTGTGGATTTCATAGTAGGTGAAACAACTGAGGTGGGGTGTGGGGACACAGGCTTCCTAAAAGTATCAGGGTAAGGAACTGAGAGCAGCAAGACAGGCAGTGTAGCTCACACAGAGGTCTGTATGGAACAGTCCAGTCTACTGGAGTCGTGTTTGCCTTTAACAACCCTGCCATGACATCAGAAGGAAACCAGCCCCAAGTTCCCTTGCGTGCGGTCACTGTTTTTGTTTCCTGCCAGGCCTCTCTTCTACAGCCCTCTCTCTTCTTTCTCTTCAGGACTTGTCTCCTCTCAAACTTACCCACATTCTCCTAATAGAGTATTCAAGCATGAAACAGCTTCAGAATCATTTAGATAGCTTTGTGATCTAGTTTCCTGGATTATGAAATCAGATACCACAGAAATGGTTCCCAAAATAACTACCAGATTAGATGGGGTCTCCAGCTACTTTTTAAGATTTAGAGGAGACTGACACCCATTCCCCGCCCTGAGGATTTCCAAAACAAGCTACCCTCACGGTCCTAGGGGTTTCAAGATTGCTATGAACCAGTGAATGCCCTGTATCTCCGATTCTTCCTTTTTCTGACTGAGAATGTCTATTACGGTAATCCTGTCTCATTCCACCTATTATGGTACATGGTATTAATTCCTAAGAACAGGAATCAGCAAACTTTTCTGTAAAGGGTCAGATAGGAAATATTTTAGGCTTTGTGGGCCATATGGTCTCCATAGCAACTACTCAATCTGCCATTGTAGGATAAAAGCAGCCATAGACAACATGTAATGGGTGTGGCTATGTGCCAATAAAACTAGATTTACAAAAGCAGGCTGGGTTTGGCCTGCAGGCTGTATTTTGCTGCCTCCACACACATTTTTCTTTTCATTCTGAGATTCCTATTATCAGGATTTTGTCACTGTAAGTCTCCATGTAACCTGGCTTTTATTTTACAATTTCACAATCTCCTTTTCCCTGTCCTTTCCTGTTGTTTTATAGCAAAGTACTTCAATCTGATTTCTCGCTTAGTAATTTGGTCTTTGGCTGGGTCCATCCTACTACATATCCTAGCTGTTAAGATCTTTATTGCTATGATTATATTTTTGACACTTAACATTTTCACTTGGTTCTTTTTAAAGTCTTCCTTTTACGGCTTCATAATTCAAATAACCTTCTTATCTATTTGAGGATATTTAATAAGCCATCCGTTCCAGGACCTCTGGCTCATGTGCTAAACACTGTTTAATTTGCTTTTGTAGATGTTGTATTACTCAGGGATAAAATGATTTTGTCCAGTGTGCTCCTGTTCCTTGGGCACCAACTACTCTGTCTAGTAATGTATATTAGGGATAGACGAAGCCCAGAATCTAGTTGTTTATGTCCCTCACAATGATTGTAAGGAGAGAAAAGTAAGTAGATGAACCCGAGTCCGGAATACCTCAGAAACCACAGAACTAATGCTGATCACCTCCATTTGCTACCACTCCCCAAGGCAACTCTTCTAATCCTTCTGAATCCTTTTAAAAATACATAAAGAAGCCCTCTTGGGGGGGGGGGTTTCCTTAAATACCAGGTCTGGAAATTTAGGAAAAGGACGGGAGTGACTGCGCAGGGGGTCCTGGCCAATCCATAGCTGTTTATCAACTCCTTGATGCAAGAGTGCTTTTGGGCAACCTTGAGGGAGCCCCATTGACACTGGCATTCTAGGCTGTTTCCACCTTTTCTGTGTGAAGGTGATGAGGGACCATGAGGCAAGCTGAGGGCCAAGCACAAGCTCCTGTTTCCACCCCATCCCCAGGTGGGATATGTGGCACATTCCTCAGGCACTCCTGGCTGCCCAAGGATGATGGAAATGACAGAAGACAAATGATTAAACTGATAGAGTCTCCATCAGTTTACAAATGTCTTGGTAAATCATAAGAAAAAGGCAATCTTATCAATAGCCTAATCTCCAGAACCCTATAGACTCAGTTTCCTGGGGCCCCAACATCACCAACCTCCATAGTGACCTGGGGAACAAAGACAAGAAGGAAAAAAATTAAATTTCCTTATAACCTGCAGCCCATCAACAGATACTTGAGGCTGGCAGAGTAAAACATTTCTGCAGGAACTTCCCACTGTCTTGATGTTAATGCTTTGCTATAGGGAAAAACCACCTTAGCTTGACAATAGCTAGGCATCCAGTATCCTGTGAGTCTTTTTTACCATATGGAAATCTCTATGGAAACTTCCCCTTGACTTTACCTCCCCCAACTCCCAAGTATATAACCAATCTCTCCACAGGGTCCAGGGCAGCTTGTCCTACCCACAGATCCTGTCCATGTGCTTTACTAAAATCCCGTTTTTGCACCAAAGACATCTGCCAGAATTCTTTCTTGGCTGTCAGCTCTGAACCCCACGAACACTGCCATCACTCCAAAACCTCATCAAGGGGACATGATCATATTAAGAAAATGTGGGAAAAGGTTAAGAGGAGAACCAAAAGGCTCCCCCTCAGTCTATCTAATTCCTGGCATCTGCTGCCCCCAGGCTGCCACCATTTCCAGAGGCACAGATTCATGATGCTTATGGCCTCCCAAAGCAGTCCAAAGAGGTTTTCTTTTTTTGTTGTTGTTAATTCCTCGATTCCATCCTTTCCCCTCACTTGTGAGGTGTGGCCATGGTTGACTGTGGGGGAGGAGAGTCAGCAGCCTGTTAGTTGTCCACCGTGTCAATAATTAAAAGAAGCCATCTTTTCTATCCACTTTAAGACCTGTTTGGCTAAATAATTAATTAAGAGATGTGTAATAGCTACATTAGTCCCTCTTCCAAAAGAAAACTCGACCTATCACTGGTAATTAGGGAAGGAGAAAATAGGGAAACAGAAAAGAAAAACCATAAATGGATAACATAAAATATAGTAGAAGTAAATCTTAATAAAAAAGTAACTGTAATCACTGTAAATGTTCTAACCTCACTATTAAAAGTCAGAGAAGACTGTTTTTTCAAAACAATATTTGCACTGTTTTTTTCAAAAAGAATGAGATCTTGCCATTTGTAATAACATAGATGGAGCTAGAGGGTTTTTTGCTAAGTGAAATAAGTCAGACAGAGAAAGAGAAAATTCCATAGGATTTCACTTATATGTGGAGTATAAAAAACAAACAAGACAAAACAAACAGAGTCATAAGTACAGAGAACAAACTGGCAGTTGCCAGAAGGGCAAGGCATGGGAGATGGGCAAAGTAGATGAAGGGGATTAAGAGGTACAAACTTCCAGGCACAAAATAAATTAAGTCACAGAGATGAAAAGTATAATCAGTAATACTGTAATAACATTGTACTGATGGATGGTGACTCATTTATTATGGTGAGCACTGAATGGAACCGTTGAATCACTATGTTGTACACCTAAAACTAACATAACATTGTGTGTCTGTGATCTTTCAATTAAAAAACCCCAGAGAACATTTAAATTGAATTTAAAAATAAGATTGAACAATATATGATCTAACTAAAATAAATAAAAGGGTACCGAAAGATGGAAATTTTTTTAAATAAAAAGATATATCAAGTAGATATGCGCCAACAGAATCTAGGGCAGCAGTCCCGATATCTGATAAAATAGAATTAAGCAAAAAGTCTAGGGGATAAAAAGGTCTTTGTATACATGCAAAAGTTAAAACAGAATCAGGAGAAAGGAGTCATGAATGTACCTGTGTCTTAAGAGAATAGCCTCAAAATATATGAAGAAACAACTCATAATATTATGGGGGAAAATTAATTATTCAACAATAACTTATTTAGATGTTTACATACACCTCTTTCTAATATTGACAGATCAGTCCATAAAAGCAAGCTGAGACATGGGAGGTCTAAATATACAAATTAATAATCTTCAACAATTAATATTAATTAAATTCAACTCAACACTTTCTTTTTGAGCACATTTTCAAAAATTGACATTATAATAGGCCACAAAGGAAGCTTCAATAAATTCCAAAGTATCAGTATTAAAAAACCTATGTTCACCTACAATAATATAAAATGAGGACATAAAATAAAAGAATTGCTTATAATTCCTGTGAGACTAGAAACTGAATAGCATACTAAAACCCCCTTGGTTAATAAGTAAAGCCCTAAAATGCAATTCAAGTGAATTACAACGAAAACACCACTTGTCAAGTCTGGTGGGACACAGAGCAATGTCCTCACTTAGAGGGTGATTTACAGCTTTAAGTGCATTTATTGAGAAACAAGAAATGTTGAAATGAAATGAGCTACACTTTTAAGTCAAGAGGTTTTAAAACTATGGATAAAATAGAGACTAAAAACAATAAAAGAGCATAATGAATAACTCTAAGCAATTAAATTTGAAAACTTAAATGACTAGATTATTTTCTGAAAAAAAATTTTTAATGCTAAAATTCACCTAATAGGTTAGTGAAAAAGAACAGGAAGCATTAAAAATATTTATGGCAATTAAAAACTCCCTTTACCTTTCCAGGACCATATGTTTTTATAGGAAGAGTTCCTTTTTATTTTAGATAAGTTGTTAGGGAAGATAGAAAGCACATCCATTTTACATTATGAGGGTAATGAAGTCTCATTTGCAAAATCAGACACGGTGCAACACAGGAAAATAAAAATTGTTTACAGTCCTATCTCACTTATAAACGTAGATGCCAAAATCCTAATGGAGGAAAATAATACTAATCTCCAAATGCGGAAAATGCATTTGATAATTCAGAATCTTTTTATGATGCAAATCTCCACAAACTAGGAATAAAAAAGAATTTTCCTTGTTATGGGAATGGTTGTCCACCAAATCCCTAAGCCAATATTGTGTTTAATTGAGAAATCTTGCAGAAACGTTAAATGTCAGAACAAGGCAAGGATGCCTCCATCACAACTACTCCTGGACAGAGAACTGGGACCCACAATGTCGTAAGAATGAAAAAATCCATTTATAAAAATTGTAAGGTAAGCAATAAAGCTATCATTATCTGTAGATGATATAAATACCTAGAAAAACCAATAGAATCAAGAAACAAGTTTGCCAAGGACAAGATCAGTGTATGAAATCAATAGTGTTTCTCTACACTAGCAGTAACTGTCTAGAAAGAATTTTTGTAAAAATATAACACTTATAACAACAAAAACAAAACTCAAAAAGAAAATACCAAAGATCTATAACAAACCAAAAACAAACCAAAAAATACCTATAACGCTGAGGTTGACAAACTGTAGCCTACCGGCTAACCCAGCTACCTACCTCTTTTTGTAAAGAAAATTTTATTGGAACAGAGAGACACCCATTAAACATTCTCTGTGGCTGCTGTCACGCAACAGTGGCAGAGTTGCATGGTTTTAACAGACACTATCTGGGCCACAAAGCCTAAAATATTTACTATCTGGCCTTTTATAGAAGAAATTTGCTGACCCCTGCTCTGATGTATCCAGGAAACAAAATAACCAAAAATATACATGTATGTATATGCATGTATACATATATATGTATGGGGAAAAATTTAAAGCTCTATTCAAGAACAGAAAAGATAATAATAAACAGAGAGACATTCCTTGCTCTTAGATTAGATGACTACATTTTATTAAAATGTTCTGTCATCTCTAAATTAATTTAAATCAATTATCAAATTGATGTGAAACAATTCTTTAAAATAATTATAACATGTAACCCAAATCCATAATCAATCTGGATTTTTTGAGATACTCAATAACTTTACTCTAAAATTAATGTAGAAGTAAATATCTAAATTTTGAAAAGGAAGAACAATGAGGAGAGTTACCTATTTAGATATTAAGGCATACTACAAGGCCATAGCAAGAAGAATATATGTGATACTGATGTATGACCAAATACGTCAATGGAATGGAACAGAGAACTCAGGGACAGATCTTGTATACATGGGAATTTGGGAATTTAATATATGATCAAAGTAGCCCCAGAAATCATGGGAAAAGGAGAGAGAGGGTACTGGGAAAATAAGCTCACTATACAGAGAAAAAGAAAACTGGGACCCTACTTAGTACCATAGTCATAAGTGGACTGCAGGTGCATAAAATAACCAATGTGAAACATAAAACTATAAAATTATGGGCGACTGGGTGGCTCAGATGGTTAAGCATCCGACTTTGGCTCAGGTCATGATCTCACGGTTCGTGGGTTTGAGCCCCGCGTCGGGCTCTGGGCTGACAGCTAGCTCAGAGCCTGGAGGCTGTTTCGAATTCTGTGTCTCCTTCTCTCTGACCCTCCCCTGCTTGCGTTGTCTCTTCCTCTCTCAAAAATAAATAAAAAACATTAAAAAAATTTTTTAACTATAAAATTAAACTAAGACAATGCTAGATTTGTGTTCTAAGGTAACGGACTTCTTGAATAAATCTTCAAAGCAAAAACAAAAGCAAGAGAGAGAGAGAGAGAGAGAGAGAGAAGAATTTGATTATGTAAAAATTAAGGCTTTCTGTCTGATGAGGAAAATATGGACAAAGTAAACAGATAACAAACTGGGAGAAAATATTTGCAGGGTCAAACTAACAAGAAACTCCTGTAAATAAATAAGAAAATGAGTAGAAAAATATTGAAAGGGCAAAGAAGTAGCAGTTCACAGGAGAAAGCAAACGACTGTATCAAGTATATGAACATAGGCTCTAAATCATTAGGAATTAATAATTAGAGAAATACAAATTAAAACAAGGAATATCATTTTGTACCTATCAGTTTGGCAAACATCAGAAGAGTGGGTAACACACACTTTGGGAAAATAGGGACCATTATACATCACTGACGGGAGTGTGGGGTGCAGACTGTTGCAACTATTGTAGGGGCGATAGATGGCAGCTTCTAGCCAAATTAAAAATCTGTATATAGTATAACCCAGAAGTTCCACTTTTGGTTATATGTCCCAGAGGATTTTCACAGAGGTCGTTGTGTTCGAACACGTTCACCGCAGCATTACTTGGGGGTCATGAGGCCTAGGGCATCATCCAGATGTGCACTGCTGGAGAACGGGTAATCACATGTCAAGGGTGCAACTCCTGGAATCCTGTGCAGTAATTACAAGCATTGGACCAGTTGTACACAGTCACACGGATCACTTACAAACATAGCACTGAAGAAAAAACTTGAGGGCACATATGCGAATAAGGAGTGAGACTGAAGGAATAAATAAATAAAATACAAGAGCAGGACCTTGCATAGACCACGGATGACAACATGTCACAAAGAGGATAATGAACTCAATCTTTCCCCAACCAGTGTCTTCAGCTGAATGCCCACTGCCATCTTCTCTCAGCCCCACTGAGGTGGTGCTTATGCTTTTTCGCCGGGAAAAGTCTCTTTGAAAGGTCCTTGCTTTTGTCTGTATTCTAAAAGTTAGGTTTTCCTTCACTTCCCAGCTCTTTTGGGTGTCACTGTCAGTCTGATCTGATTGAATTTACAGCTACCAGATACTCTTTCTTTTATGCTTTATTGCTGACACCAGTCACAGACTCCCAACAGACTATGAAATGATTATTTTTACACGGTTTCTTCAATGGTTTTTGTAAGAAGGAGAGGTAAATGTCTGTGTTCACTCAATTATCTTGAGTCAACAAGTCTGAAAGATTTATTATTTACTTTTTAATTTTGTGCTTCAACACTCCTAATCTAAATTTCAAACCCAGGGTTGTTGAAATAGCTATCTTAAATATTCTAAGCTTGGCTTCTGAGAAAATTGCTTTAAACTCAAAACTCCAACAAGTTTAGACAGATCTACTATTTGTGGGTTTTTAATGTGCCCTCACGCTCAACATCTTGGTACAAATTTGAGAACACTAAGCTATCTTTAAATTGCTTTGGTACTTGAAGTGAAATTAAATTCATAAATCAATAAAGAAGAGAAAGCAAAAATGCATAAAAGCAGTGATTTATTTATGCATTAAATGCTAATATTGACACATCTTATACTTTTCTAAATTCCAAGAATTTTCTAAACTTGTTGATTATTTTAATCTTATTTCCACTGCTTAAAAAGTAGTTTTTTTTAGAATTAATTTTTCATGAAAGCCTAACATTTTAAAACGTGCACAAGTCATAAGTACATAGCTTGATGAATTTTCAAAGTAAACAGACCCATGTGTAATCACCAAGATCAAGAAATAGGTTTCACTAACATCATAAAAGGGCCCCTCACATGAACACCCTGTCACCTACTCTTGTCAAGGTTGCCAATATCCCAACTTTTAAACCATGGATTCATTTTGTCTGGTTCTGAACTTTAAATAAATGGGACCAAACAATACATAATTCTTTTCTGTCTGGTTCCTTTCATTCAACATTATGTTTGCGAGATGCCAGGAGCCAAGGAAAGAGTTAAAGAACTCTGGTGGAAAAGTTAAAACAGTATTAACTAACTCTGGTGGAATGTTACAGCTAGATAAGCAGCAAACGGGTCATAAATAACTGTTAGTTCCTGGAGAGTCGTGGAGAGTCGTAAATACCTGTTGGTCCCAGGAACTGAGATTACCATGTGTCAACATTTGTTAGCAGGTCCCTGATACCTTGTGTTTCCCACTGCATTCCTTCCTTCACGTGCATCTTTCTTCCCCCCTTGCTTGTGTATATAATCAGCCTCCTTGAATAAACGTTAGAGCTTGATCAGACCTCCTGTCTTGCTCTCATT
>NC_043717.1:15498992-15505761 GCF_006229205.1 Suricata suricatta
GTAAATACCTGTTGGTCCCAGGAACTGAGATTACCATGTGTCAACATTTGTTAGCAGGTCCCTGATACCTTGTGTTTCCCACTGCATTCCTTCCTTCACGTGCATCTTTCTTCCCCCCTTGCTTGTGTATATAATCAGCCTCCTTGAATAAACGTTAGAGCTTGATCAGACCTCCTGTCTTGCTCTCATTCTTTGTGTCTCTTGTCCCATCCATTCATCCATTCCCTCCTCCAGGTCCCTGTTGAATGACCCCGCAGGCCAGGGCATATTGGCGCCCAATGGTGGGGCTTGGAGTACAGGGACCGGATGAACGTCGCTCCCGGAAAGACGGCCGCATTTCAAGGGATCGCCGCTTCAGCACGGAAGTAAGGAGATCCGCAGTGATCGCCACAGAATCGCCCGCCTGTGAGACAGATCTGGAGAGGTAAGAAATAGCAACGATTATGGGACAGGCATAAGGATTTTCAAGGCACAAAGAATTAGGGTTACCATAAGGGATCGCCACTTTCGTATGGAAATGAGTGAAGATCCGCAGTGATCACCACAGAGCCATCAGCCTGTGAGACAGATCTGGAGAAGTAAGAGATAGCTAAGAGTTAGGGTCAAAAGGAGAGATTTTATAAAAGATTTTGTGTGTTAAATGTAAGCAGAGAATAAGAAAAGCGAACAAAAGAAGGAGATTGCCCAGTTAAGTGTTTTCTGTTAATGTCTCGGTCTTGTTTGTAAAACTTTGTGGGTGGGAATGTTATAGCCTCTGGTGTGTGTGTGTGAGTGAATGCGCAGGCGGGTCTGGCTTGCCTACCGGGTTCGAGTTTGTGGCTCCACGGGTGGGCAGTCTTAAAGTTCCTGGCTAACCCACGGAGTCCGAGTGGGCCTGGTCTGCAATACCATGGTGAAAAGCATATGGTCTATGGCAGTATTGGCATAGATTCCAATTGTAAGTCACAATGCTGAGTCGCTACGGCTAAGCTTCACCTAAGCTCCTTCGGGATGCGGCCAGACAGGCATCTGATTGGTCTCCTCATTAGAGGGGGCACCCTACCCTTTGTTTGTCTTTGCATCACCATATCATAAGAAATAAGGGATAAAAAAATAAGGGATGGGCAATATAGAGTCTGATTTACTTGTTTCGGGTTGCTACAAACCCTCCCTGTAGAGATAGGCAGAGTTAGAGTGATGGGTAGGTCAGAACTTGAGAAGCTTTGGGCCATAAAGAGTCTAAAAAAAGGAGAACTCTTTATTGATATAAAGAATGTAAATTAAGTTTTGAGCCATATGGAGTCTAAAGAGGACTCCATATAGATATAATACAATGTATGCTTTCAAAAAAAAAGGGGGGGTCAAAACATTGCCTCAGCAAGTTGCAGTTTTTACATATTGTAAAAGAGCAAAAGGCACTGCCAAGGACATCTAGGTTTTGGGAGCTGGGAAGACACTCTATTTTTTATTTCTACCCTGAAAATGGCGCCAGTAATCTTTGAGAGTCACCCGTCTGAACCTCCGGAGGTAAGCTAGTTTATCATCTAAATTTTAAATGCACAGGTGCTTTTTGTCTGGGGTATCAAGTGGAAGGCTGGATGCAGCATTACATCCCACCCCGGGGCCACACCGAGACATCAGTCCGGCCCTTTAGTAAACCTGCAAACCTGTTTTGGGGCCACTTCTGTACTTGTCTGTCCAGTTGTTACTGTCATTGTTTTTGGTCTTGTCTGCAGAAAGTCTATGGGAGGGACTGAGGAAAATTTCTTCTCTTCTCTGGACTGACATGGATTGCCTAATTCTACTGGTTAAACAAAACAAACAAACAAAAGCAAAAGGTCTTAAACCTGCTCCTCTGTCAGGGCTGACAAAATTTTAAACTGGGAATTTTTCTTCTCTGCCCCCTGGGGAGCCTCTTGCTCTCTCTTCCCCCGCCCTGTTGCCCGGGGCAACCAGAAGGCCATCAGGTTGCCAATCTCTGGGTGGGGAGAGGCCAATTTGCATAGGTGATAAGAAACAAAAGACAACAAAAATCAGGGTTTTTTGCACCAAATTTCGAGGTTAAAATCAACTACGGGGAACAAAGTGTCTTACCTGGGCTCAAGTGAAACTTATCCAGTGTTTAAGTTTAAGTTTGTTGGTTTGAGATAAAAACAGAAATGTATATTCTATCTGAATCTGCCAAAAGTCAAATAGGTTCTTATGATCTGCTCTAATTTTTAACAAGTGTATGTTCAAAAGATGGTTAATTTGGTCTGTTCTATGGTTTTTATGAGTAATTGTTAAAATAGTTTTAAAGGTTCTTGGTAACTTAAAACGTTAAGGTTTTACTTGATGAATTGAAACTAAATTCATTGGCCATCTAACAAGATAAAAAACAAAAGCACAAGCCACAACTAGTGATTGATATATTGGTATAGGATGAGGTCCGTAGATGCTTGGGCTTTTGACTTGTGGCAAAACAACTGGGGATATTTAAAACTGGTAAAAAGCTGCTTTGTACTTAATTGGTTCATAAAATTACCATCTAAGAAAAGTTCTGGTGTAAACATCTTTCAGTTAGTTACTAAGTCCTCAATAGGAGACTAAGTTTTCTGAGAGTTAAAATTCTAAGTGTACTCCAGACTAATGGAAAAAAGCAAAAATTGGGGATAGGTAAGGAAACTCTATAAAAAATAAACGTGCATTTTTTGCTAAGGGTAAAAAAAAAAAGTAATTTCGTCCTAAATGAGATTGGTTGTTTACAAAAAATGGCTTTGGGACAAAGTATAAGGGAAAGGAAAGTTGTAAAAGGTTCGTAAAAAGAAGTCATTGAAAAGAAATTTTATGTGTGAGGTTGAGATAACTAAAATTTTAAAGGTATATTGGTATAAGGTTAAAATTCTGCTTTTCTCTCAGTTCAAAAGACAAGTTTTTCTGGACCTTTGGGCTGTTCATGATAAGATTATGTAAATGAAGCATTTCTCTTTTGTCAAAAAGGCCAAAGTTTTAGGTCTTATCTTTATCAGATCTTTGATTGCTTAGCTAAAACTTTTCTGAGGTTGAAAAAAGTTAGGTTTTGCTGCAGGATCCCAAAGGCAAATAAGATCTTTTATTGCTACTTTGGTTAAATAAATAGAGTTTTCAGATTTATAACAATTTGTAATTCTATTTAGGAGATGCTTTGTAAGTTCCTTAGATTTTTAACAAATTTCCCAGTATCCAAATGGTAGAGAAGTCTTTTGACCAATTAGGCCCTTTCATTTAGGATGCCAAGTTTCTTGAAAAAGGCACTCTAGTACAATGATATACCTTAGGTTGTATAGCCTGGGTCAATGCTGCAACTGCTCAAATATATGTACAGTCCGTAAAGTTTTAATATTTTGGTATAAGATCATTACTTAACACCTTTAGTTATCAAAATGTTAAGTGTCACTAAATTTCTTGGTCAAAGTGCATCATAATGAATTCTCCACAGATCTTTAGATTTTGTCACAGAACGTGCTTCTTCTTCGAGGGAAGTTGTAATAAAGACTTTTGGGACAAATACAGTATTTGATATCTTCTAAATGAGTACTAAAATGGGTAGAAATTTCCAGAGCTAGAAGCTGCACTCAAGCTAAACAAAAATTAAAAACATAGGGTTAAGTAAATTAATATAGATTATAGTTTTGTAATTCTTGTTAAAAACATTGTTGCTCCTTTGCTGTTTGCCTATCCAGATTAAGAGACTTTCTCTTAAGATATCTATGATATACAGAAATGTTATAAAGTATTTGTTTGTCTAGAGCATTTATCTTTTCTCTCTACTTAAACCGTCTGGAATTCTAACACTCAGTGAGTATTCTTTCTTTCATGGCAGTTACAATTGTTTGCACAAATTCAATAAAAATCTGTTCATTTTATAGTAAGACACCATTAGAAATGCTGATTATTTCACTAAGGTTTTGACTGGAATAAACAATAATTAAAAATCAAACTTTAACTTAACAGCTTTTACAATTAAAGACAGCATTTATGTACTTTAAATGGTTCTCAAAAACTATTGGGAGATTTTAATTGGATTTGTCCTTTTTTAAAGCTGTCTACTAGAGATCTTATTCCTCTGTTTGAGATCTTGCATAAAGAGTTCCATCTAAATTGCAAACTAGAGTTAACTCCTTTGGCCCTGGAATCCTTATCTAAAGTCATTGGGGCTTTACAAGGGGCCATGCTTACAAAGATTAATTACAATAAGCCTTGGTTTTTAACAATTTTGCCAACTGAACATTCTCCCACTGCTTGCCTATGGCAAGAAGAAATATTAGAATGGATCTATTTATCAGCTACTCCTAAGAAGGTTTTGGCCGAATATCCATCCTTAGTAGCACAAATGATTATTAAGGGGAGAATAAGAAGCAAAAACATTGTTCGCTTAAGAGCCAGCAGAAATTGTTCTTCCGTATCCTAAATTTAAGATTTGAAGAATTAATGCAGGGATTTACTGATTTTCAGGATGCTATGATTGGGTATACAGGCAATCTTGGCTTAAATACACCTAAGGACCCTATGTTACAATTTGGCAAATTAAATTCTTTTATTTTCCCCCACAAAAATAAAAACTAAGCCTTTAAAAGATGCCCTTTTAGCATTTACTGACGGGTCCGCTAATGACATGGCTTCTGAAATTATTCATAAAAACTCATCTAAACCTAAAATTATTTCTTTTCTAACTAGGAAAACTTCAGCACAGAGAGCTGAACTTGTTGTTATTAGATTACTTCAAACAACTCCAAAGAGGTTTAATCTGTTTTCAGATTCTAAATATGTGATTGGGCTTTTTTCAGCAACTGAAACTGCGACAGCGCCTGTCTACAAGACAGGAATTTCAGGTTTAACTCATTCTAAATTGCCTGGCCCCCTCTCTGAAATTCACGACAGACAGTAAAGCAGTGCCCTTCTTGTGTTGTGCATCTACCTGTTCCTCATTTGGGAGTAAATCCTCGAGGACTAGTGCCCAATGCCATTTGGCAAATAGACGTGACACACATTTTAGAGTTTGGTAGTCTAAAGTATGTCCATGTGAATGTTGATACCTACAGTGGCTTCCTATATGCTACCTTACAAACTGGGGAAGCAGGAAAGCACATCGTAGCACACATGCTTTCTGCCATATCAGGGTTAGGAATCCCAAAACAAATAAAAACTGATAATAGACCCGGATATACTGGGACCGTGTTCTCTAAATTCTGTCAACAGTTACACATCACTGGGATTCCTTATAATCCACAAGAACAAGGTATAGTAGAATGGACACATCTATCCTTAAAAAATACCCTTGATAAAATAAAAGGGGGGGACTGGTACCCCATCAAGGGATCTCCCAGAAATCTTTTACAGCATTCACTCTTCATTTAAAAATTTTTAACTTTGGATAAAGAAGGACACTCAGCTGCTGAGCATCTCTGGCACTATGAGACGCAAAAAACTTTTGCTACCGTGCTTTGGAAGGACCCCTTGGATAATAAATGGCATGGTCCAGACCCAGTTTTGATCTGGGGATGAGGAGCAGTGTGCATCTACTCACGACAAGCAGATGCAGCCCAATGGTTGCCGGACAGACTAGTAAAACAAATTGATCATGATGCTCAGCCTTCCAAGAAGAAAAAAATCTCCTTGAGAAAATTCTCTGTCTCTTTTTGCAGGAATCATGTTTGAAAAACGGCAATGCTTCCTTTGGATGCCCGGGATCCTAGGCCTGTTGCCTTGCAGAATCGCCGTGCATTGGACCTTCTTATCGCTGAAAAAGGATGGACCTGCCTGTTCCTCAAGGAAGAATGCTGCTTCTATGTTAATGAATCTGGCCTTGTTGAAACACGAATCCAACAGCTGCACAAACTCAATGTTGAGTTACAGAGAAAAAAATTCTCTGCTGCCGCCGATGATTGGTGGAAATCCTCCATGTTCTCACTTTTGATGCCCCTTGTGGGACCCTTGATTAGCCTCTTATTATTGGTCACTTTGGACTCTTTGTATTTAACAGGATTATAAAATTCATAAAACAACAAATTGACTCCCTGGCATCAAAACCCCTACAAATATATTATCATAGACTTGATTTGGCCGACAGAGGCTTGGCAGAGCCTGAGGATGAAAAGATTCCTACGGGAACTGCATAGAGCTCAGAGCTACGTACACCAGCGATAGCGTGGTGTTGGTACCAGACAAGGGGTGCAAGGCAAAGCACTGCAAGGGGAGACCCATTGGTCCATCTCTGAGTCCCCTGAGAGGTATACCTGAATTGCATAGAGGTTGGTGTCCTACCTAAAAAACTCCAGCTCTGCCTCTCTTCCCAAAAAGACACCAAGGGCTTCCAACTAAACCACGGAGGATTCAGGTCACTACCTCCCCTCTCTGGTTAAAGCCATTTGCCCTAGAGGTGATAAATTTAAAAAGTCTCCTCTTACTTCGCCACTCGCCTCAGCTAAAAAATAAATAAAAAGGGAGGAGATGCCGGGAGCCAAGGAAAGAGTTAAAGAACTCTGGTGGAAAAGTTAAAACAGTATTAACTAACTCTTGTGGAATGTTACAGCTAGATAAGCAGCAAACGGGTCATAAATAACTGTTAGTTCCTGGAGAGTCGTAAATACCTGTTGGTCCCAGGAACTGAGATTACCATGTGTCAACATTTGTTAGCAGGTCCCTGATACCTTGTGTTTCCCACTGCATTCCTTCCTTCACGTGCATCTTTCTTCCCCCCTTGCTTGTGTATATAATCAGCCTCCTTGAATAAACGTTAGAGCTTGATCAGACCTCCTGTCTTGCTCTCATT
>NC_043717.1:15505861-15650973 GCF_006229205.1 Suricata suricatta
GTAAATACCTGTTGGTCCCAGGAACTGAGATTACCATGTGTCAACATTTGTTAGCAGGTCCCTGATACCTTGTGTTTCCCACTGCATTCCTTCCTTCACGTGCATCTTTCTTCCCCCCTTGCTTGTGTATATAATCAGCCTCCTTGAATAAACGTTAGAGCTTGATCAGACCTCCTGTCTTGCTCTCATTCTTTGTGTCACTTGTCCCATCCATTCATCCCTTCCCTCCTCCAGGTCCCTGTTGAATGACCCCGTGGGCTGGGGCAGTGAGATTCATCCATGTCCCCATGTGTGGATGTAGTTCACTAACTTTCTACTGCTGTACAGGATTCCACTGTATGAGGGTAGCCCTGTTTAGCCTTCTAACTCTGATGAATATTTGGGTTATTCCCAGGTTTGGTTATTAAAAACAGTGCTGCTGTAAATATTCCTGAGATGTCTTTTGGGGCACAGATATCCTCACTTCTGTTGCTTATGTGACAGTTATGGAGTACATATGTTCATACATGCGAATACTGTGGGTACCAAATAGTTGCCCAAAGTACTTGTACCAGTTGATTTTCCCACTAGCAGTGTAGGAGCATTTCAGTTACTCACATCTTTGCCAACACTCAATATTATTAATCTTATAAATTTTAGCCCTTTTATTACGTATCTAGTTGTAGGCCACTGGGTTTTAATTTGTATTTTCCTGGTGACCCATAGAGGGGAGTACATTTTTATGTTTATTGCTTATTTCAATATCTACTTTTTAGAAATGCTGATTTTTCATTGGATTGTCTTTTTGTTACAGATTTGCAGAAGTCTGTCTTTCTCTCCTTCTCTCTTTCTTTATCCCTCTACCCGTCCTTGTTTCTTTTTATAAAAATATACTTTGCCTATCAATCCTTCACCATTTATATGTGTTGAAAAAATTGTCTCCTGATATGCGGTATTTCTTCTCTCTTTTAATGATGTACACGCTCTTAATTGTAATGTAGTCCAATTTACACACAGTGTAGTATAGTTTCTTTTCTCTGGTTTCTAGTTTTCTGTCCCAATTTTCCACTTGTAATTTAATTTCTTGAACGTATTATCTGGACCATTTCAAAGTCTGTCTCTTATAACTCTGTTCTCTGGATTCCCCGTGGGTCTTTTTCTACTACCTTTTAAAAAAATATGGTTTTCAGTTATATCTTATTTCCTCAAATGTCTGATGATTTTTGAGTGCGAGCCACATATTTGTACTAAAAACGTTATAGATGTCTTGATGTAACACGTCATACAAACCCGCTCCGGAGAGGATTTATTTTTGCATTTGTTAGGTCACCTTTTTCCACTCAGGAAGTGAAATGACTTAAAACCGTGCTTTAATCCTTCCAGGGGCTGTTTTATTTTCAGTTCACCCTTAGTCCTGGAGTGTAGCTGTCGGGGGTCCTGACTTAAGGTGAGATGTTTACCAGGACCTGTTCCAGGGTGGTCTGAACGCCAGCCTTTGCCCCCTCACGCTCTGGTCCGCTCAGCTTTTCAGCTCCCCAGCTGCTGCTTTCACCTTTGTAATTGGCAACTGCCTCAGTGGTAACAGTATTGCCAAATGCCCTCCTCCCCCTCCTCCTCCCCCTCCTCCTCCCCCTCCTCCTTCTTCTTCTTCTTGACTAGTCTTACTTTCTTTTTTTTTTTTTTTTTTTTTAAATATAGTTTATAACCAAGTTGGTTTCCATATAACACCCAGTGCTCTTTCTCACAAGTGCCTGGGGTCAGTTGGTTAAGCATCTGACTCTTGATTGTGGCTCAGGTCACGGTCTCATGATCATGAGATGGAGCCCTGCATCGGACTTTGGGATGAGCATGAAGCCTGCTTGGGATTTTCTCTCTCCCTCTCTCTCTGCCCCTCCCTGGCTCACACTTTCTCTCTCTCAAAATACATAAATAAACATTAAAAAAAAAGAATGTAGTTCAGTATAATATTTATTGATTCATTTACATTCTTCCAAATTTCAAAACTGCTTTGAGGCAGGTCAGGTAATATTATAAAACAATGGCCGCAAAATAAAAACAGTTTTCAAAAGGAGAAAAACTTTAGCCAGACCTCTTGCTATAAGAGGCTATACATTTCACATACCGGGTGGCTAAGGGAGAACAAAAGATTGAGAGAAACTCAACAGACTTCCTAACTTGCTCCAGTTAAAACCAAATCAGTTTCTCTAGAGAAACTAACAATATCTTTATGAGGGAAGCTGAGAGAAATTTATCACTGAGTTCTTTGTGTTAAGGTGTTTTTAGTAACATTAGAAACATTGTCTAAGTATTTTACCAGAAAAAAATACTAGGATTTCTTTCTTCCTTGGCCTTCAGTGAAAGCCAACGTGTAATGTTAAAATACTGTTCTGTAAAGACAGTTCTAGAGTGAGGGGACAGAAGGCTAGGCACGCAGGTTTCAGATGATTTAGCTTAACTCAAGGAAGGAGCTGGAAGAACTTCGAGAAGGCTTGCTAACATCTCACAATCAGTCTCTAATCCCAGCTACGTCAGACTTTTGAAAAATTAAAGATGTTACAGATCTCCAGTTTTGTTAAGGATGGTAGGAATATTTACACAGGTGATTAAGGAAAACAACTAATTTGATTTAAATCATAATAGTTACTTTCCTTATTTTGCCACGAAACTGAATGATACCAGATATGGTTTGAATTAGTTATGTTTTCTGCAAGATTTAGCTTATCATCAATAACCACTACAAGCAACAGGCACTGGGATGGATGCTGACGATGTGGGAGCAAACATATCATATGTTTTTTTTAAATTTCACAAACATTTATTGTACCCTTACTTTGTGGACAGAGATGAGTAAGAAAAGGTCCTTGCCTTTGAGGGGCTTATAATCTAGTAGGTGTCTAGTAAAAGCTAGCAAAGGGCTCTCTGCAGTGAAGTGTACTATATAAAGTTAAGACATATGGTGTCATTGAAAGGAAGCCTTAGGAAGCTGATATCATTATGTTCAACCAGATCAACTGAATTTAATCCAAGTCAGTAGAACAGAGTGGCTTACCTTTTTAAAAAATATATTGTCAAGTCAGCTACCAGTGTATACAGTGTGCTCTTGGCTTTGAGAGCAGATTGCCATGATTTAATTGCTTACATACAACACCCAGTGCTCATCCCAACGAGTGTCCTCCTCAATGCCCATCACCCACTTTCCCCTCTCCCCACCCCCCCATCTACCCTCAGTTTCTTCTCTTTATTTAAGAGTCTCTTATGGGTTGGCCTGCCTCTCTCTTTGAAGCTGTTTTTTCCTCTTCCCGTCCCCATGGTCTTCTGTTAAGTTTTGCAAATTCCACATATGAGTGAAATATGGATATCTATCTTTCTCTGCCTGACTTACGTCACTTAGCATAATATCCTCCAGATCCATCCACATTGTTGCAAATGGCAAGATTTCATTCTTTCTCATTGTCTACTAGTATTCCATTGTATAGATAAACCACATCTTCTTTATCCATTTGCCAGTTGATGGACATCTGGGCTCTTTCCATGATTTGGCATTGTTTAAAGAGCTGCTATAAACATTGGGGTACAAGGGCCCCTGTGAATGAGCACTCCTGTATCCTGTGGAAAAATTCCTACTAGTGCTATTGTTGGGTCATAGGGTAGTTCTATTTTTAGTTTTTTTTAGGAACCTCTGCACTGTTTACAGAGCAGCTGCACCAATTTGCATTCCCACCAACACTGAAAGAGGGTTCCTGTTTCTCCATATCCTTGCCATCATGTGTTGTTTCCTGAGTTGTTAATTTTAGCCACTCTGACCAGTGTGAGGTGGTATCTCAGTGTCATTTTGATTTGTACTTCCCTGATGATGAGCTATGTTGAGCATCTTTTCATGTGTCTGTTGGCCATCTGGATGTCTTCCTTGGAAATGTGTCTATTCATGTCACTTGCAAATATCTTCTCCCATTCTGTTGGATGCCTTTTGGTTTTGTTGATTGTTTCCTTTGCAGTGCAGAAGGTTTTTTATCTTGATGAGGTCCCACTAGTTCATTTTTGCCTTCAGAGACATGCCAAGTGGGAAGTTGATGTGGGTGAGGTCAAAGAGGTTCTTGCCTGTTTTCTCCTCTAGGGTTTTGACAGTTTCCTGTTTTACATTTAGGCCTTTCATCCATTTTGAGTTTATTTTTCTGTATGGTGCAAGATAGTGACGGTTTCATTCTTCTGCATGTTGCTCGCCCAGCACCATTTGCTAACAAAACTTTTTTTCCCACTGGGTACTGTTTCCTGCTTTGTCAGAGATTAGCTGGCCATACATTTGTGGGTCTAATTCTGGGTTCTGTATTCCATTGGTCCATGTGTCTGTTTTTGTGCCAATACCATACTGTCTTGATGATGACAGCTTTGTAGTAGAGGCGAAAGTCTGGGATTGTGATACCTTCCACTTTGGTTTTCTTTTTCAACATTACTTTGGCTATTTGGGGTCTTTTGTGGTTCCATACACATTTTAGTATTGCTTATTCTAGTTCTGAGAAGAATGCTAGTGCAATTTTGATTGGGATTGCATTGAATGTATAAATTGCTTTGGCTAGTATTGACATTTTAACAATGTTTATTCTTCCATTTCATGAGCATGGCATGTTTTTCCATTTCTCTGTGTCTTCAATTTCTTTCAAAAGACTTCTACACTTTTCAGTGTAGAGATCTTTTACATCTTTGGTTAGGTTTATTCCTTGGTATTTTATCTTTCTTGGTGCAGTTGTAAATGGGATAGATTTCTTGATTTCTCTTTCTGTTCCTTCATTATTGGTGTATAGAAATGCAACCAATTTATGTACATTGATTTTTTATCCTGTGACTTTGCTGAATTCATGTATCAGTTCTAGTAGCTTTTGGGTAGAGTCTTTCAGGTTTTCCATGTAGAGTATCATGTCATCTGCAAAAAGTGAAAGTTTGATTTCTTCTTTGCCAATTTGGATGCCTTTTATTTCATTTTGTTGTCTGATTACTGGGGCTAGGACCTCTAACACTATATGAAACAACAGTGGTGAGAGTGGACATACCTGTCTTTTTAATGTTTTTATTTGGGAGAGAGAGAGAGAGAGACAGAGCATGAGCAAGGGAGGGGCAGAGGGAGAGGGAGACACAGAATCCAAAGCAGGCATCAGTCTGCAAGTTGTCAGCACAGAGCCCGACATGGGGCTCAGACTCATGAAGCATGAGATAATGATCTGAGCCAAAGTTGGATGCTTAACCAACTGAGCCACCCAGGTGCCCCAGCTTCCATATATTTTTAATTTCTTCTTTAATTGCCTGGTTGACCCACTCATTCTTTAGTAGAATATTCTTTAACCTCCATGCATTTGGAGGCTTTCCAAATTTTTACTTGTGGTTAATGTCAAGTTTCATAGCATTGTGATCTGAAAATATGCATGGTATGATCTCAATTCTTTTATGTTTATTGAGGGCTGTTTTGTGACCCAGTATGTGATCTATCTTGGAGAATGTTCCATTTGCTCTTGACAAAAAATGTGTATTCTGCTGCTTTTGGATGAAAAGTTCTGAATGTATCTGTCAAGTCCATCTGGTCCAGTATATCACACAAGGCCGTTGTTTCTTTATTGATTTTCTGCCTACATGATCTGTCAATTTATGTAAGTGGAGTATTAAAGTCCCCTGCAATGACCATATTCTTATCAATAAGATTGCTTATGTTTGTGATTAATTTATATATTTGGTGGTGTCAAGCTGGAGGCATAAACATTTATAATTGTTAGCTCTTCTTGATGGATAGACCCCGAAATTATTATATAGTGCCCTTCTTCATCTCTTGTTACAAACTCTGGTTTAAAATCAAGCTTGTCTGATATAAGTATGGCTACTTTAGCTTTCCTTTGACTTCTAGTAGCATGATAGATGGTTCTCCATCACTTCACTTTCAATCTGAAGGTGTCCTAGGTCTTGTAGACAGCATATAGATAGATCTTGGCTTTTTTAATCCGTTCTGATACCCTATGTCTTTTGATTGGGGCATTTAGTGCATTTACATTCAGAGTGATTATTGAAAGATATGGATTTAGTGTTATTGTGTTATCTGTAGGGGTCTCATGCTTGTGGTGATGTCTCTGGTCCTTTATAGTCTTTGCAGCATACCACTCACAGAATCCCCCTTAGGATCTCTTGAATAGCTGGTTTAGTGGTCATAAACTCCTTCAGTTATATGTATAATGAATTATATATAATTGAGAAAATGCAAAACTGCTGGACCGATATCTGATGCCTTGGAACTGGTGGCTGGGCTGGTCTGGCAGAGGGGCCATCTGGTTTGGTCACTGTCAGTCTTGCTCAGGCAGATACGCAGTTACCAGGCACAGAGAAGTGTGGTTTGGCATAGGTGGGTCTTGCCTCCACTGTGGGCCTGCTGTCCTGTTCCCTGAAGCCCCACCTTGTTGGTGATGGGGAGAAAAACAGCGACACCCAAGTCTCTCTTCCCTGGACTGGGTGTCCCAGACCACTCTGTTCAGACTGTCCTCACAGTGCTGCGTGGGTGTGAGTGGGCCGGTTTGTCCTTCTCCACAGTCTCCTGCACCTCCCAGGTTCCTGGCTGGGATTCAAACTCCAGTGTCTTAAAAGATCCTGCTGTGTGCATCCCGGTTTCTGGGTAGTGCCACTTTGCCCAGGCAACGAAGGGCCGTTCGCTGGCAGGCACTGGCAGGGTTTTATGCCCTCGGTGTGGCTCTCCAGCTGTTTCCGACAGCACTCACGGGCAGGCACGGCTCTCCCCCACTGCGCCCCTGACCTCACTACCTAGCCTGGGCCGGCCCCCCTCCCTGCCGGGGCGCATACAGGGCAGCAGGCCCCAGCCTCCAGAAAGTCCTGCAACCCTGGCTTGACACTCTTAAGGCTGTTTGCAGTTTAGAAATTGGTTCTTTCTCCATTTTTTCTGTTCTCTGGTCCATGGTCTGGTGAGGTTTTCTCTTGTCCAAATATAATCCTACCCTCCCATGGCCTCTCTTTCTCCTCCTTTGGTTTCTCCACAGACGGGGACCCTCCTCTTCATGCCTACGTTGCCTGTTTTCTCTCTCCCAATTCACAATCACACACCTATGGCCTGCCAGGTTGTCCCTGCGGGTCCCTAAAAATGTTTCTTTGACTCTGTAGCCTGGTTTCCAAGTCTTCTGGCCTCAATACTGCTGTGTTTGAAGGATGGGGGAACTTTGGGTCCCCCTACTTCTCTGCCATGTTTCTAGTACCATATTTTTTTTAAAGTTTATTTAGTTTGAGAGACAGGGTGCAGGAAAGCAGGGGAGGGGCAGACACAGAGGCAAAAAGAGAATCTGAAGCAGGCTTCACAATGGCAGCTTGGAGTCTGATGCAGGGCTCGATCTCATGAAACATGAGATCATAACCTGAGCCCAAACCAAAAGTTGGATGCTTAACTCACTGAGCCACCCAGGTGCCTTGTTAGTGCCACACTTAAACATAGGAATACATGTAGAGGTTTAAAGGATGTACAGTGTACCATGTTTTTATTGCTCCTGTAAAAAATCACTACAAACTTGGTGGCTTCAAACACACAGTTCTGGATGTCAGAAGTCTAAAATGGGCCTCCTTGGATAAAATCAAGGTGTTGGCAGGGTTACATTCCTCTGGAAGGTCTAGGGGAGAATCTGTTTCCTTGCCTTTTCTATGTTCTAGAGGTTTCCTGCTTTCCTTGGCTGTAGCCTCCTTCCAGCAACTGTGTCACTGCAATCTTTGCTTCCGTCATCATCTTTCTTACCCCAATGGACTCCCCTGCCTCCCTCTTACATAAGGACATTTAGGATTACATTGGGCTCACTTGGATATTCTGGGATATTCTTTAATTAGTCACATCTGCAAAGTCCCTTTTACTATTCAGGCAACATATTCAGAGGTTCTAGGTTAAGGTCTGGACACTTTAGTGGTTCATTATTCTGCCTGTCATCTATGATAAGCACACACTGATTGCCATGGTCTTTATTTTTATTTGTCTGTCTATCTATGTGTCTTTGGTCATGGCCTTTATAAACATGGTGAAGTTAAAGTCTAATTTTCAAAATTTTCCATCCCTAAAATGGGACAGTATCTTACTCAGAGGGTGGCTATGAAGATGAAAGAAAGTGAGTGCACTACACCTGGCACATAGTAGGTAGTATGTGTTAGTTGAGTGAACATTTAAATCTAATAGCTAAAACCCATATAATGCAGAGAGCTTGAATCCAACTTGTCAGACTCTTTGGACAGAGAAAAAGGTTTTATTCTTCTTTTAGTTTGGTGCAGATTTTCAAGAGAAAATAGGAAATGTGGGTCCAGATAATACTAGCTTTGTGTCCCTTATTTGAGAACTAATCATATGGTAAAATATCACATGCTTTGGCATTATCTTCTGTAAAACATAAGGGTGAAGACTTAAAAATAGAAAAATAGAAAATCTCAACAATAATTCTGGTAGAAATGACTTGTAACTATTTAGCACCTTATTTTTATTTCTGGAACACTTTCTTTTTGAAAAGCTTAAATTATTTGGGACATGTTCACTAATTCTTATGGTACCAGATGTATCTGGCACAGCAAGGGAATAGGTAGTAGCAAGGAAGGGAAAAGGGGGAAATGGGGCAGGTGTGACAAGCTAAGGTTTGTGTTTGGAAGCAGTTCTTGGCAAAGGTGAAAATATTTTTAGGTAATCTTTTTTTCCTGTGAAAGTCTGAAATACTCTAAAATTCACTCTATTCTTACAGCTTAGAAATAGAAACCTGGAAATAGAATGACTGCACTTTAGTGGTTATTGTGGGCTGGGAAGTGAAATTCAAGAGTGATGGTTCTAGAACTTTTATTCTGTGAATTCTATGTCTCACCCACCTCTGGCTTCTTTGAGCCCCTGTGGCACATAGCAACAATTTTCTGCTTCCTTCCATTTTTCCCAGATGCCCCTTCCCCACACCAAAACACCTCTATTTAAACTTTTGTTTGGATCACCACTGCCTGATAGCAGTTTAGAGTTCTAGTGTGCTGTTCTCTCTGATAAAATCTCAGCAAATTTCAAACCTTGGTCAGAAGATAGTACTGGTGGAAGATTTAGGTGGCAAAGGAGACATATTTCTTCCTCTAAATCATTCATGTAATAATTTTTTTAACTGAAGACTATTTCAATAAGCTATTGGTGCTAGATACTAAAGACACAGCAGCGAACAACCTAGATATAGCTTCTACCCTCATGAATCTTATCTCATAAGACAAGTAATAAATAAGGAAACTAATATGTAAATTAAATAAGGTTGCCATAAATACTAAGAATGAAATAAACAGGGCACCAAGGCAGAATGCAATAGGAGCTAGTTTAGAAGAGGTGAGGCTTTGGTGTGGTTGAGGAATACAAGGAGGTCAGTGTGGCTGGAACATGGTAAGTTAGGGAAGATTTCATTAAATGAGTTTAGGAAGGTAGATACTTTTCAGTGATACTTGAGTTTAGATTTTAAGTACAATGGGAAATCATGAGAGGGTTTCTAATGGGGGTAATTACATTGTCTGTTTTATGGTTTAAAGATTACACTGACTTCTGAGTTTGGAAAGGGCCAAGAATGGAAGAAGGGAGATGTTCTAGGAAATGTTCGTGGTGAAAGGTGATGATGGCATGGATCAGGGCGAACAATGCTGATGCACAGATTTGGGATGTTTTGCAGGTAGAGTTGGAAGGCATAGCTGTCAGATTGGCTGGGGGGGGCGGGGCTGAAGGAGAGAAAGGAAACTTAGGTGGTCCTAGGGTTTGGCTTGACCAGTTGGGTGACTGACAATGTCATCTACCAAAATGGGAAAGACAGAAGGAGAAATGAATCTTGTGGAGGGAGGAGATTATGGATTTTTGGTCTAAGTTAGTAATTTAGAGGACCTTTTAGAGCAGCCTGATTTCCAAGGGATATGTCATGTTAGCAGAAGATACAGTTTTGGGGTATTAGAATATAAGTGTTATTTAAAGTTCTAGGACTACATGAGCCCATTGAGATAAGACAGAGAACAGGACTCTTGGGCTTATTAACATTTTGAGATCAGTTGGTAAAGGATGAACCAGCTAGGGAATGTGTTATGTCACTGAAACCACACAAAAAAAATATTTAAGAGGGAGGGAGTGATCAACTGAGTTGAGTGCAGCTGAGAGGACATTAGGTTTGAGGACAGAGAGGTGACCACTGGATCTCACAAGATGGAGTTGTTGGGGAAGTTGACTGGAATGGTTTCAGTGATGTGGTGAGGAGAGAAACCACCTTATGAAAGAGTAAATGGGAGGAGAAGGAACAAGGTTAACAAATATAAACATCAGTTTTGGCTTTCCCAGGCTTCTTGTCATTATCTTTTTGAAGTTTGTTGGGATGTCTTGGAACAATCCTGGGGTATGGGCAATGGTATGGGGGAAAGCAAGAGTTTATATTCCACATTTGAGTAGTATGTCAGAAAACACTAATTCAAATGTCTGTCAATATATTTGTATCAGAAGTTCTTTACCTTGTTTTTCAGGTGACAGATGAATCTTGTCTTTAACCCTCTGTCTCTCTTCTTTGCTAACTTTTCTCACTTATCCCTTGAATAAAATATTGTTTTGCATATTCACCCTGTATGTGCTCTTTACACATTTGGTATGTGCTCTATACCTATTATAAACACTCTTAATTATCTTTCAGTTCTTCCATTTCCTCTCCTTTCAGAAACCTAAATGACATTTGCTTTCTTGTGGTTAGATTCCATGTGCCCATTACCTTTCCTTTTTCTGTGTTTTGTGCAGAGTTACTTTTGCGAGGTCATTTAAAAAATATATATATTTATTTATTTATTCTGAGGGGGGAGTGGCAAAGGGAGAGGGAACGAGAAAATCTCAGACAGGTTCTATGCTGTCAGCATGGATCTCCCAAACCATGAGATCATGACCTGACCCAAAATCAAGAGTCGGATGCTTAATTGACTGAGCCACTCAGGTGCCCCAGGCTAGGTAATTTTTATATGTCCATTATAATGCTGAAAATGTCTCATTTTCCCTAAATGAGAACATGATGCCAGAAGTAGGTAGATATTCATGGAATAGATTGTAGGTGGTTGCTAATTTTAGGGTAAGTATTATGTTTGATTACTTCCTTTTCAGTCCACTCTTGTTATTATGGTCAGTGATAAATGACACCAAAGACTAGCCCAGACTGTAGGAAGTAAATAAGAGCATTCTGTGAGTCATGGGGAAAAGTCTAGTTTGCATACTGTAGTTGAGATTGTTGTGCCTTCTCTTCTTCCTAGAAGCACTGCTAGATTATATATCTAAGCCTCCTTAATAGTCGTATGTGGCCATGGTATTGAATTTAGACCTGTGGAATAAGAGTAGAAGTGATGAATGGCTAAAGAAGATGTGGTATGCATACACGCACGTGCGCGCGCGCGCACACACACACACACACATATGGAATATTACTCAGCTACAAAAAAAATGAAATCTTGCTATTTTGCAATGACAAGAATGGAGCTAGAGAGTATTATGCTGAGCAAAATAAGTCGGAGAAAGATAAATACCATATGATTTCACTCATATGTGGAATTTAAGAAACAAAATAAATTAGCAGGGGGGGAAAAAGAAGCAAACAAAGAAACAGACTCTTAACCATAAAGAATAAGCTGATTATTACCAGAGGGGAGTGGGGGATGGGTGAAATAGGCGATGGGGATAAAGGATTATACTTGTGATGCATACCAGGTGTTGTATGGAAGTATTGAATCATTACATTGAAAAGAATAGAAATGAAATGAGCAATTTCCAGGCTTGACCTCTAAAAGCTTCTAGAATGCTTCTCCATGCTCTCTCTCCCCTTGCCTTCCAGAAAGATGCACAGGACCCAACAATACAGGCCAAGAGGGACCTGTAATATCCATGAGATTAAAGGAGTCTGGGTATCTGAAGACCATGTGGAAGGCAATCTTATACCTAGAAATATACTTTTTGGACTTCATAGGAGCAAGAAATCAACTTACTAAGTCACTGAGATTTTGTTTGTTACAGTTGCTGATGTTACTCTAATACATATTCATTCTGTGATTTTTCTTTCTGTGAATATGATTATTTTGCCTCACTCTCCTGGAGTGTCCTCTTCTCACTTTATCAAATTTGACAAGCACTTTGATGACCTGTTTTCTATTTTCTTTTCTGGAATTAAACATTTTCTGACCATCTAAGCCTGAGGCAATCTCTCACTCCAAATTTCTAAAGTGACTATTAGTTTTATGGTCTACTGGGTGTATAATGAAAAGATCATAAGCTCTTAATATCTGTGTTACTTTGGATACGTTACTTAGTCTCCCTGAGGTCACTTTACTTTTTCTGAAAAAGAAAGGGGGGGTCATAATAACAACAGCCCATGCCTCATAAAATTGTCACGAGGTTTAGATGAGGCAAGAAATGCAGAGGGGCTTAGCACATTATCTGGCATATAGTAAACACTGTCATTAGGGTCAGTCTTCTACCGGTTTAGTTTACTTCTATAGACTCAACTCCTGACTGTGTCAGGCACTGGGCTAGCGCAGTGGATGTCACACAGGGGGATATGCTGTTCCCACCGGTTCCTCAGGAACAACATTGAGTAATAAAGTAATGCAACTTGTTTTCCACGGCATTTATAGAGCATCTACTGTATACCACAAATTCGGGAATATATTTTGGGGGATATGAATATGCCTCCCAGAAGGTCAATTACTTTCCATGCCCCTAAAAGTCAGCAAATCAAATCAATTAACACCATTTGAAGAATTGTTTAAGAATGTGTTGGTTTCTTCTTCAGAATGGAATTCCTATAGGTTTCATGGGTTAAAAAAAAACCCCTTACCTCATAGGGCTACTGTGCAGATCAGATGGTAGAATATGCAGAAGTATGGAGCAAATGTTTATTATGTATGGATGATGCCAACTTTCAAATCCTTAAAGCTCTTAGATGAAGTTTTTAACTTCGTATGATTTTTGTCTTCTCTCCAAATTGAATGCAAGGTTGTAGTTGAGGTATACATTATTTCATCTTTGTAAATCCCTAGTATCTATCTCAGGACTAAGTAAAGAGAAGCCACTTGACAAACCTTTTTGGTTTAAATTATTTCACAATGTTTACCATGAAAACCTTTGACTTCTTCCCTCTCTGGTGATTTTCTGTCAAGTACTACCCATATGCTGGGTGCGGCTACACTGGTTTCAAGAGGAGAATCCTTTTTACAGCATGTTGCTAACTGGAACATATGCTTTAAACACATATACTTAATTATCTGAGCACAACTATCTTAAGCTAAAAAAGAATTTAAACCATGTTTATTTATTTTTTGAGAGAGAGAGAGAGACAAAAAGACAGACACAGAGAGAGAGCAAGAGCAAGCCAGGGAGGGGCAGAGGGAAAGGGAGAGAGAAATCCCAAGCAGGCTCCATACTGTCAGCACAGAGCCTGATGCAGGACTTGAACTCACCAACTGTGAGATCAGGCAGGACCTGAGTCAAGAGTCAGACACCCAGATCTACTGAGCCACCCAAGCACCCCTGAAACTGTCTTGAATTTTAAGCACCAGTTTTCAATGAAGAGTCTGACAGGCAAGGAATGATTACTGAACCTCGTTCTGCTCTGCACATCTATACACACAGTGTGGAATAAGCTGTTAAGCCTTCCATCTTTACATGATATTTTAGAGATGCTCACGGTGAGGTCATCCATATCCATTTCTGTAGTGTTCTCCCACTCTGCCCACTCACCATGTGTTCTGGTGCTGTGGTATTTTTGTCCACTCTCATAGTACTCTCTCTGTCTTATCTTATTTCCCTCCCTGCCAAGCCCAGAATAAAGAAAGTTGATTCTTCAATTTTTTTTCACAAATTGAAAATGTGACAGATTAGGAAGGAGGGCATTGCTATTTTTTCTTCTCCACTTCAGGTTAGGGTTAAAATGACTCAGAGTAAATAGCTCGGTACTCTGTAAAACCAATTCCTCAATTGAAGAATAAATTATATCAATGGTAAGAAACACTGTTTTTCTAGAAGACATTTTTTTATATTCCTTACTTTTGCTTTCTGCTGTTACTGGCGTTTATGCAATTTCAGGTCTGCAGGATTTTCTAAAAAAATTATTAAGTCATCCTTTTTACAACGATCTAAGGTGTAGATCATGATTTAAACTAAGATATAATTATATTGCATTGCAGTAAAAATAATTTATTATCAGTGTAGCACCGCAGAGAAATGATTTCTGTCTCTTCTGATCTCAGTTAGCCAGCAGGAGCACATTCACCTGTGAAGAACGCTTCCTTAGGTCCTCAGTTCACCTTGCCCTCATCCTACATAGTTTCATGTCAGGTCTTAACCCGGGAACTACTGCTTCTTTGCATTTAGTGTTTTTAAAAAATACTATAGGTATCAGCTTTTCCTCCAGCTATAGGTAGTTTGAGATGATTTAGATTTTCATTTCATGAATCAACTATTTTTCAAACTTTATTCTCTAAATTTACAAAATTGAAATTATTACAGATTCACAGGAGTCACAAAAGTGGTGCAGAGAAATCCTGTGTATGTTTTACCCAGTTTCCCCAATGTAGGGGGGGATGCCAGATAAATAAATAGAATGCCCAGTTACACTGAAAATTCAGAAAAACAATGAATATTTATATCAGTATAAGTATTTTTAGCATAAGCGGGTCCCATCCAACATTTGGGGCAGACTTATACTAAAAAAATAATTTGTTGTTTGTCTGAAATTTGAATTTAACGGGTTTTGTTTTGTCATTAGGCTATATCTAGCTAAGGATGTAGAGTCATATAATTTTGACTTAAAGTCACTTGGGATAGTTCTTCTTTGTCTAGTTAGGACACCAACTGGATGCAGTTATGTTAATTCATCTCGTTTTCCTTTTGAATATTTTAAGAATTGCTTTTAAGTGTAATTTTATTTTATAGAATATTTACATGCTTCTAATGTCAAACTTACATGAATATAATTTCAGTGCATTTGTTCTCCAAACAAATTAGTTTACTCATTTTCATATTTTTAAAAACAGATGCAATATTGTTTCCCTAGGTACCACCCTTTTATGATTATTTTATAAAAACATCTTTTGGAAATAGGATGACAAAAATATAGGACATCATGTCCTACAAAGACAGCCTATATAACACCGGATGACCTTCTTTTGAACTGCTTTAGAACAAGTCACTGTGTGTTCAACCTAGAGAGAAAGTGGAATTTCATGCTAATTAGCCTGCTAGTTCCTTTCATTTTGTACCTGACTAAAAATATTTTCACAAAGTCCTTAAATGGAAAACTAACAAGGGAGTTTTGCAAATGCAATTCTAATTAAGGTGCTTAGATTTTATTTTATTTTTTTTTCATACAGGTGTTATAAAATTAAAATCTTGAGAGGTGATAGCTGCTGAGATGACATGAGACCCTCCCTGGTGACTTCGGCATAAGCCAGAGAGGAAGACACCGTGGGCAGAAGTGAGGAGCAGCTTCCCACAGACGCCCTACTGTGCTGCTGTTGTATTTAACAACAATGTGTGGTTTTTCTGTTTTGGAATTGTGAAAACCATTGATGAATTGATATTTCTTAGAAATAACCATTTGGGCTGGTGGGGATAAACTGTCATTCACTATTAATTCAATTAAAACTTAAACATGAGTCGTTAGCGTAAGTCCTTTGGATATTTATGAGTATGTGAATTTTAACAAGAGAAGGAGGACAGTTTAGGTCTAGCCAATACTTGCTATTATCATTCCGGGGGTACTTTTTTGTCTGTCTCTCCTCTTGCCTTCCATGTTTGCCTCGTGATCCTTTCTGAAAAGATATAAACCTCAACTTTTAAAATGTAAGTATATGTTTACCTTTCTGGTTATTAAAATAATATATGCTCAATGTAGATTGTTTCTCATAGGACCTGTTGAGCTGTGACAGGGACTGTTCTTTATACAATTTATTTAGAGAGGAAGTGAGGGAAGCCGACTAAGAAAAAGGAAGAAAACAACTAAGCAAGGATGGAGGGTGTATATATATTCTGTATCTTCACAGACATTTTCATGAGTATGTAGAGAATGTTGTCTCCAGACAGGATTATTAGCCAGATATCATTTAAAAACAAGTAGCTTAAAGGGCGCCTGGGTGGCTCAGTTGGTTAAGCATTCTACTTGGGCTCAGGTTATGATCTCGCAGTCTGTGGGTTCGAGCGTCGTGTCGGGCTCTGCTCAGAGCCTGGAGCCTGCTTCAGATTCTGTGTCAACCCAAAGGAGGTCCACACCAAGTCACATAGTAATTAAAATGGCAAAAAGTAGTGATAAAGAAAGTTTTAAAGCAGCAAGAGAAAAGAAGGCAGTTACATACAAGGGAAAACCTATAAGGCTATCAGCTGATTTTTCAACAGAAAATTGGCAGGCCAGAAGGGAGTGGCATGACGTATTCAAAGTGTTGAAAGGGAAAAATCTGCAGCCAAAATTACTCTATCCAGAAAGGTTGTCATTTAGAATAGAAGGAGAGATAAAGAATTTCTCAGATAAACAAAAACTAAAGGAATTCATGACCACTAAACCAGTCTTACAAGAAATATTAAAAGGGACACTCTGAGAGGAAAGGAAGACCATAAGGGAGAGGATGAAAAGTAAAAAGCACAAAAGCAAAAAGAAAGTATCAGAGACAATCTATGGAAACAACCAAAAAACAAGTTACAAAATGGCAATAAAGACATACCTATCAATAATTACTTTGAATGTAAATGGACTAAATGCTTCCATCAAAAGACCAGGTGACAGAGTGGATAAAAAATAAGACCAATCATTATGCTACCTACAAAAGACTCATTTCAGACCAAAAGACACCTGCAGATTGAAAGTGAGGGGATGGTTTACTATGCAAATTGTTGCCAAAAGAAAGTCAGGGTAGCAATACTTATATTGGACAAAATAGACTTTAAAACAAAGACTGTAAGAAGAGAAAAAGACACTATATAATAATAAAGGGGACAATCCAAAAAGGGGATGTGACAATTGTAAACATTTATGCACCCAATATGAAAGCATCCAATTACATAAAACAGTTAATAACAAACATAAAAGGAATAATCAATAGTAATACAATAATAGTAGGCAACTTTAACACCCCACTTACATTGATGGACAGATTACACAAACAGTAGTGCAACAAGGAAACCGTGGCTTTGAGTGACGCACTGGACCAGGTGGATTTAACAAACATATTTAGAACTTTCCATCCTAAAACAGCAGAACACACATTCCTTTCAAGTTCATATGGAACAATTGCCAGAATAGATCATATGTTAGGCCACAAAACAAATCTCAACAAAGTTTTAAAGAGTGAAGTCATACCATACATCTTTTCTGACCACAATGCTATGAAACTAGAAGTCAACCACAAGAAAAAATATGGAAAGAGCACAAATACATGGAGGTTAAATAACATGGTATTGAACAATTAATGGGTCAACAAAGAAATCAAAGAAGAAATTTAAAAAATAACACGGAAACAAATGAAAATCAAAACATAATAGTCCAAAATAGTCGTAAAGCAGTTCTAGAATGGAATTTTACAGTAACAAATGCCTATCTTAAGAAACAAGAAAAATCTCAAATAAACAACCTCGCCTTTCACCTAAAGGATCTAGAAAAAGAAGAAGAAACAAAACCCAAACCTAGAAAAGTAAATGGAATAATAAAGATTAGAGAAGAAATACGGGCACCTGGGTGGCTCAGTTGTTTAATCGTACAACTCTTAGTTTTGGCTCAGGTCATGATCTCACGGTTTGTGAGTTTAAACCCCACATCGGGCTCCACGATGACAGTGTGGAGCCTGCTTGGGATTTTCTCTTTCTGCCCCTCCCCTGCTCACCTGCACGCTCTCTCCATCTCTCAAAATAAATAAACTTAAAAAATGATTAGAGGAGAAGTAAATGATATAGAAACTAAAAAAATAATAGAACAGATCAATGAAACCAAGAGCTGGTTCCTTGAAAAGATCAACAACATTGATAAACCTCTATCAAGACTCATTAAAAAAAGAAAGAGGACTCCAACAAAATTACTAATAAAAGAGGAGAAAGAACAATCAGTACCAAAAAAGTATGAACAATTCTAACAGAATATTATGAAAACCATTTGCCAACAAGCTGGAAAATGTAGATAATGGATGAAATCATATAAACATATAACGTACCAAAATTAAAGCAGGAAGGGATAGGAAATTTGAACACACCAATCACCAGCAATGAAATTGAATAAGTAAGTAAAAAATTCCCCCAAAACAAAAGTCCAGGACCAGATGGCTTTACAGGTAAATTCTACCAAACATTTGAAAGAGAGTTAATACTGATTCTTCTCAAAGTATTGATTCTTCTAAAGAAGAAGGAAAACTTCCAAATTAATTCTATGAGGCCAGTGTCACCTTGAGACCAGAAGTAGATAAAGACCCAACAAGAAACAAGAACTACAGGCCAGTATTTCTCATGAATGTAGATGTAAAGATCCTCAACAAAATATTAGCAAACTGAATCCAACAATATATTAAAATCATATACCATGATCATTGGGATTTATTCTGGGGATGCAAGGGTGGTTCAATATTCGCAAAACAATCAATGTGATATGTTACAATAAGAGAAAGGATAAAAACCCACAGAATCATTTTAATAGATGCAAAAAAAGCATTTGACAAAGTACAACATCCACTCATGATAAAAACCTTCTGCAAAATAGGTCTAAAGTGAACATATCTCAATATAATAAAGGCCTCATATGAAAAAACCACAGCCAATAACATCAACATCATACTCAATGGGGAAAGATTGAAAGGGGATTTTCCCTTAAGGTTGGGAACAAGACAAGGGTATCTGCTCTCACCACTTTTCTTCAACACAGTACTGGAAGTCCTAGCCACAGCACTCAGACAACATAAAGAAGTAGAAGGCATAAAATTGGTAAGGAAGAAGTAAAACTGTCACTATTTGCAGATGACATGATACCATATATAGAAAACCTGAAAGACTCCACTGAAAAACTGCTAGAAACAATAAACAAATTCAATAAATTCACAGGATACAAAACCAATATACAGAAATTGTTGCATTCTTATAGATTAATAATGAAATAGCAGAAAGAGAAATTAAGAAAACAATACCATTTACAATTTCACCAAAACAATAAAAAAGGAATAAATTTAACTAAGGAAGTGAAAGACACATAAATTCCAAAAACTATAAAACACTGATGTAAGAAGTTCAAGATGATACAAAGAAATGGAAACACATTCTATGCACATAGGTTGGAAGAACAAATATTATTAAAATGTCTATACTACCCAAAGCAATCTACACATTTAATGCGATCCCTATCAAAATGTCAATAGCATTTTTCACAGAACTAAAACAGACAATTCTAAAGTTTGTGTGGAACCACAAAAGGCCTTGAATAGCCAAAGCAATCTTGAAAAAGAAAAAGAAAACTGGAGGTATCATAATTGCAGACTTTATTATTGTTTTTCTTTTATAGTTTATTGTCAAGTTGGTTTCTAAATAACACCCAGTTCTCATCCCAACAAGTGCCCTCCTCCATGCGCATCACCCATTTTCCCCTCTCCCCCACCCCCCATCAACCCTCAGTTTGTTCTCAATATTTAAGAGTCTTTTATGGTTTGCCTCCCTCCCTCTCCTTGACTATTTTTTCCCCTTCCCCTCCCCCAGGTCTTCTGTGAAATTTCTCCTGTTCCACATATAAGTGAAAACATGTGGTATCTGTCCTTCTCAGCCTGACTTATTTCACTTAGCATGACACCCTCGAGGTCCATCCACTTTGCTACAAATGACCAGATTTCATTCTTTCTCATTGCCATGTAGTATTCCATTGTAAATAGAAACCACATCTTCTTGGTCCACTCATCAGTTGATGGACATTTAGGCTTTTTCCATGTTTTGGCTATTGTTGACAGTGCCACTATGAACATTGGGGTACATGTGCTCCTATGCATCAGCACTCCTGTATCCCTTGGGTAAATTCCTAGCAGTGCTATTGTTGGGTCATAGGGTAGTTCTATTGTTATTTTTTTTTTTTTTTGAGGAATCTCCACACTGTTTTCCAGAGCATCTGTACCAGTTTACATTCCCACCAACAGTGGAGGAGGGTCTTAATTGCAGACTTTAAACAGTATGGTACTGGCATAAAAATAGACACATAGACCAATGGACTAGAACAAGAAACCCAGAAATAACCCCACAATTATATGGTAAATTAATCTGTGACAAAGGAGGAAAGAATATATACAACAGGAAAAAGACAGTCTCATCAACAAATGGTTTTGGGTAAACTGGACAGCCACATAAAAAAGAATGTGGCTGAACCATTTTCTTTTACCATATACAACAATAAACTCAGAAGAGATGAAAGACCTATATGTGAGACCTGAAACCATAAAAATCCTAGAGAGAGCACAGGCAATAATCTCTCTGACATTGGCGATAGCAACATTTTTCTAGATATGTCTCCTGAGGCAAGGGAAATAAAAGCAAAAACAAACTATTGGGACTACATTAAAATAAAAAAGTTTCCACACAGTGAAGGAAACAAAACAAAAAGGCAACCTACTGAATGGGAGAAGATATTTGCAAATGATATATCTGATAAAGGGTTACTATCCAAAATATATAAAGAACTTATACAACCCAGCATCCAAACACCAAGTAACCCAATTAAAAAATGGGTAGAAGACTTGAACAGCCATTTCTCCAAAGAAGGCATATAGATGGCCAATAGACATATGAAAAATGATCAATATCACTCAATGTGGAAATGAAAATCAAAACCACAATGAGGTATCACCTCCCACCTGTCAGAATGGCTAAAATAAACAACACAAGAAACAATAGGTGTTGGTGAGGATGCTTATTGCATTGTTGGAGGGAATGCAAACTGGTGCAGCCACTCTGAAAACAGTGTGAAGTTCTTCAAAAGGTTAAAACTAGAACTACTGGGTAATTACTCAAAGAATACAAAAGCACTAATTCAGAGGGACACATGCATCCCTACATTTATTGCAGCATTATTTACAACAGCCAAACTATGTAAGCAGCCCAAGTGTTCATCAACAGATGAATGGACAAATAAGAAGTGGTATATATAGCATGGAATATATTCAGCTATAAAGAAGACTGAAATCTTGCCATTTGCAACAACATGGATAGAGTTAGGGAGTATAATGCTGAGTAAATAAGTCAGAGAAAGATCAATACCATATGATCTCCCTTATATGTGGAATTTAAGGACCAAAAGAAATGAGCAAAAAGACAAACCAAGAAACAGACTCTTAACTATGGAGAACAAACTGATGGTGGTTACCAGAGGGAAGGTCGGTGGGGGGACAGGGGAAATAGGGGATAGAGATTAAAGAGTATACTTATCATGATGGAAAAAATTAAGATTAGAATTAAAAATCTGTCACATAACATTTTATTAGTTTCAGGTGTACAATGTAATCATGTGATATTTGTATACACTGTGAAATGATCACCATGATAAATCTAGTCACCATCCCTCACCATACAAATTTGTTTCTTGTGATGAGATTTACTGTCTTGGCAAGTTCAAGTATGCACTCCAATATTGTTAACTGTAGTCCCCATGCTGTATGTTCCACCCCATCATTTAGGTATTTTATAACTAATACCTCTTAGCACCTCTTAACCCCCTTCACCCGTTTAACTCACCCCTCAACTCCCCCTCCCCTGTGGCAATCAATATTCTATTCTCTGGATTGATGAATTTTGTTTTGTTCATTCATTTTTGTTTTTTAGATTCCACATATAAGGAAAATCATATGGTATTTGTGTTCCTCTGTCTGACATATCTCTTAGCATAATACCCTCTAGCTCCATCCGTGTTGCCACAAATCGAAAGATCTCCTTCTTTTTATGGCCGAATAATAATATTCCACACACACACACACACACACACACACACACACACACACACAAAGCATCCTTTTATATCTGTCTTTCTGTGTTCTGAATCTCTTTCATTGTCTTATATAAAGAAGCAATTAATCAATTTAGGGTCTAATTTTTGGCTAAGAAATTCCTTCAAACAGTGGCATGAATAATAGGTCTATGAAGTGCTTAAAAACTGGGCCTGGGCCTAGTAAGAGCTCACCTAATAAACAGGGGCAGGTTTTGGAGGCTGCTTCTTTGTGAGAACCTGAGGCAGAACCTTCCTCTGGTGTTCCTACCCAGAAGAACTCTTCTTTCCCCTGAGCCTCCTGCTATATGTTTGTCTATGGACACTGGGCAATAAACTTAGCTGATTGTGTTCCTTCTCTGTGTCTATTTTTACATGTTTGAGAGTTTAATTTATTGCCCATCTCTTGCCATAGTATTTTGTGTACTAAGTTCATACTTGGATTCAACTCGCCTTCTTACCTCCATTTCCCCTACGTATATACTGTGTAGATATTTCCTTGAAAATCCTTACTTTCTGACATGGAGGCCAGTATAAATAAATGTGGCACATTAATGCATTAATAAAGAGTGACTGTGAGCTTTTGCCTTAGCATGGCTATTTACTTGAAAGGAAGCCACAGAATTTACTATAAGTTCTATCACAGATTTTCCTGTATTGGGAAAGGACAGCCGGGTAAAAGGTATTAAGAGGGATTTCTAAACAAAAATTGTAAAATGTTACTTCATATATATGTAAAATGAATATTTATTAATGACTTTACCTCATGAATGAAGTGAGACAAGTTACAGAAGTATAAATAGACATGGAGTAAATGCATGTTGAAATGAATTCTAACAGGTTGCAAAGCTGGCTCTAGCATTGGTGGCAGAGCTTGTCCCGGTACCTGACAAAACTAAGTGGCCACAGACAAGAATGAGTTTGCATTTGTGTGAGTTATCGACAATTTGGGGAATCGTCAGTAGCTCCAGGGAATCAGAATCAGGTGACCTGGAAGAATGTACTGTAGACCAAGGCTTGGCAGTTTGGTCTCAGAATCCAATCCAGCTGCAGCCTGGTTTTGTATGGTTATAAGCTAAAATGTTTTTCACATTTTTAAGTGGCTGAAAAAGAATCAAGAGGAGAATATTTTGTGATATATGAAAATTATATGAAATTCCAACTTTAGTGTCCATAAGCAAAGTTTTATTAGAACACAGCCCATTCATGCATGCATTAGCTATGGCTGCTTTCACATTACAATGGCAGAGTTGAGGAGTTGCCACAGGAGTTGCCAGAGTACCTACTGTGTGCCAATATGCTAATGTGAATATGGGCTACAAAAGCCAGAGAAAACACCACCTTTGTGCTAATACGGCCTGGAGTCCATGGGAGGAGACAATGATCAAATATTTACATACAAATGTATAATTCTGCACTGTGGAGTTTCCGGAAGGGAAGGGACAGGGTGTTACGTGGGATCCAGCCTTGGTGGGTTTGTGTGGGGGCAGGGAAAGCTTGCCAGACCACTGGGGATGGAGCTGACCAATTACTGTGTCGCGCTGGCCACGGTGAACACGTGGGAGAGTGCGGTAAGAGACAAGGATGGGAAGCAGAGCAGGGAAGGCTCATGGGCCTTGTCAAGGGTTCTGATCTTTGCCTTGCGGGCTGTGGGCAGCCGCTGAAGAGTTTGGAGAGTGCTGTTGGGTCTGTCACCTGAACCTACAGATCAGACAATAAATACAAGGGTGGCAGGAGGGGCTACAGGAGAACAGCTGGGGGGCTACTGTAACAGTCCAAGAAAGGCCAAGATTTTTGCTCTACAAATCAAGGTCTGGTTTGTTTATAGGTATACAATGAAAACTCTGCTCCTACCAGTGCCTGTAAGTCATGAGACTTTTGTAGAGCTGACTTGAAAATATTTCTTCCACAGATTTTAGTGGAAATCAGTAGAGTGGTTCTTTGTAACAATGATTCATTTAAAGGCACCTCTTTTTTTTTCTTTTGGAGTTGCCAGGATCTCCTGCCTCCTGTACACACACACACACACCACCATCAACACCTTTGAGAGCTCAGGGAACTTTTCAGATCATGATCTTTTTTTTTTTTTTAATCACTTTTTTTTTTTAATTTAAAAATTTTATTTATTTTTATTTTTTTTACTTTATAAAGTTTCATATTTTTTTAACATATGCAATTATTTTCCATCATTTACAATACAGTAGTTGCAATGACACTCAAAACAGAAAAGCAAAGTTTTTACTTTTACTTTGCTTTTCAGATCATGATCTTATTCCATCTTGGGGACATGCTTGAAACAAATGGAAAGCTTATGACTCCTTTTTGTGCAAGGCTGGAAAATTTCCATAGTTTTTGTTTTTTAATGCTTCACGGTTTTCTCCTAATGGTGCCTCAAGGCTGCAGGGGATATTTTGTATTATTAACATGATTACCTTCCAGAATCGTATATCCTTTGAAACCTGGTCTTTGCCTTCTAGGCTGGATCGGAGTCTGTAACAACTGATATGGCTAATCAGATTTCAACAAGACTCGGAAACACAGTTCCTTCTTTCTGAGGGTTCAGGAGCACTTGGTAGGTCCCCCACTTACACACTGTGCATCTCAGATTAGTCTGGCACTTTTAAGCTTTCTTTAGCAAGGCCTGCCTGGGAGCAAGGTACAATCTCCCAGGAGTAAAGCCCTGTAAGCGTGTCTCCGTGATTCACATCAGTTCCTCCTAGCGTGACCAATGACCCCGTTTTGTCTACGACTGAGAGGTGCTCTGGGATAGACCTTTGACTCCTAAAAACCAGGACAATTGGTCACACTACTCCTTTTCGTCATGTAATTGCCTTGAGAGGCCAAAAGGTACATATAAAATTATATATCTTTGAGAGAAAACCAAAGGAAGGCTCAGAGAGGGTCACTTATTTGAAGTTATACAGAGAATTCTGGATAGAGGCAATAAGACAGTGTTTGGCTCTCTCTATTGAGGCAGCATGAAGAGATAATGTGCAGGGACACAGGTTCATGCCATACCCATGTGGCTGCTTAAGGAAAAACACTTTAATTTTTAATTGTGAATTTAATTAACATACTTATGAGGCCATTATTTCATGAGAATAGAGAGGTAGGCAGAAAATGATACCCTGAAAAACAACCCTGCTCCTTAACCTACAAAAACTGTCAGCAGCCTTCAAAACTAGCTGCTGATCAGAAACCCCTGGTGAGCTTTTTAAAACAAGGGTGTGCCTAAAACCCCTTAGCAAAGGCCACTGCTTTAATCAGTTTAGGGTGAGGCCAGGAGAGCTACAGGGCTGAGAACCTCCCCAGGTAATTCAAATGCACAGCCCGCAGTGATAATCACTGTTTCTTAAACGCCATCAGCATATCAATCACTTGGTGATTTTGGTAAAATGCAAGTATAGGGTGGGGCCTAGAGTGTGCATTGCTAACAAGCTCCCTAGAGATGCCCACGCTAATACCAAATGATCACATTACTGTGTTGCTATAAAAATAGTCTCAATCCATAGTACTTGCTAGTACCTAGGAGGTGCCTCTAGTAAAAAGTATTGCTTTCTCAGATGTATTTACATTGATAGGTTCAAACTCCCTCCTTTGTGGCCTCTAAACTGGATTTTATTGATTGATTGATTAATTTTAAATTGATTTTTAAAGCATCCTGCCTCCGAGTTATCAGATAGCTCCAATGTGGAGTCCATTATTCCTTGGATTCTTGCATATATGCAGTTGGTTTTGCTTTTGCTCCTTGTGAAATTCATTACACACACTGCTGGGATTCAGTATAACAGACTCCTGTTTGACTAATTGTCTGAGTCAGCCTTTTCCTCTTTGCTACTACTGAGATACTTAAGAACCTGGAATGAATTCTGTTAACTATTCTGTGACTAGGTCTTGAGTACAAGAATGTGTATACGTGGCCCAGAAGGAGGCCTCTCCTCAACACCAAACTGGGTGGTGTAGTCAGTTCTATAGACATCTCTTTCCCTGTTTCTGGTTCCGTAAAAGACTTTGACCAGCACTTGGTCCTTTAAGGGGTCTTTATTCTAAAAGCCACTGCAGGGTGATTCAAGAGCAGTCCTTTTCATTTGCACCTCTCACCAGTCCATATGGGTAATGGGGTGTAATTCTGAACAAGTCTAAATACAGAAGGAGTGAATGGGACCATGTTATACTGGAGGTGCAGCTCAGATGTCTGGGAACTCTTCATCTCTGCTCAGTATAAAGCAAAGGAATTGTACCAAATAATGCTTAATCATTATTAAACTAAGTAAAGGTTATTACCATTTTCTGTTTTGGCTCTTGCTTTAGTATCTTTTGTAGTATTCAATGTTAGAAGTATTTGCTAACTTGCCCACTGACATACACACCATTTTGAATTTGGCTGAATTACAATGTGTCTTACAAGGACACAAGTCTACACCAAAGAGACTCCATGACAGGCTTTAAGTTCCCCCTCTGGTCTAGAAGGTCTAGGTTTCAGTTCCCCAAAACTAACAGGCAGTTACGCATTGCCTAGAGCAAGAGAGACCACCTTCGCAACACCCAATCAGGGAAGGCCAGCTACCACTGTCCACATTCCTAAGGATGAGGCCTGCAGACGGGAACTTTAGATAGGACCCTGTTACCTAATGTTATTAGTCGCCGAACAAGACCCTGAACTCGCCCTGTAATTGGTTGGTTTTAAAGGTACTCTAAATGTTGTAATTGGATCCCGCCAAAAGTAACAAATACTCTAGACAATGTGTATGGTTAAACCTGTTGTCAATGATATTGTACAATTATGATTGGATCACTGTACCTGTGTCACAATTTCCTGTAACTCCCCCTTCCCAAGCCCATAAAAACCCTGCTCAGCCCTTGTTCAAGGTTCTCAGCACGGATCCACTGCGCGGGTGAGGTCTGTGAGCCCGAGCTTGGGCCTGGCGAGCTTGAGCCCGTGATAATAACTGCCCTTTGCTTTTGCATGCGTGATTCAGTCTCCCTGGTGGCCTCTGGTTTTGGGGGACGATATTGTGATCTGGGCATAACATGTATAATGCTATTCTTGTGTCACTCACCTACGTCACCCCTCCACTCATACTCTGCTTTCCCATGGGACAGCGCCCATTTTCCTCAATTCTTTCTTTCTTTCTTCTTCTTTTTTAAATAACAGTGCTCCTGTTATTTAAATAACAGGAGCTGTATGATATTGGTTCCTGTTAATGAACTCTGCCAGCCATTTCCAGGAAGCATGCACACCAGTGACAGCCCTCCAGTGTCTGTTTTCCCCTTGGCTGATTCATAGCCAGATGTATTTCTGCAGCTGACATTTAATAACACCAGAATGTTCTTATGAGTAGGAGGAGTAGGTGACTGCTTCTGGGGACATGACTCAGAGGACTGGGGAAACCCTCCTTTCACCAAAATGCTTTTTTACCTTTTGTCTGATGCCTAAAATTCTTGCAAGAGAATTCTTCTGGTTAAGATTCTAGTTCTTGTTAAACGCTTTGGGGGAGGGTAACACTCTAAACCAAAGCTTCTGAAACTAACATGCATATCAATTACCTGGAGGATGTTGTTAAACTGTAGATTTGGTTTCAGGAGGCCCAGGGTGGGGCCTTAAGTTTCCCCGGGGAGCCCACACTTTGAGAGACATGGCCAGATCAGGGTTCTCAAACTTGGCTGCATATTAGAATCTCCTGGGGAGTTTTTACCAATCCAGAAGTCCAGACTGTGCCCAAGACCAATTAAATGAGACGCTCTGAGGGTGGGACCCAGATTAAGTAGTTATTGAAGCTTCCCAAGTGACTGCAATGTAAACCACATTTGACAACACACGCTTCTAACCTGTAGTACTCAACCCTAGCTGCTGATTAGAGTCATCAAGGGACCTTTTAAAAAGTACCAATGCCTGGATCTGCCCAAGATCAATTAAATCTGTATTTTAGCCGTAAGGTCCAGGCATTAGTACCTTCCAAAAACATCCTAAATGTGTGGTTTTTTTTTTTTTTTGTTATAGTTGTTTTATGAAAAGCTTAAAAATTTTAAAAAATGTTTATTTATTTATTTTTGAGAGAGAGAGAAAGAGAGAGAGAGAGACACCCAAGCAGGCTCTGTGTTAGCGGTGGGGCTCAAACTCATGAAATGTGAGATCATGAACTGAGCTGAAACCAAGTTTCGGATGCTTAACTGACTGAGTCACCTAGGCGCCCCACCCTAAAATGTTTTTATCATGGGGTGAGGTTTGAGAACTATTGCTCTACTAATCACTCTCTGTAACTTCATGTGGGTGAAATCTCCTGTGTTCAAGGTTTGGTAGAGGCAGGGGCAAGGAGGCAAGAGATGGAAGGCTCAGAGACTGGGGGCCACTTGAAGGGCAGGGATGCAAGGAAAGTTGTAAAATGGGATGGTGGGGAGCTGAACATTTTACACACTATACAGTTTTTCACAGGGCTACCCTGGAGGGCGTTAGAAGATTGAGAAGTTTTCATCATGGTGATGTGGGAAACAAAGGCAAGAAAGACACGGAAGACAGAATTAAATTTCCTTATAACATGCAGCCCACTGACAGATACTTGAGGAAGGCAGAGTAAAACTCCAGGAACTCCCCACTGTCTTAATGTTAATACTTTGCAAGAGGGAAAAACAACCTTAACTTGACAATAACTAGTCCTCTAGTATACTGTGAGTCTTCTTTAGCATTGGAAATCTCTGGAAACTTGCCCATGACTTTACCTCCCCCAACTCCCAAGTATATAACCAGTCTCTCCATAGGGTCCAGGGCAGCTCATCCTGCCCACAGGTCCTATCCCCTGATTTAATTAAATTACCATTTTTGCACCAAAGATGTCTGAAGAATTCTTTCTTGGCTGTTGGTTGTTAGCTGTTGCCTCTGGACAACCCCCCCCCCCAAAACCTCATCAATGGTATTGTCTTTTTGGATTGTTGGCCTGAGCAGTGAGCAGGGTCTGATGTGAAAGTGAAGTGAGCCTACTAACTCTTTGTAATTGTTTCTTGACTTAGATGCCTCAGCCAAGGTGACTAACTATCCCAATTTATCCAGAACAGTCCAGTTTTAGTGCTGTAAGTCTCACATTCCAGGAAAGTGCTTATCTCTGGGCAAACTGGGATGGTCACACTAGCCTCACCAATGCAATAGTGCTCCAGATCTTGGCATGGGGCCACCACATAGGAGCTGGCTTTTTCTTTTGCCTAGTCAGCTGGAAGAAAGTTTGCCTCACTGGGTTCTTACGTGTATTTCATTCCTTGTTGAGGATGAGGGTTAGACATTGTGAAGGTGGTGGGGAATCTATAGACACTTGATCCTGAATGCATGGCTTAAGGACAGTTCGAATACTTCATCTTCATTCTTTTTCTTTCTTTAACATGTATAGTGCCAACACACACACACACACACACACACACACACACACACACACACCCCCCACTGGCATAGCACTGACCTACATAGGCATGGAGATAATAAATTCCAAGGAGATGAGACAAAATCATCTGTGGTCTGTGCCCATTAGCTCCAGTCTGAGAGATGTATGTAACCTACTCAGAGTATTTTCAAAGCATGTGGCTTGAATGCAGATTAACGCCATGCAAAACAAATATGTAAATTTTAAAAGGAGACGGAGTCACGGAACAAAGGGGACGGGGTCAATCAGGAAACCCCTTTTTGAAGATGTAAATGTCACTTTATGAAATGAGGCTAATGTCACTTTTCTAAAACACACAAAAAAGCCAAAACACCAAAAGTAAAATTAAAACAAAGTGCTCATTTAAGAGAGGAGATAAAAACTGCATGATTCAATGTCCATGCTCTGGTTCACCGACTTTAATATATGTTCTTGGAGATAATCAACCCGCTGCACAATTGAAGTCTGATTTTATATAATCAAGCTGCTTGTTTTCCTTGACTTAGAAGCCAAGGAATTCCTTACTGGAATTGGGATTTTGGGGGCGGGCTCTGAAGCAGTGTTTCTTATACTTGTTAAAGAAGGGCTGAGCCTTATCCCTAGAGTTTGCAATTTGGGAGGTCTGTGTGGGGCCTGAGAATCTCCCTCCAGGTGATGCTGAAGCTGCTGGTCCAGAGACCACACTTTGAAAAAGAAAGGACTAGAAGAGTACTGTCCTCTAGCAGGTCTATAGGTGCAGTAATGAAGCTTTTCCCAGAATAGGCCTTGCCATTTACAACATCTTTACCAAACCTGAAGGATGTAAAACGGATGAAAACTGGAAGTTGAGAAAACTAGATGTCATCTGGGGGAACAAATTGAAAACATCCTTATTTTTGTTTGTGACTATAACTATAGCTATCCTGTAACAATATGGTGTTTCTGGATTTTATATATGTGCAATTAAAGAGAATCCTACTATCGTGGCTCAAAAATAAACATCCTACTGTTTAGAATGAGTAAATAAATCTTGTTTTCTCTTGAGGGGTCACTAAACTGTATTCTGAACATATATAACAGAATATGTCATGAAGTCCATTTTCTTCCTTGACAGGGTCATCTTATTGGGACCAGTGAATTTCTTAGCAGTTTATGCCAATGAGGTAATTTAATCAGTCACTCAGACAACACTGCAAGATGCATTTCAATTAAAACAGTATAGTTTGAATTAATGCAAGATCTGTTTACTTTCCTAGGTTAGTTCAATTACAATGCTTAAAGTAAACGCTTCTAACTCCTGCAGAAGAAATTTAAGTAAGGTTTAGTGGACTTTGTTGGTGACTGATGCATCATCCATTTTATGTTTTCTTCCTTGGCAATAGCATTCCAAGTTTCTTCAGGTATCTGCAAGTCATTTATTTAGATGATATCATGAAACACTGTCCAAGAGTGGGGAAATTAAAGGAGAGAAGGAAGCCAATCGAGGGAACATTATCAAGTGAGTTACCATTAGGAAGCTCGGGCCTGCTGGTTAAGTGTAATGATGATATAGTGCATACTGTTGGGAGACCATTCTCCTTGATATTCTGTACATCTTGTGATAGTTTCTCATGCTCCATGTCTTCAGGGATGTTTGCCTGGCAAACAACCTTGGCATATAGAGATAATGTCTCCATCCGGAGGCAGAGAAAAAATTTGTTTCCTGAATGGATAACAAAGACAATGTCTTTCTCTGGGACAAAGGTTGAGCTTGCTAGTAGGCCCTTATAAGACTGGGGGTTTCTAAGGTTGGGGTCCGTCAGCGATGACACGGATCCATTACGTGCATAGTATCCATCTAGACCACTCCACATCACCCCCATGAGGTTTTGGTATCGAGGGAAACCAATGAGATCTTGATACTCATGCTGCTGGCTGTGTTGTCATAAAGTCACTTGTCTCTGACCCAGGAGACTCATATCTTGTGTCAGCATCCATGAAACTGTGGCAGGCTAACCTGCTAGCTTGCAGGCAGGGTAAAATCTCAAATCCTTCACAGTCCGTGACAGATGTCTCAAACCTATCCCTCCTGAGAAACGATGAAGCTGGGATATTTAAGAACCCTCAGTCATTGGTTGAAGACTGTTCCAAGGAGGCATCAAATCTTCATTTCCAGCTTTCTGATCAACAGGTCTGAGTGACTTTCTGCAACTTTGGAGAAAGTACCCAGATAAAGAGATGTAGACACTACCTTTTAGAATTGGCAGGTGCACACTAAAGTGGTAAGGTCTGAAGGATATAGATAGGGTACAAAAAGGGTCTGCTTTACCTCCCCTGAGGTATCTGTACCTCACTTTGGAGACCACCAGTGAAGAGTATAAGAGGGACATGTTACAAGATAAAGCCATCACATATAAAGGGCACCAGATTATGAAAGATCTTTGGAGCTATGTTAATTAATTTGAGTGCAATGGATAGCTACTAATTACTTGTTGAGCCTCTACTATGTATTAGGCATCATGCCAGAGACTTTAACTTGTCTATTTATTTAAAAAGACAATGTGCCAGCCCTCAAGTCCAGCTATGTTTGCTCTGAAGCCAATGGTCTTTTCACTATGCCATAGCTACCTCTTTTCTTCAGGCGTTTTCTAAGAAAAAAATGAGATGTAATTTGACCAATGTGAAATGATTCATTTTAGGTATTGGATTGGTTTGTACCTTTTCATTTTCTCTTTGAATAAAAGAAAGCTTATGTCTTCATTAAGCTGGTATATATAATGTGATGATAAAATCGTAATTTATTCTTTAGTTAATATAAACATGATTAAGGTAAAGCCAAAACAAGTTTGTAATTAATGAGTTCCTTTAATTCAAGTTCAAATATTCAACTATTATATGTTTAAGAATCATTTCAATCCAAGTTACCTTCTTATATTAAAAGTCTAGAAATTAATATAATGTATATTTGAATAGAAAAACTCTCAATATGCTGAAATTTTCATGTTTATCTAAGTGAATCCTGTGTTTTTATTGCCATGTAGCCATATTGTACTTATACAAAGTAGATGACTATGTCCCAAGAGCAGTCTCCATTTATGTTGATAATGGTTCGTAAATAAATCTCCTCTCCACTTCTAAATACTAAAGGAACCCTTTGAGATTAAATATGCCATGATTTATCTTGGCTCCCATGGGAGAATATTGAGAAATGTTGGCAAAAAACAATCCAGTTATTTTAGAGCTAAGTATTGAGATGAAAGTAAATAGTATCTACATTTTGAAAGATAGCTAGGTGTTGAATTTTTAAAAATTTTTTCCTAGATGTTTAAAAACAATGTAGAAATTTAAGTGGAAACATTTGTTATATAAATATACTTAGTATTTGGATTTTGGATTTGTAAATGAAAGCCTTCTAGAATACAAAGCATTTCTTAGAGTATTTTTCCCTCTGTGCTTTTCTTAGGTTGACTAAATGTCAGTGCTATGTTGAAAAGGAGCATTAAGGATAAAACTCCAGCTTTACAATGAAGCCATTACTCAAGCTATCTGGTCATCTACATACTTTTGCAAACTCACTATTTTTTATTGTGTCTAACAAATGATAACATGTCTGGATGCTTTTAGTTTAGGAAAATTGATTATTTCATACTTAAGTATAATGGCATCAATTTTATGGCAGGTTTGAGGGTTCCTTTGATGAATATATTTGTAGTAGGCAGGCATTAAAGTTTGCCTTAGAAATTCATTCTCAAGATGTCTGTGTTTGGTTTGTCATATCCAATTCTGCTGAGGTAGGGGCCTGGAGGTGATAGAGCCGCTAGGAATGAAGCACATTATTATGCGACTTCATTTAAAAATTGCTTGAAATGCGTATGGAATTTGGTTGAAATCTACGTCCATGAACAAAGGTTAATAATCTCTTGTGAACTGAAGGAATTTAGCAAAAGTCAAAACTTCCTCAGGAAACTGAAAGGTCATGGTCAGCCTCCAAGAATACTACTTTCCTTAGATTCCCTAGGTCCTAGAAAGGAAATAGGTTAGATACTTGGGAGCCTGGGGTAAATTCTCCAGACAGAGGAATTATCATATCCCTCACTCAAGGTTGTCTTCCATCTGTTGGGCCAGGTGTTGTGGAAAGTCACTTGAGGGGAGGGGGGGAGGGTTGAAAATAAATGTCTGACTTTGTGACCCAAGTTCATGTTTGGGGAAGCAGGATCATCAACTAAGGATACAAGCTGGGCTACAAGAAGAGCATTTGAGGTAACATCTTAAGACCTTTGGCTTCAATGCCCGAGAGAGAGCGCAAGCGAGCTATAAATCCAGAAGAGGTGGAATCACCTAGAAGAGCTGGGCAGAGCAGTCCTGCCTTCAGAGGAGGGGTCTTTCTGCTTGAGGCGGAAGTAATTATGAGTGCAGGTAAAAAGAGACAGAATAGGTGGTCAGCAAGAGAGACTGCCACAGTCAGGAGGAGAGAACAGATTTGGCCAGCAGCACGTGGACAAGATTCACCTAAGTGTTTGGAGCTGTGGAGACTCCCAGATCTTTCTGGGCCTCAGACCTATTCTCCATATCTGCATATATACGACTGCCCAGTCCCTCAGAATTCTGAAAATCATTGTTTCCAGAAATGAACTTGTCCAAATTAACTTTTCTTTCTGTATTCTCTAGCTCTGTTGGAGGCTAGCTCAGCCATCTGCCTAGTCATCCTGTCTATCAATTCACACATCCAATCAGACGAACTCCTTCATCTTTCCATTCCTCATACTCCAAGTCTGCTACTGCTGCCTTGGGTCAGGCGCTTTTGTTTCTCTAAATTCCACATAGCTCTACAAATCTGACTAGATCACTCCACTGCTAAAAAGTCAGTAACTTCCCCATTGCTGTCTATGGAATAAAAAGTAAGCTCCTTTGCACAGCAAAGTAGTATGCTGGTAAGCCAGTTCTATTCTTAAAAGTGCCCTAATTTGTAGAGTTTGCAATTTCCATAGGGTAAGTACTCCCATCATGGCCAATTTCAAGCTATCGGAGTTTAAGAGACAGATTAGAGGATTTCTGAATATTTAACGAGCGGCTGCTAGTTGGCTCTAGTACACCAAGCCCTTGAATATGTGATGCCCTCCCACTTATCACTGGCCAATCCTTTGCTAAAACTCTGGCATCAGGTTGTGGTTGTATCTTGCTGTGCATTCCAGCCTGTTTTCCACCTGCATGCCTTCATTCATCTTGTCTGAAATTATTTCCATAGCACTTCCTTTTCACCTTATTGGGCTAAAACTCTTATCATCTTGCTAAATTCTTCCATTCCTTCAGGACCTGGCTTAGATGGACCCTCAAGGAAAACTTCCTTTCTTTACTCTCCCAGTCTTTATCTGGGTATCCCAGAAGCAAGCCCTGAGATGAGGTTTCATGTGCATTTATTAGTAGAGGAAAACTAATAGCTGGCTGGGAAACGGGACTGGGAAGGGAAGGAGGACAAACCAGTCTGCAAAATCACCATGGAGAGTAACTTCGGCTCCATCCTATGGGGGACTTTTAAAGACAGAGTAGGATACATCAGAGATATCTTCATCAGGGGCAAAGGGACTTGTGTACTCGAATCCCCACTCCTGCCAGTCACAGGGCTGCCTCTGGGGAACGAAGTTCCTGGACACCTCAGCTCTCTGTGCACATGCACAGGCAACATGGGCTCCTGCAGCCTGAGTGCTGGCTGCTGGGAGCGAAAGCAGCCTGAACCTGATGTGCACAAAAATGGCAAAAGGCTTGAAGGAGATACGGGTGGTGCACTGACGGCGTCGGTCATATCCCCCACTCCCTACAACATGCACGTATATATGAGGGGACACACGCACGCACACACACACGCACACGCACACGCACACTCATGCTAGCTTGTGTTCTCCTCTTCAGTATTCTCTATCCGCTATATTACCATCACTGCAGTTACCTCAGGTTTTAGAATCATTTCTTCATGTATTAGTGTCCTTCATTTTACCGTGATCACCTTGAAGATAGAAATCATTTGTGTCTTTGCAGTACCCTGCCAAGAACACAATAGATGCTCAATAAATGTGTATAAGAGTGTAAGAGAAGACACCATGATGGCAACGCAAACAGAAGTAGGTGGGGTTGGGAAGGGCTATGGGTGGAAAAGAGTCTCAGGAAGGTTAGATATAAAGCTGAGCAACACTGCCCTTGGAGGATAGCCTAGGTCTTAAGTTTTGTCCAACAGCACACCCCACCATGTGCCTATAAAGACGGCAGTACAGGAAAGAAAGTTGGTAATACAGAAAAATGTTTTTCCAGGATTTCTGTGGATTAGCTTTTTGCTATTTGTCCTAGAAGCATTCAAAATTATCAGGAACAATTCAAAATTATGGGTAAAATATTGGCATTATTAAAGAACCTATGCCCAGCATCCACATCAGAGGCTAGAAGAGGCTTGAATGTACTGTTCAATCATGTAGGGATTCCCTGAAGCCTGATTAGCGTTTAAGTACACTTGAAACCACAGCTCAGCTGCTTGCAGAAGGTAACTATGGATGTTACTAGCATGTCTAATTCGACAAGTAGCGCAGAGGGCACACATGAAGTGGGAGTTGGACCATTTGGTCAATATGTCCCTTGCTGCAGAGTTCAGTTTCGCACTGCCACCAGGAGCATCTGTGTATGCCAAACAGAACCTTGTAAAGATGACAGATTTTCAGAAAATAATGAGACGGTAGTATTTCTCGCCCCCTATCAAATTAATAGTTCATTGTAATTGTGTAAACTACACTATCCACAAGGAGTAGCAAATTCTAATTACCATTATTAAAAAAAACACTCACCCCCTGCTCTCAAATATTGGGGGGATGCTTGTTTCTTGCCAATTCTGTTCTCTTGGAATTCAAGCCATTTGAACCAACTAGGGATAATTGGTGGGCATTTGAGCAGCTTGAAATTCAAGGAGAACAAAAGGAGGTATGATAATTATCTGGGAAAAATTATAAACATCTTAATAAAACTAAGAAGTATGAAAAATAAATCTGAGATTAGACCTAAAATAAATTACAATATTGTTAAAGGATTTTGATAAAACACTATATTTAGTAGAAATCCATTATCTCCTCTGTCCCCAGTCTAATAGGGACCTTGTCGATTTCTCAGGGTCAAAAATTTGAAGTAATCCATCTCTTTTAGCCCTTCTATCTAACTATGGAGGTCCTCTTTCTTAATCCTTCAGAATGTCATGTACACAAATCTGGTCTTGGGACAGATGTCTAATAACATGGCTTTGAGTGGTTCAGGGGACATAAGTGTTGTGGGTTTGGAAAGTGGTTTGGTCTTCAAAGAGAACACAAATTCAATGTCCTTGCAAGAGGATGCCAAATCTACTGGTTGACACCTATAGGCTTAAAGGAACTGGTCAGGCAGATATTAAACCAGTTCGAATGTAGGTCAGCAGAGGGAGCAGGAAGAAGAAAGGCAGGAGCAGAGATAGGATGTTGGCACAAAAGATCTATTCCACTGTTTTGGTGAGGTCTCGTTCTTTGTGTAACATTCTATCCTGGCTTATGCTTTTCAAGATCACATTCCCCTATTCTTTCAAATAAATCCATCAACCTGTCCAGAGATGTTGGACTAACTGATCTCCATACTTCTTTCAGCCCCTTTCATCAGTTCATCCCCATGTTAAACCTGATGTACCTCTGGTTCTTTAGCTGGGCCCATCTATAAGGCACTGGCTAATAAAACAAAACATAGTGGTTTTAATTTAGAGCAGCCACCCACCCCACCCAGAGACAATTCTGTACTTGCACCCTCAGTTTCTTGTCAAGTCCCCACTACTTCTTGCCTCTCTTTTTTTTTTTTAATTTTTATGTCTTTTATTTGTTTTGGAGAGACAGAGAGAGACAGTGTGAGCAAGGGAGGGTCAGAAAGAGAGGGAGACACAGAATCCGAAGCAGGCTCCAGGCTCTGAGCTAGCTGTCAGCACAGAGCCAGACGCGGGGCTGGAACCCACGAACCGTGAGACCATGACCTGAACTGAAGCTGGCCGCTTAATTGACTGAGCCACCCAGGCGCCCCACTTCTTGCCTCTCTGGTCCTAGGTACTTGACAATGCATCAACTCGCCCCCCGCCCCCGGCCTTGTAGTTTTGTGCTCCTGTGTTTCCTCTGGCATTCATGTCTTGGCACCCCTTTTCCAGTTTCCAGTTTTGCCTACTATTGTCCTCAGAAGTGCTCCCTGTTGCCCGATCCAGCCCCCATCCGTACATCTTGAAGGAAAGAAAGGAGAAGATGTTCTTGTTTAATTCCCACTGCAAATCTGGGACCTAATTCTGCCAAAAGAGCCATGTGGCATTTTAGTTAAAGACTGAAAAGCATGAGCAGAAGGGGGTAGTGCACAGTGATTGGCCATGCTGAAACACCCATCTTTGTAATTAGAGCTGCTTTCCTTGTAGCACTTGCCTTTTGATCTCCCAGTGCAGGGTATATTAGTTTATATATTATTAGTTTATAATATATTAGTTATATTCTAAAGTGTTGTTGTTGGCTTGCTTTCAATATTCACAAAAGTGCACATTTTCCTGATTAGTATTTGTAGCTCTGATGAATATTTTAGTTCTCAACCTGTTTCCTATTAAGAAAAGAACTTGATGAAAATCACTTCCTTAAGATACACAATCTTGAGTAGTGCTTCTCACACCTAGAAACCCACACAGAGCACCTTGAGGGTTTTGTTAAAATGCAGATTCTGATTCTGCAGCTCTAGGGTGGGGCCTGAAATTCTGAATTTCCAACAACCCCCCCACCACCACCCTGCCTGCTGCCTCAATTCTGCTGCTGGCTTAGGAACCACACTTTGAGTAGCCAGGATCTAAGTGTCTCTTGATGTCAGCCTTTGCAGCAATGATTAATGAACAATAATTCATTTTATAGAAGTTGTGCAAACACAGGTTCTGTTTAACACCCAGCATTTTCCACAAGCCTATATACTCTGGGTACCTCATTTTGGAAGAGATCTGGTAGAACTCTGGATCTGCAGGCTGCTAATGGCCAAGTGACGAATTTCCTTGTGTATCTTCTCAGAGATCTCTTCTGATGGGTCTGAGAAAGAGGAAGGAAGATCACAATCTTGAACCAGAACCATTTCTGTCTGTAGAAATATTTTAGGTTGACATTGCCTAGAGAGTTAGAGCTGAACTAGCAGCTTCCTCTGGGAAGGCGTTCAGGTGTTTCGGCTCTGAGACCCTGAGAGATACAGAAATAATCAAAACCAGTGAAACCTTCCTAAATACAGCATTCTTTCAAACTGTGGAAGCACTCATGTGTAATTAACATTGGTGGCAAACAAGTGAGTGACGATTTCTCATCTCCTATTTTTGATCACTCATTTCCCCCTGCCTGGAGATACTTCTTTTGATTTCAGCTGTTGATGCTTTATCACAGATATTTTCAAAGTCACTGCAGAGTACCTAGTAAATGCTACCTACAATTTTCTAGCAGAAAAATTAGACTTAGGCATGATAAGTGCCTTCGCAACTCTCTGCTGAATATCCAAGGAGAAAGCAATGGAAATACCAGGAAAGGGAAGGAACGGACCCAGAGCTGGCCACAGGGCTCACCTGTCAGGACACTGTATAATAATCAGTTGTCTCCACTTGGACCTTCCTCCTCCCTCTTGCCTCATCCCATTCCCATCTCCCAGAAACATTTCTCTTTTATCTTCTTGAGCTTTAGCAGGTGGTGCAGTGGCTGGAAACTAGCTCAATGGAAGTGCAATGAGAACCTCAGGCTTTTCCTCCCAAGTCACTGGTGAAGGAGCCTGAGATTGTCTGAAGCGAAAGTGCATCAGGCCCCAAAGCGGAGCGTCCTCCCTTTCTCTGCGTTATCTACCACCATTAAGAAGGTGCCTCATAATGGTTTCAACATTTTTGTCCTCAGATTCAGACTCATACTTATTATTTAATGAACTAGTGCTCCCTGCTGAAGCTTGAACTAGTATTAGCAATAGGTTTAGAAAATAAAGAGAGAAAACTCTCTTTAGGTTGGGGATGGCCGAAGCCTAAGTTCAGAAACTTGGACTTTCAGGGAGATTTGCTGACCCAGCTTTCAAAATCCTAGGGGTGATTTAATATTTTACGTTCTCCTCTCCCTCAGGGCTGCTTTCTGTTTTTCTTTTTCTCCCCATGCTTTAAGCAGGAGACTGGGGTAAAGTGAACTCACAAACATTTAGTCCATTATTATCCTCGACCACAACGTCAGTGGGAGATGACACAGGGCGGCAGTACCCAAGAAATTCTCAAGGAAGCAGACCCTCTTTAACCCCGATTCTTCCCTCACGAGCTTACCTTTTGTCTGATGCATGAAACTTCTGCCGAGATCATTGTTCCCTGCCTAATTGCCATTTAATTAATTTTGATCTGGCAATTCTGTTACACTGTGAGGAAGTCCCAGGGCAACCAGGATCGCTTCCATCTTTGGTAAGGTCTCAGGTTTACTTGCTTTATCTCCAGCGGGAGCTGTGGCTCAGCTCGTTGTTAGAGCCACAAGGATGCTATCTTGCTGTAGCATTACAGTGGCTTTTCCTAGATCCTTCTGACCCGTACATTTCCTCCCAGGGCTCCTTTACCCATACTAATTAACCTTGGTACGTTTCTCTCCTTTAATCCACTAAAACTCCTTTGCAGATCGGCATTCAATAATATACATTTGGAATCCATCTTGGATTTTCAGGAGAAATACCACTCCTTACAGGATTGTCCAGCCCTGACTTCTACTGTGGGGCCACCAAGCCTCATAGCTCTGCAAATCAGAAAAAATTCATACGTCTGACCACTGAGGTTGTGAGCTTCCTGAAGAGAAGAGCCTGTATTCTCTTCGATCCGTCTCTTCTACTCTACTAGCACTGTGAACCTTTTTGTTCCCCCCAGTGAAAACGGCTCTATTATTTATCTCATTATAAAAATAATTCATACTTAGCGTAAAACATTCAAACAATACAGATTAGTATATTTAAGTAAAGATAATAGTACCTTAAATTCCACCACTTGGAGATTAATACACTTCACAATCTTCCAGACTTTTTTCTATGCATGGACACAGTTTCATGCAATTGGAATGCACTCTTTTGGCCAGGTAATACATTCTTGTATCAGCAAGCACAGCTATTGAAATAGGTATTTATGTGCATTGGACTGAATTGCAGTAAGAACAGAAGCTAAAAGCTGTGTGTAATTCCTGTACTTTTACCTTTTTTCCAAGGCCCCCTCCCTTATTTCTTTCCTCTTCATTTCTTTTCCTTCCTCTCTGAACAGGCTCCCCAGCAGCCCCTGAGGGGCAGCTTTGGCTGGGGCAGTTGCCAGGGAGAGGAAGAGAAGGAAGGAGGTGCAGGTGGTCAGGCAGCAGGAGGCACGTTCCATGCTGTCACTTCCAGGAGAATTGGCCCTCTCTACTCCTTCCAGGTGGGAGTTGAAATGACGTCAATTTCCCTTTTTATAACATCTCCTTATTTTCTCTACTCTCTCCACCCTTTGCCTCTTTCCTAGGCAGCAGAAGGGAGGTATTTGCAGAGAGGTATTTGCACAACTGTTAATCTCCTCCGGCGATTCTGATTTAGGGGGTGCACAGCTCCTCTTTGAGACATGCTGCTCTACTCATTGCAGACCAGGTGCAGCTTATGGCTGAAGAGGAATCACCTGGGGAGATGGTTAATAATACAAACTCCTGCGCCTCATTCCCGGAGATTCTGATTTTGTAGAGCCGGATGTGCCCCAAGACTTTGGGTTTGTTTTGTTTGTTTGTTTGATAATTAATTAATTAATTAATGCAAGCTCTCTAAATGATCCTGAGGAGCAGCCAGGTTAGCCCATGCTCTACTTCCTGGATACTCAAAGTGTGGTTCACGGACGAGGATCATATCATCATCATTGCCTGTTAGAAAGGCAGACTCTTGGGCCTCGCACTAGATAAACTGAATCAGAGCCTGTATTTTAACCAGAGCCCTGGATAAGCCGTATCGTCCATTACAGTTTGAGAAGCACTGCTCAACCCCAGTTGTGGAATTAAACTGAAAACACTGGGGCTTACTTGATTCCCACCTACTGATTGGTCGCTGGGTTTGCACAAAAGGTATCTGCAACTTTTGGCAACATTTTCCTAAAAGAGAAATAGTACATAGAACAGTTAATTTAATGTTAAAGGAAATTCTTCACCATTTTGAACCTTGGCTTGTCTTTGATTTTATGCATGAAATCATCATGAAAGAAATCAAGGTTGGCATGAATATTTAATATTAAAGATTAAAATTGGGCCAGATTCTTCTCTTTAGAGTGATTTGACATTCTGGCTCTTAAATAAGAAAGCTCTTGGCAAAAAAATTAAGTGGTCCTAGGTAATGTTTCTGCCAACTTATGCACTGCCAATTTCCAGCCAGTAACAACTACATTTCAGGAGAACAAAAATAGCAATTCAACGTCATTTTTATTAGTGAGCTCACTAGTTCCTGTGGAGACATCATTTAGGGAAAATTTTGGCCTTCTATGATGTTTATAAGAGCCTCTTGACTAGAAGTGTGATTCATCTAAATTTGTCCCAGAAAAGTCACCCATAAGCATAAGCATGTTGAGCATTAAAGTTACTGTTTCATAAAGATACCATAAAGAAATACTTTCTTTTCTCTCACTAGGAGAAGATCATGGAGTTAGTTCTCCATTTAGTTTTGTTGCAAGGGTAAAAACGTAAGTTTTTCATGATAAGCTGATCTGCAAGACCCCTTAGATTCCACATCCATGGGTTTCTCCTGCAGGGATGCCTTTTATCCATATAGTTCTTCAAGCCCATGACCTCTCTGTGCCTCTTGCGTGTTTTAAAACTCATTACCTGTATGATTTCCCAAACCTTTGTAACATCGCATCCATCAGAGAAAGAAACCTGTCTCTAGAACCAGAACTCAAAAGGTGCCCCTTCAGTCTCCCCGCTCTGCCACGTGTAATGTGTAGCTCTTGTCCTTGGGTTTGCAGTCTGGCTGCTGTGCCTGCACTAATTGTGTTTGTCTTTCATGAAGGAAGAAGGGAAAAGGGAAAGAACCATTGTTGTTATAAGTCTTCCCTTTTTAAAAAAATTTTTTTAATGTTTATTTATTTTTGAGAGAGAGAGAGAGAGAGACAGGGCACGAGTGGGGAGGGGCAGAGAGAGAGGGAAACACAGAATCCGAAGCAGGCTCCAGGCTCCGCGTCTCAGCACAGAGCCAGAGAAAGGGCTTGAACCCACAGACTGCGAGATCATGACCTGAGCTGAACTCAGACGCTCAACCAACCGAGCCACCTAGGCTCCCCAAGTCTTCACTTTTTAACAAGCCAATGATTTCTGCTTGTATCTCAGAAACCAGAGTGGATCACATGACCACCTCTAGCTGAAATGGAATCTGGTCACATTGCTACCTTTGACCTCCAAATTGAGTTCTGTAACCAGAAAAGATGGGGAAAATGGATATTAGGTAGGTAGTTAGCAAGACCTGCTGCTATCACCAAGTCATAAGTAACTCAAAATATTTGTATTTTCAAGGAGAACAAAGCCTAAAGTCAAAGAAAGAAATCTTGGATAGTAGAATTTCAGCCTTAGCTACTGTGCACTTAGTCTCTGTATCGGTTTTTTAAATTTTTTCAAGTATTAATTTTTTATTTTTGAGAGACAGAGAGAGACAGCACGAGCAGGGGAGAGTCAGAGAGAGAGACACACACACACAGAATCTGAAGCAGGATGCAGGCTCTGAGCTAGCTGTCAGCACAGAGCCCGATGCCGGGCTCAAACCCACGAACCATGATATCGTGACCTGAGCCGAAGCTGGACGCTTAACAGACTATGCCACCCAGGCGCCCCAACTTAGTCTCCCTATCTAAGGATGGGAAATTCTACTGCCTTTCAGTTCTCACTACGTAGAATACATGCCTACTCTGGGTGTAAGTTGGGGCCTGCTTGGATAAGACACCACACAGTCCCAGTGTGAAGGTTAAATCCCCCTGGCTCAGCCCCAGCTGTGCTTTGGGAAGTGATGTTCCTAATCAGTCTCGAAAACAGAAAAGATCCTTTCAAATCCCTGCTTTTATTTTGGAAAAGCATTTAGAATACTCATCTTGAATTGTGTTTTTGGTGGTCAGTTAATCATTTTAATCTGATGGAGGTTCTAATGCAATCCGTCCATGCTTCATTTAAAACATGGCAACAGGGGGCATCTGGGTGGCACAGTCAGTTAGGCCTCCCACTCTTGATCTCGGCTCAGGTCACGGCCTCACGGTTCACGAGTTTGAGTCATGGGGCTGTGCTCTAATGGTTCCAAGCCTGCCTGGGATGCTGTCTCTCCTTCTCTGTGCTCCTCCCCAGCTTCTGTGCGCACATGCGCACTCTGTCTCTCTCTCAAAATGAATGAATACACATAAAAAATTAAAAAAATGACAACTTTTATTTGTATTAAGTAATACATTTGTATCAATGTAAGGGCTTAATAAAATCAAATTCTTATTAAACCTCAGTGATTTCAGAAAAGTCTTTTCCTGTCGGGACAGACCCTTGATCTGGCATTTAGGTTCTTTAGGGGAGAACACCCTAAAGGAGAGAAGGATGCATGCCTTTCTGGCCTCATGGTCAGTGTTGAGAGAATGGGAAGCAGACCTCTTGGGTGAGTGGGCTTGGATATATATGGAAAATTGTGATTTCAACTGAAATAGGGTTGCTGATTAGGTCTTGAGACCGAGAACAAGAGAAACTAGATTCCCCCCACCCCTGCTTTTAGGGTCATCCAAGGAAAATTGTGAAGAACACAGAAGTCTCAGTGCTAGGAAAGGTCAAAGGGAAAAGGATGCTTTGTGTGACCAAGACAGGCACCAGGTGGAAGAAGATACTGGAAAGGTCTAATAAGAAGGAGTGAGAAATTGCTAGGTCAGAGTTTTCGAAACAAAACCCAGGTCAGAGTTTGGGTCACAGCCTCTGCTTTCTGCTCCCCTATAGCTTAGAGGGATCTGAGTTGCACTCCTGGCCTTTCCATGAGCTTGCGAAACTATGGAATTGTGTATTATTATAAGTGCACCGAATATTTAAAGTTTGGGGAACTATTTCTGTTATAGTTAGTATTGCTGCTTAAGAAACCATCCCAAATTAGTGGCCTAAATAACAACCACTATTTTGTTATTATGTTCACAGCTTCTGGGGTTCAGGAATTCAGACAAGGCACAGTGGGGATGGTTTGTCTCCGATCCTCAGCTAGTTTGGAGTAACTTGAGTGGCTGGGGGCTGGAATCATCTAGAAGCTTTTCCCCTCCCTGCAGTTTTAGCTGGGCTAACTCAACGACTGGGTTCAGCAGGACTGTTGACCAGAGGACCAACACATGGCTCTCCATGTGGCTGGGGCTTCTCACAATATGATGACTGGCTTCTGAGAGGGGAAGTCCCAAGGGGAAGCCTCTGAATGATGCAAGTGCTCCCAGAGAGCCAGGTCAAGCTCCATTTATGATCTAGTTTCAGAACTATTCACATAGCACCATTTTTATCTTTATGCTTTATTGTAAGTTAAAGCACTTACAAGCCTGTCTAGATTCAAGGAGTTTTAGAGCAGCCCCTTCTGATGGAAGGAGTGTAAAAGAATTTCGGGACTTTAAACAAATAAACAAACACCCACTTCCTGAATTTGCAGTTGGAATCTTGACTATACATTTTCTAGCTACATGACCCTGAGCAAAAGACGAAACTTCTCTGACTTCTAATTTCCTCACCTACCAAATAGTAGCTTTAGGTGAGGGCTAAATGAGATAAACTTATATTGAAGCAATCTAGCACATTGCCTAGAACATGATGTGTTGTTCAATACTGCCTGAGCCTAAATCTGAAAAATGCTCGGGGCGGGGGGGGGGGGGGCAAGCCTAAAGTAAGGGTTATTTTCTTAGGTGTAGAATCAGGGATTAAATTGAAAGATGTACTGTGCTTTTAAGAAATATATACCTATTAAATACCTACTACATGCCAGGAATTTCCTCCTAGTCAGGAACATTCCTTATTCAAGAGATAGATTTGCATCCAAAAATACCAGAGCTGATTTTTTAGGTGGTTATGGACACAAATACTTTTCTAAGTATTTTCTTCCTCCAAACATATATACTGTCCAGAAGTGAACTTTTAAAGATTTTTTTGTGCATTCTTGCACTCTCCCTCTCTCTGCACCCTTTGCAGGTATGTTATTTTTTCCATTATTGTGTTTTTTAAGCTTCTTGCATCCTTAAAATATGGGATTGGCCTAATTGCAATTTTCTGGAAAAATCAAGAACACTGTGCTCAGATGAAGTCTTCATTTGGAGATGTTTTTCTCTGGGCAAAGAGCAGTGGTTCCTGGATAGCATACCATTTTGGTGAGTTGGTGCAACAATACTAATTAATCAAAGAGAATGATGAGTCTTCTGAGGAGGCTCTCAGGAGAGTCTGATTCGGCAGAAAACAGTTCGTGCTGAAATACCACACGTACCTTGCCCTTTAAGGAGCAGTGAACATGGGTGATACCTTTACCTGTATACTGATGATTACCAGGAGAAGGGCTGGTGTGGATGAGGGAAAATTCTCACAGTTTAACAAGTGACATTCCTGGTGAGAAGGTAAATTGAGAACTGCAAGCTAACCTTCTGTCCAAGGAGTGCCTGTGTTCCTTCCAGCTACTGGTTCAGTGTGGCGTACTGTGGATGACATTCTTTAAGCAAAGTTCATTTCACATAATAAAAAATGAAAATTTAGTAATAGAATGTATAGAAATAGTTTGACCTAGGGGTGCCTGGGTGACTCAGTCAGTTAAGCATCCGACTTTGGCTCAGGTCATGATCTCACAGTTCATGAGTTGAAGCCCCAAATTGGGCTCTGTGCTGACAGCTCAAAGCCTGGAGCCTGCTTCAGATTCTGTGTCTCCCTCTCCTGCTGCCCCTCCCCTACTAGCACTCTGTCTCTCTCTCTCAAAAGTAAAATAAAACCTTAAAAAATATTAAAAAAAAAGGAAATAGTTTGACCTTGAGATGCGAAAGCTGTTCTTAAAGTGTAGTTTATTGTAACCAAATGTAGTTGATGCTTTTGTGCCCCCAAGTCCATTCTGTCTGCCTTCCTGTGATTTCGGCAGTAGCTATGGTGGCCATTTCCTGCGCATGCTGCAGGATTATCTCAAGTTACTGCTACATCGTGCTCAGCCTGCACCTATGGCAGCCTGAGAGTATGGCACAGAGTGGGGCCTGGAAGTTAACACCTCTGGATGTTACTCTGAAACAAGAGTGACAGGAGTGGACACACAACTGCTTCCTGTCTGGTGAAGGAATAACTCCCAGGCACGTTCTACACTGTTTCCCAGTGGGGCTCTAGGAGGAGTCAATTCCAGTTGCTTACAGGAGTAATCAGTTCGTTAACATGCCCTTCATTATCTTCCGTGCTTCTCTGCCTTCATCTCCCTGCTCCTTCCTTCCTGATCCCTGGGATCACCTCCCTAGTGAGTCACCCGCATCCACATATTTTTCTGGTTCTGCTTTGAGGGAACTCCATATTAAAACACCAAACATCCTGGCTGAGTTTAACCTGAAATTCAGATCGACCTTGGGGAAGGAGTCCCGTCATTCCAACTCCAGTATCTATTGCCTTGCACTGATTGTCACCTGAACAAAGAACTCAAATTGTGTCCTCAAGGTAGGATGGTCTTACAAAAATGCTACCTGATGGACTGTAATAGGGAATAGGGCTTCTGAGAGAGAATTTACCTTAAAATAAGGAGTCTACTGTGATTCATTTATTTATTCAACAGGTATTGAGAATCTGCTATGTTATGGATATAGTTCTATATGCTAGGGATACATTAATGAATAAAAGGAACAGAAATCTTTCCACGCAAGAATTTATAATCTAGTGGAAGAAAATAGACAATAAACAATTAAAATAATAAAAAGTAAATTTTAGGTTATTTTAGAAGATATTAAGGGCAAGGGTAGAATAAATAAGGGAGATTAGCAATACAAGCAAACAGGGAGATGGTGTTAACATATGGGTGAGGTACTGTCTTGATCTACTGGGGCTGCGGTAACAAAATACCACAGACTCGGTGGCATAAACAACAGACATTTATTTTCTCACAGTTATGGAAACCAAAAGTCTATAATCAAGGTGCTAGAAAATTTGGATTCTAGTGGAACTCTCTTCCTGTCTTATAAATGGCTTTTTGCTATGTCCTCATTTGGCCTTTCCTCTTTGCACATGGGTGGCAAGAGATCAAACAAGAGAGAGTGTGCAAGTGAGCTCTGGTGTCCCTTCCTCTTCTTATAAGGAACACCAGCCCTATTGCATTAAAGTACCACCCTTATGGCCTCATTTAACCTTTATTACTTTTATTACTTTCCTATGGGCCCTATCTCCAAATATAGTCACATTGGGGGTTAAGGCTTCAACATATAAATTTAGGGGGTCATAATTCAGTCCATTAGGTACTTTGGGTAGGCATCTTTTACAAGGTGACATGTGAGCAAAAATGTGAAGGAAGTGAGCAAGTTATCCATGTGACTCTCTGAGGGAAGACAATTCTGGGAAGAGTGAACAGCCAGTACAAATGTCCTGACAGGACCTGCCTGCCCTGAAAGGACTATTCAAGAAATAGTGAGGACATCAGCGTGAGTGAAGTGGAGGTTATCAAGGGAGGTGTAGGAAATGAGATTTAGGAGAAAAAGATGGGCTAGGTCATGTAGGGCTTTCTAGGCCTTTTAGGGTATTGTGAGAACATTGCCTTCTACAATGTGAGACATGGAAAACCAGGTTCAACAACATCTAAATGTTGAGTGTGGAGCCATGATTTTAGGTATAGATGGCATGGGAGCCCTTACTCGACAATATCCTGATCCAAATACCCTTGTGGTCCTCTGTTCAATGAGTGAATCAAGTATATGCTAGAAACAACAAAGGACTGTGATTATTGGCCAAAACTAAAAGAAAAACAGCCATGAAAGTATGTAATCTGTTGTGGCCCAAGTTAACCTGTCTGCGAGGGCCATGTAACGGAGCACAAATCATAGGGAGAGAAGTCATTGTTTTGCCTCACCTCAGAGAAGACTGGAAGTATCAGACGGGACTGCTCAGTGGAGGCGAGGCCCCATGTTGGTAGAGGACCAACCAGCCCAGTAAATGCCAGGATCTTGTTGCAGAAAGAATTGGATGGCCCAGGGTAGAAATAAGAGTAGAGAAAAAGACTGCCGTGTTTATAGGAATTGGAATATATGAGAGAAATGGCATTTCAAATTTATGGTGAAAGAAGAAATAATTTAACAAATGATGCTGAGACACTTGGCTAATGATGTGGAAAAAATTATTTGGAGCTCTATTTAAATCTAGATGGATTAAATATTTTAATACTTAAAGTAAGAAATATTGTTAGAGGAACTATAGGTACACGTCTTAGGCTAGGAAGGACTTTCTAAGCATTACCTCAGGAGAAATCAGAAGGAAAAAATTTGGCCATCAAGAGGTTTAGAAGTTCTCTATGGCAAAAGCACCGTAAAGATATTTGTAAAAATGGAAAAATATATTTCTAACAGTCACAGTGGAGGGAGATTAATATTCTTAGCATTTAAATGGTTATTATAAATAAATAAGAAACATAAAAACTGATAAAAATGGATTAAAGTTGTGAATAGTAAACTTACTAATGAAGAGACACGTGAAACATCAAAACATGTGAAACATATAAATGTAAATTAAAATAATAATGAGATACCCTTTCTCGGAAGAGCAAGAATAAAAACATTGCAGACACATGGTCTTGGCTGAGATGTGGGAAAGTGGGCACCATTTTTACATACTTCAGGCTGTTACTGATAGAATTATCCTGCTGAGAAATTTGACAATATATATCGTATCCATGTGTATATTATTTAGCTCCAAAATTCGATTTTCAGTCATTACCTCAGGGCAATGATTCAAAATACATGTAAATATGGGTAGACAAGAATGTTAACTTTTATACTGTTTATGCAAAATAAAAAGAGAATAATCTAAATGGCTAGCAATAAAAGATGACACATAAATTAGGATGTCTCTAAAATGGAATACTACACAGCAATTAAGGGTACGGTAAAGTGGGGCACCTGGGGGGCTCAGTGAGTTAAGCACCAACTCTTGGTTTCAGCTCAGGTCATGATCTCACGATTTCTGAGATGGAGTCCCGTGCAGAGCCTGCTTGGGATTCTCTTTCCCTCTCTCTGCTCCCTCCCGGCTCGCTCGCTCTCTCTCTCAAAATAAAGAAATAAACATTTAAAAATAAAAAGAATATGATGATAAAGCTACGTATTAATATGAAAAATGTCTTTAAATAGTTGAGAGTAGAAGATACAACTCGTGCATACACTTGCCTAGAAACAGTGATAAAGGGATAACAGCGATCTTTTTGAGTGATATTACTATGTCTGAGTTTTTAAAAAAGCGTTTTATTTTTGCTGTATTACCTATTTAATTTACAATGAAGGTGTAGAACATGAATAATAAAGAAATATTTTTAAAACTTAAAATAAGTTACATGTTTAAACTACTGAGTTCTTATATATCTAACATTGAAACATTTCTGGTATTTCTCAAGTTGAGGTATTCTCAAGGACAGCTGATTTGATTTTTTAAGTGTTTATTTCCTTTTTCTGAGTGAGAGAGAGACAGAGAGGGAGAGACAGAGAGGGAGAGAGAGAGAGAGAGAGAGAGAGAGAGAGAGAGAGTGTGTGTGTGTGTGTGTGTGAGCAGGTGAGGGACAGAAAGAAAGAGAGGGAGCAAGAGAATCCTAAGTAGGCTCCAAGGTGTCAGAACATGTCACATGGTTTGTGAGACCGTGACCTCAGCTGAAGTCAAGAGTCAGGTGCTTAAGTGACTGAGCTACCCAGCACTCCTGAGTTGATTTTTAAAACAATATTTACATCAAGAAATTCTTGTGTTTTACATACACTTAGTATTTCCTCTGTCAGATTGACTCTATCTCATTCTTGAAAAAATTTTTTAATGTTCGTTTATATTTGAGAGAGAGACAGAGACAGAGAACAAGTGGGGGAAAGACAGAGAGAGAGAGACACAGAATCCCTCCAGGCTCTGAGCTGTCAGCACACACCCTGACGTGGAGGTTGAACCCATGAACCTAGAGATCAAGACCTGAGCTGAAGTCGGAGGCTTAACCAACTGAGCCACCCAGGCGCCCCCGCCTCTATCTCATTCTTATGACCAAAGCATTTATCTCTCTGACATTTGACATTTTAATGATATTGGAAGGAGCAAGAGGAGCAATTAGAACAGAAGTTAGGATCATACTTCTTTAGAGGCTAACTGAGGCAGAAAAATTCATCTGTGCGAACATGGGCTCTTTTTTTGGTGATAACTTTATAAAAATGCAATTCACATATCATGTCATTCGCCCATTTAAAGTAAAAAATACTCAGTGTGTTTTGGAATAGAGTGGTGCAACCATAACCATAATCAATTTTAGAATATTTTAATCACTTTAAATAAAAACCCCATACTCTTAGCAGTCAACCTCCATTTCCCTCAAGTCTTCCACCTCTGTGCAAACACTCTATAGATTTGCCTATTCTGGGAATACCATATAAATGGAACCATACAATATCTGGTCCTTTGTGACTGGCTTCTTTCATTTAGCAAAATGTTTTCAAGGTTCATCCATAGTGTAGGATGTATCAGTGCTACATTCCCTTTTATTGCTGAATATTATTATTCATTTTATTCATTCTTATATTATTATTATTTCTGAATAATATTACATTGAATAGGTATACCACATTTTATTTATACATTCACCAGTTCATGGACATTTGTATTGTTTGTACTTTTGGCTATTATGAATAATGTTGCTATGAAAATTTGTGTATAAGTTTTTGTGTGGAATGTAGCTAGTATTTTGATTACTAATTTAATCTCTTTTCTTGTTATACCTCTGTTCTAATTTTCTTTCCTTTTGAATCATATTTGGTAGTTTGTATCTTTCTAGGAGTTTATCGATTTTATTTATCTAATTTATTGGGAACATGGGCTTTTGAAAAATATTACGAGTATAAAGGGGAAGACAAGTGAATAGTGGAAGATTGTGTAGCAGCCCTGGGATCCCTCTTGTAATTCCTGAAGTATTTAATAAAGTGACTGAACTCATAAAATCTTAAGTGTGACCGGAGTTTGGAGGGAATAGGACTACTGACAATAAGCAAAAACAGAAACAAAAGCAAAAACAAAACAGAGATCAAAGTAATTTTAGATTGAGCTGAATTAATTAACAAGAATGCTCTTGACATGTAATTATGGATTCAAGCAGCTGGGTCTGTTTGCTCATTTTTTTGACTAAAATTTGTACTTAACAGTGGCCTCTATGAAATGAAGTTCAGATTTCAGAAATACCTGTATGATGTGAAATAAGGAATTCAAAGGCTTAGAGAAATGAGAATGTTGGAGTGGATTTATCATGTGCAACTGGCTTACCCATTGGACAACTATTTCCCCCAGGAGGCCTAGAAAATAATCCTTTCACTATGGCAATAAAAAATAAATTGGTAGGGTCAAAGCAACATCCTTGAAAAGCACTGTATTGATGGTGCTCTTGTAGGCAAGGGACAAAGACAGGAAATGCAACCACTGAAATGGAGTGCTTGATGGAGAGGCCGAGTAATAGTAGCGCTTTAGTCTCTAGATGCCCATCGTGTGTCCTTACCATAATGGGCAACAAACCCAGTTCTTTTCAGGATGGCTTCACCCACAGAGATCTTTGGTGGAGGCTAATTGATTGTGGTGTCTCTGGGACTGAAATAAATGGCAGTTCACTAAAATTGTTCCTGATCTGAATAATCTAGAATCCTTTTTGTCTGGTGAACAGAAACTGAGTCATAATGTTAGAGAGGATCCCATTTTTCTAGCATTTATTTTTCTTTTTTTTCTAAATTTTAATTTAAATTCTAGTTAGTTAACACAATGCAATATTGGTTTCAGGAGAAGAATTCAGTGATTTGTCAATAATATACAAGAGTCAGTGTTTATCGTAACAAGTGCACTCCTTAATACCCATCACCTATCTAGCCCGTCTCCCACACACCACGCTTCATCAGCCCTGTTAGTTCTCTATCTTCAAGAGTCTCTTGCAGTTTGCTTCTCTCCCCCCCATATGTTCATCTCTTTTGTTTCTTAAATTCCACATATGAGTGAAATCATGTGGTATTTGTCCTTCTCTGACTGACTTATTTCACTTAGAATAATACATTCTAGGTCCATCCATGTTGTTGCAAATGGCAAGATTTCATTCTTTTTGATGGCTGATACTCCATTTGTATATGTATACCACCTCTTCTTTTTTTTTAGTAGAGTTTATTATCAAGTTGGTTTCCGTATAACACCCAGTGCTCTCCCTCACAAGTGCCCTCCTTCATGCCCATCACCCCCCATCCTCCCTCCCTCTTCAGCCCTCAGTTTGTGCTCAGCATTCAAAAGTCTCTCATGATCTGCCTCACTCCCTCTCTGTAATTCTTTCCCCCCCCCGCCCCTTTTGATGGTCCTATGTTAGGTTTCTCCTGTTAGATCAATGAGTGACAACATATGGTATCTGTCCTTCTCTCCCTGAATTTTTTCGCTTAGCATGACTCCCTCTAGGTCCATCCATTTTGCCACAAATGGCCAGATTACATTCTTTCTCGTTGCCATGTAGTATTCCATTGTATAGATAAACCACATCTTCTTGATCCATTCATCAGTTGATGGACATTTAGGCTCTTTCCATGATTTGGCTGTTGTTGAAAGTGCCGCTATGAACATTGGGGTACATGTGCTCCTATGCATCAGCACTTCTGTATCCCTTGGGTAAATCTCTAGCAGTGCTATTTCTGGGTCATAGGGGAATTCTATTGATAGTTTTTTGAGGAGCCTCCACACTGTTTTCCAGAGCGGCTGCACCAGTTTACATTCCCACCAAGGGTGTAGGAGGGTGCCCGTCTCTCCACACCCTCGCCAGCATCTATAATCTGATTTGTTCATTTTAGCTACTCTGACTGGCGTAAGGTATCCATTCATCAGTCAATGGACATTTGAGCTCTTTCCTTAGCCTGACTATTGTTGATAATGCTGCTATAAACATTGGGGTGCATTTACCCCTTTGAATCTGTATTTTGCTATCCTTTGGATAAATACCCAGAGTAGTAGTGCCATTGCTGGATTGTGGGGTAGTTCTATTTTAAATTGTTTTAGAAACCTCCCTATTGTTCTCCAGGGCAGCTACACCAGTTTGCATTCCCACTAAGAGTGCAAGAGGGTTCTCCTTTCTCTGCATCCTAGACAACAACTATTGTTTCTTGTGTTGTTAATTTTAGCCATTCTGACATATGTGAGGTGATATTTCATTGTGGTTTTGATTTGTATTTTCCTGATGATGAGTGATGTTGAGCATCTTTTCATGTGTCTATTAGCCATCTGGATTTCCTCTTTGGAAAAGTGTCTATTCATATCTTCTACCCATTTTTTTTGAAAGGAAAATTTATTATATTTTTGATTTTAAAATCAAGTGATACATCCAAAAAATATAAAGAACTTATACAGCTCAACACCAAAAACCAAATAATCCAATTAACATCAAGTGATATGTGATTTATGTATATTGAAATGCATATTTTATTTATTATTTATTTATCCACATTTAAAAAATATAATTTACTGTCCAGGTGGCTAACATACAGTGTATACAGCATGCTCTTGGTTTTGGGCATAGATTCCTGTAATTCATCGCTTATATTCCCAAAAGTACCCATCCCAACAAGTGCCCTCCTCAATGCCCATCACCCATTTTCCTCTCTCCCCTTCCCCAACCCCCATAAACCCTCAGTTTGTTCTCTGTATTTCAAAGTCTCTTATGGTTTGCCTCCCTCTCTGTTTGAAACTATTTTTCCCCTTCCTTTCCCCCATGGTTTTCTGTTAAGTTTCTCAAATTCCACATAGAGGTGAAAACATACGATATCCGTCTTTCTCTGACTGACTTATTTCACTCAGCATAATACCCTCCAGTTCCATCCATGTTGTTGCAAATGGCAAGATTTCATTCTTTCTCATTGCCAAGTAATATCCTGTTGTATATATAAACCACATCTTCTTTATCCATTCATAAGTTGATGGACATTTAGGCTCTTTCCATAAATTAAAAATAGAACTACCTTACCACCCAGCAATAGCACTACCTTACAACCCAGAAATAGCACCACCTTACCACCCAGCAATAGCACCACCTTACCACCCAGCAAAGGATACGGGAGTGCTGATTCATAGGGGCACATGCACCTTAATGTTTACAGCAGCACTTGCAACAACAGCCAAATTATTTATCCACATTTTACGTGAACCATTCAATGAAGTTTGACTAACATAACCCTCAGTCAGGAGAGCATATAATATATCCATTACCTTAGAAAGTTTCCTTGGGCTACTCCTCTTATCATCAGTTCCATTCCCTTCCTCAGGCAACCACTGATCTGGTTTCCTTTCTCTTTCTTTCTTTCTTTCTTTCTTTCTTTCTTTCTTTCTTTCTTTCTGCTCAAGTTAGTTATTCATACACTGTATTCATACAGTGTAGTCTTGGTTTCAGGAGTAGACCCATTGACTTCTAGTGCCCATTTCTTAACTGGATTATTTGTTATTTTGGGTGTTGACTTAAATAAGTTCTTCATAAATTTTGGATACTAACCCTTTATCAGATACATCATTTGCAAATATCTTCTCCCATTCTGTATGTTGCCTTTTAGTTTTGTTGATTGTTTCCTTTGCTGTTCAGGAGCTTTTTATCTTGATGAAGTCCTAATAGTTCATGTTTGCTTTTGTTTCCCTTGCCTCTCACAACCTGTCTAGTAAGAAGTTCCTATGATGCAGGTCAATGAGGTTGTTGCCTGTGTTCTGTATGATTTTGATGGTTTCATATCACATGCAGGTCTTTCATCCGTTTTGAATGTATTTTTGTGTATGGTGTAAGAAAGTGGTTCAGTTTCATTCTTCTGCATGTTGCCATCCAGTTTCCCCAGCACCATTTGTTGAAGAGACTGTCTTTTTTCCCATTAGATATTATTTCCTTATTTGTTGGAAGATTAGTTGGCCATACATTTGTTGGTCCATTTCTGGGTTTTCTATTCTGCTCCACTGATCCATGTGTCTGTTTTTGTGTCAGAATGATACTGTTTTGATGACTATAGCTTTATAATATAGCTTAAAATATGGAATCATGATGCCTCCAGTTTTGTTTTTCTTTTTAAGGATTGATTTGGCTATTTGAGGTCTTTGTGGTTCTGTGCAAATTTTAGACTGTTCTACCTCTATCAGAAATGCTGGTGGTATTTTGCTGAGGATTATATTAAATGTATAGATTGCTTTGGGTAGCATAGACATTTCAACAATGTTTGTTCTTCCCATCCATGAGCATGGAATGTTTTTCCATTTCTTTGTGGCCTCTTCAACTCATTTATAGATGTTCTATACTTTTCAGAGTACGTATCATTTACCTCTTTGGTTAGGTTTATTCCTAGGTATCTAATTGTTTTTGGTGCAGTTGCAAATGGGATTGATTCCTTGACTTATTTTACTGCTGCTTGTTTATTGGTGTATAGAGGTGCAACTGATTTCTGTACTTTGATTTTATATCCTGTGACTTTGCTGAATTCATGTATTAGTTCAACCAATTTTTTAGTGGTTTAGGGTCTTTTGGGTTTTCTACATAGAGTATCATGTCATCTTCAAATAGTGAAGAAAGTTTGACTTCTTCCTTGCAGATTTGGATATGTTTTATTCCTTTTTGTTGTCTAATTGCTGAGGCTAAGACTTTCAGTACTAAGTTAAATAACAATGGTAAGAGTGGATATCCTTGTCTTGTTCCTGACTGTAAGGAGAAGGCTCTCTGTTTTTCCCCATTGAGGATGATATTAGCCGTGGGTCTTTTGTATATGGCCTTTATGATGTTGAGGTATGTTTCATTTATCTTTATTTTGTTGAGGGTTCTTATCAAGAATGGATATTGTAGTTTGTCAAATGCTTTTTTCTGCATAGTTTTCAGTTGGTCGGTCTTTGGAGACTTAAGCTTATGGTTTCAAGACCCTTTCGATAAGCCCACCTCAACATTTGACACAGTGATTTATACACAGTAGGTGATCAGTTACTGCTTGTTACTTCATTATCTTTTGTTTTGTTTTGTTTTTATAAATGTTTTATTTTTTTAAGTTTATTTATTTATTTTAGAGAGAGAGTGCACACAAGTGAGTGAGGGGCAGAGAGAGAATCCCAAGCAGGCTCCATGCTCTCAGTGCAGAGCTTGATTTGGGGCTCAAACTCATGATCCATGAGATTATGACCTAAGCCAAAATCAAGAGTCAGATGCTTAAGTAACTGAGGCACTTGGGTGGTTCATTATCTCTTTAAGACAGGACCATGTTAAAATCTTAGACAACAAAGAACTTGTCCCAGTTTCAAAGTAGTATATACATTTTTTGTTATTACAAAAAAACCACATTCTTATTGTTGAAAATTTGAGAAATGAAAGGAAAACTAAAGAAGAAAATTACAAAAACTCCTATAACACACTCAGAGATAATTACTAAGTTTTTGGTACATACTTCATTTTAGTCATGTTACTTCCCTCCCCCAAACACAAAACTAGATAGATCACACTATTTCTATATCCATGATTTCTGACAACAGGGATCAAGTTCCATGAAATAATAGCTCATCATATAAATACACTTTAATTTTTTAAATGTATTATTCTATCATTTAATAGACATTTGTCCTGATAGTTAAAAAATTATAGATAACAAATATCTTTAGGCATAAATCTTGTCCATATTTTTAATCTTTCCTGAAGGATGAAACTCTAGAAGGGGTATTATCTGGTGAAACAATATAAATATATTTAAGAACTTGATGAATTTTGCAACATCTTTCTCCAGAAAGTTTGTACCAATTTACACTCCTAATATTCTATTTTGCTAACTTTTAGTACTTAGTGTCTTCTTTTCTCTTTTAATTCTTTGCTAATTTGGTAGGTAAAAATGGAAACTTGTTATATCAGTAAACCACTCCAAAGCATAGTAAGTTAAAACAATGACTATTATTTCTTATGTTTCTATGAGCTGACAATCTGGGGCTATGTGATTCTTCTCCTGGTGTTAGATCATTTATGCATCTGCAGTTCTGTGACAGCTCAACTGGAGCTGAAGAAGCTAAGATAGCTTCATTAAATGTCTAGAAGCTATTTCTAGCTGTTGGCTGAGTCACCCTTTTTCTTCCCATTATGGTTTTTAACTTTGCAATACATGTAGACTGAGCTTCCTCACAGACTCAAGCCTCCAAATCGATGGCAAGACAGAAAATCAAGGCCCCATAAGGCGTAAGCTCCAGAATGAGCACAAAGTAATTTCTACCACATTCTTCTGGTCTAAGCAAATAAGGCTATCCCAGCTTCAAGGGATAGGGAAATAGATTTCATTTCTTCAGGAAAAGAGTATCAAAATCACATTGCAAAGAGGCATGGACCCAGAGAAGTATGATTCACTGGGGGGCCATTATTATTACTCTCTATCATACTTGTTATTCAATTTGATTATTTTCCATTGTGCATGAGGTTATTTTTCTACCATTTGCCTTTCTTCTGTTTTAGATTGTCCTTTGCACATTTTTATGTCACATCTTAGGGTTATCTTACCAATTTTAAGAACTTACATAATATGGGTATTAATTTTAGTCTATCATATTTGTTGCAAATATTTTTCTCAATTTCTTGACTTACTTTTCATGTTGTGTATCTTTTTCTTTGTAATCTTAAAAATTACTTTGAAACTTAAGAGGTGCCTGGGTGGCTCAGTTGGTTAAGCATCCAAATTCGGCTCAGGTCATGATCTCACAGTCCGTGGGTTCCAGCCCTGCATCGGGCTCTGTGCTGACAGCTCAGAGCCTGGAGCCTGCTTCTGATTCTGTCTCCCTCTCTCTCTGCCCCTCCCCCGCTCACACTCTGTCTCTCTCTCTCTCTCTCTCAAAATAAAACAAAGACATACAAAATTAAAAAAAATACTTTGGAACTTAAGATACCTTTCTTTACTAAAAAATCAAATGCCTATTCTAGTTTTTTTGTGGTTTCGTTATTTATGTTTAACTTTTTAATCTATTGAAGTTTATTCTGGCACATAATAATAGTTTAATGTGATTTTCTTATATAAACTGTCAATTTCAACTCTATCCTTTTTATGGAAAAAATCAATCCTTTCTCAACTGATTTGTAATATCTGCTCAATCATATGGCAAATACTTAGCATTTCAGAGTTTTGTTCTTTTATTTTTTTGTGTTACTCTATCTTTAAGTCTTTTATCAGTCTCATTATTTTGATCACTTGAGATTTATAAATAGCTTTAATATCAGGAAGAGCAAGTCTCCTATCATTTCTCTTCACAAGTTTTCTTGCTTACTTTCTGCCTGTTTATAATTCCTGATGACCTTTAGAAATGTATTGTCAAATTAAAACCACTCCTCAAGAGATTATGTTCTGGACTGCATTACTCTTCATTTGGGAAGAATGGACATCTTTATAAGATTAAGTCTGCCCAACCAGGAACATGCTATTCAAATCTTCTTTTATTTCTCTTAATAAAAGAAGCTTTTATACATATAGGATCCAAACCTTTATTATAAGTTACTTCTAGGGTATTTTTTAAAGACTGTGTTATTGTGTTTCCATTATACTTTAGCTGCTTATTAACAAAACTATTGATTTCTTGATAATTACCCTGCATCCAGCCCCTCTTAAATTGCGCTTATTAATTCAAATAGTTTTTCTATTGATTCTCTTGCCTTAACTAGATGTGCAATCTTAATGTTTGAAAATAATAAAAATTCTTTCTTCTGCTTACCAATAATCGTGCCTCTTTTTTTTGATTTAATGTCTTATTGTATTGACTAGAAATTCCAGAACAATATAAAATAGAACTTGTCTGGTTTTGCAAGCAATAGTAAAGAGGTTTTGTAACCAGACACTCATTCCAATGTTTCAAAATTTGCGGTATAATATGTAATATATATGTAGTATGTAATATGCTGTTTTGCCTTTCCCAAGGCCAATCCAGTTGTTTATGTCATTTGGCTAACTGTACTTTATTATTCCTCTGAGTTTATGGTGAAAAATATTCACAATTTGTTTTGTGAAAAAGCCCTACATTCAAATGAAAAGAATTATTAAATATTTCCTCATTTTTCTCTTCTTTCTTTTTCCTTTTACTTCTCTATGTTTTATTTATGAAAATTTCTCATATTTGTGATTTTCCCTGGGTCATTTCTAAGTTTTCTGTGTGTTTGTTTAACTCTGGGATGTGGAAATGTGCCCCATCTTTTGGGAATGGGTTGAATCTCATGACTAACTGGAAGGATTTATGCACACTTCTTACTGGTTATAGTCTCAGTTTTTGCATGCTTTCTGGTGCGCAGTCCTCAGCCTTTCATTTGTTGTGGAGATTAGGTCTTTATCTGACACAAAACCGACATCTGGTTCAACTGACATTTACATCCCAGTAGCAAACAGGCTCATTACCAAAAAGCCCTTTTTAGACCCACCATCCCTCTTTTATTCCACTTCTCCATTACTCTCAACAGCAGAACTTCCGGAAAGGCTCGTTTATACTTTATCTCCACTTTTTCAGCTCATATGTTCTCTTTAACCCATTTCAGTCTGGATTAAATCTTTAATCCCCATCATGAAATTGAAACTGTTCTTATCAAGGACCCCATCACCTCCACACTGTTGAACCCAGTGGTCAATTTTCAGCCCTCATCCTAGTCATGCTACCCACGGTTCTAATGGCCATTCTCTCCTTCTGAGTTGTTTAAAGGGTGCCACACACTCTTCTAGATTCTGTTCTACCTCCCTTGCGGCTCCCTCTCAGTTTTATTTGTTGTTCTCCTCCACTTCCTGAATGAAAAAAAATTATGGTAGATTGCACCTGGGTGGTTCAGTCGGTTAGGCATCTGACTCTTGATTTTGGCTCAGGTCATGATCTCATGGTTTGTGAGTTTGAGCCCCATGTCCTCTCTTTCCCTCGCTTTCTGCCCCTCTCCTGTGCGTGCTCTCTCTCTCTCTCTCTCCCTCTCCCTCTCTCTGTGTCTCAAAATAAAATTTAAAACAACATGGTAAAATATACACAACATAAAATTTTACATTTCCACCATTTTAAAGTGTACAATTCATTAAATGACATTGAGCACAATTACAGTGTGGTACAATTATCACCTCTACCCATTTCTAGAACATTTTTATCATCCTAAAGAGAAATTTTGTTCTCTAAGTACTAACTCCTCATTCCCACCTCCTGGCACCCTCTGTTCTACTTTTTGTCTGTATAAATTTGCCTATTCCAGGTCCCTCATGTAAGTGGAATTGTACAATATTTGTCCTTTTGTGTCTGGCTTCTTTCACTGTCTTCAAGGTTCATCCATATTGCAGCACATATCAGAATTTCATTACTTTTTATGATTAAATAATATTTCACCACCGTATATTTTGTTTATCCATTCATCACATTTTGTTTATTTATTCATCTGTTGATAGACATTTGCATTTGAGTTGTTCCCACCTTTTGGCTATTATGAATCACATTGCTATGAATACTGGTGTACAAATATGTATTTGAATCTCTGCTTTCAATTTGTTTGGGTATATGCCTAGGAGTTGAATTGCTGGATCACGTAGCAACACTCTGTGTAACTTTTTGAGGAATTGCCTAATGGCTTTCCACAGAGGCTGCACCATTCTACATTTAATTCCCATCAGCAATGCATGAGGGTTTCAATTTCTCCACAGTAGACCTACCATCCAACACTGTATCTTGCCAATGCTTGTTGTTTTCCTTTCTTTTAAATATAGCCATCTTAATAGGTGTTAAGTGGTATCTCATTATAGTTTTGATTTGCATTCCCATAACAACTAAGGATGTTGAGTATTTTTCATGTAACAATTGTTTATTTTTATATTTTTCTTGGAGAAATGTCTGTTCAAGTCCTTTGCCCATTTTCAAATTGAGTTTTTTGTTTTTGGTTGTTGAGTTGGAGAAGTGCTTTATTTTTTCTGGATATTACTCTCTTATTAGATGTATGATTTGTAAATATTTTTTCCATTCTGTGGTTTGTCTTTTCATGCTCTTAATAGTGTCCTTCAATCCACAGCATAGATGTTGTTTTTGTTTTTTATTTTGTTTTACTTTAGAGAGAGTGTGCAAGTGAGGGAGAGGGCCAGAGGGAGAGAGAGAGAGAGAATCTCAGACAGGCTTCATGCTCAGCCTGGAGCCTGAAGTGGGGCTCAATTTCACGGGATCATGGCCTGAACTAAAATCAAAAGTTGATGCTCAACCATCTGAATCACCCAGGGGCCCCAATACATAGAAGTTTTTAGTTTGATGAAGTCTAATTTGCTTATTTTCTTGTTTGTTGCTTGTGCTTTTGGTGTCATATCCAAGAAATCATTGCCAGATTCAATGCCATAAAGAATTTCCCTTATGTTTTCTTCTAAGTGTTTTATATTTCTACCTCTTAAGGTTAGCTCTTTAATCTATTTTGAGTTAATTTTTGTATATGATGTAATGTAACCATCCAACTTCATTCTTTTCATGAAGGTATCCAGTTTTACTAGCACTTTTTTGATTTTTTAAAATATTACAACATGCTTCAGCACATTCTTTGATCCACTGCTCCTCTATAGCCTCGATATCTAGATGACTTCCCTTGGTGATCCCATTCAGAGTCTTATGGCTTTAAGAGTATCTATATACTGGTGTTTCCTGGATTATATCCCCAACCTAGATCTCTTCTCTTGAACTCCAGATTCATACATTTAAGTTGTTACATATATTATCCCCTACAACTTCAGACTGATATACAAATTCTATACTTTCAACTTGAGCATTATAACTTTCCTTTTAATTTTTTAATGTTTATTTATTTTTGAGAGACAGAGACAAAGCATGAATGGGAGAGAGGCAGAGAGAGAGGCAGACACAGAATCCAAAGCAGGCTAGTGGCTCTGAGCTGTCAGCAAAGAGCCCAATGTGGGGCTTGAACTCACAAACAGTGAGATCATGACCCCAGCCAAAGTCAGATGATTAACTGACTGAATTGCCCAGATGCCCCTTGGTATTGTGATTCTTTTTTTAAAATTTTTAAATGTTTTATTTATTTTTGATACAGAGAAAGACAGAGCATGTGAGGGGGAAGGGCAGAGAGAGAAGGAGACACAGAACTGGAAGCAGGCGGTATTGTAATTCTTAATGTGTTCATTTTTGTACAACATACACAAAAAATAAAGTCAAAGTGGATTAAAGACTGAAATGTAAGACCTGAAACCATAATGCTCCTAAAAGGTAGTAAACTCTTAGACATTGCCTTAGCAATATTTTTCTGGATATGTGTCTCCTCAGGCCAGGGAGACAAGAGCAAAAATAAACAGCCAGCTCTGCATCAGACTAAAAAGCTTTTGCACAGCAAAGGAAACTATCAGCAAAACAAAAGGCAGCCTACTGAATGGGAGAAGATATTTGCAAATTGATATATCCAACAAGGGATTAATATCTAAAACATATAAAGAACTTATACCACTCAACACTAAAAAACCCTTTTAAAATTGGCAGAGGACCCAAATAGAAAATTTTCCAAAGAAGACATAGACATGGCTAACAGACACATGAAAAGATGCTCAACATCCATGAATCGCCAGGGAAATGCAAATCAGAACCCCAATGAGATGTCACCTCACACCAGTCAGAATGGCTAGTATCAAAGACAAGCACTAACAAGTATTGGTGAGGATATAGAGAAAAGGGAACGATTGTGTACTGTTGTTAGAAATATAGGGGCACCTGGGTGGCTCAGTCGGTTAGGCATCCAACTTCAGCTCAGGTCATGATCTTGCGGTCTGTGAGTTCAAGCCCTGCATCGAGCTCTGTGCTGTCAGCTCAGAGCCTGGAGGCTGCTTCAGATGCTGTGTTTCCCCCTCTCTCTGCACTCTGTCTCTCTCTCAAAAATAAATAAACATTAAGAAATTTTTTAAAGACATAAATTGATGCAGCCATGAAGGAAAACAGTATGGAGTTTCTTCAAGAAATTAAAAATGGAAATACCATGTGATCCAGCAATTCCACTTCTGGGTATTTATCCAAAGAAAACAAAAACAATATTTCAAAAAGACATATGCACCCTTATGTTTATTGCAGCATTATTTACAATAGCCAAGATATGGAAGCAACCTAAGTGTCACTCAAAAGATGAATGGGTAAAGATGTGATATACATACACAATGGAACATTGCTCAAACATAAAAAGAATGAAAGCTTGCCATTTTAAAAGTTATTATTTTTAATGTTTATTTAATTTTGAGAGAGACTGAGAGAGAGAGAGAGAGAGAGAGAGAGAGAGAGAGAGATCCTGAGTGAGGGAGGGACAGAGAAAGAAAGGGAGGAAGACACAGATTCCAAAACAGGCTCCAGTCTCTGAGCTGTCAGCACAGAGCCTGATGTGGGGCTTGAACCCACAAACAGTGAAATCATGACCTGAGCCAAAGGCAGCACTTAACCAACTGAGCCACCCAAGTGCCCCTAAATCTTGCCATTTTTGACAACAAGGATGCACTTAAATTATAATACACAAAGTGAAGTAAGTCAGACAAAGAAAGACAAATACCGTGTGATTTCATTTATATTGGAGTCAAAACAAAACAAATGAACAAACAGGAAAACCCAGAAATGGACTCTTAGATACAGAGAATAAACTGGTGGCTGTCAGAAGGGATGTGGGGTGGGGTGATAGGTGAAATAGGCAAAGGGGATTCAGAGATACAAACTTCCAGTTATAAAATAAATACGTCTTAGAGATAAAAATTACAGTATAGGGGATATAGTCAATAAGATTGTAGTAGCTTTGTATGGTGACAGGTGGTAACTACACTATTGTAATTAGCATTGTGTAATGTACAGAACTGTCAAATCACTATGATGTATACATGAAACAAATATGTCAACTATACTTCAATTTTAAGAAGCTTATTAACATTTTCAAAAAATTAACTTATGGCCCTTCTTTTGTGCCCAAATATGCCTCTCCTTTAGTCTTTCTTATGACAGAATGACTACCAGGATTACCCCAGTGGCTTGGGCCAAAAACTACGATGCAATCCTTACTTCCCTCTTTCTCTCATATCCCACATATAACCCATTAGCAAATCCTGTGTGCTCTACTTTTCAAACATAATCTGAATCCACTATCTCTCACTCCTCTGCTGTGACCTCCCCAGTTCAAGCCCTCCTCTTCTCTTGCCAGGATTCTGAGGGAACCTCAGAATAGTATTCCTATATCCACTCTTACAAATCTAGAGTTCATTCTTTACTAATCAGCCAAAATGACTCTTTAAAACTGTAAATCTTATCACATTATTCTCTTGCTCAAAACTCTTCAATAGCTTGCTATGATCATCAGAATAGAAAACAAATCCTTACTGTGGTTCAAGGGTCTTGGTTCCAGTTACAATTGCTGCCTAGTAAATCACTTCAAGACTTAGTGACTTAAAACAACTCAGCTGGTGGGTCTAAGTCTCATTCACATGTCTGGCTCCTTGGTGGGCTTAGCTGGGACTCTTACCTGGAGGGCTTATGTGTGGCCTCTCCAGCATGACAGTCTCAGGATAGTTGAAGCAAGTATGCAAGAAACCAAGTGAAAGCGGCATGGCCATTTTATGACCTTGCCCAGGAAGGTATCTAGTGTCACTTCCACAGTGACACTGTCGAAGCAGTCCAAAGCCCACCAGATCCAAGAGTAAGGAACTCAGAACCCATTTCTCCAAGAGAAGAATGTCAAAAGATTTGTGGTTATTAAAAAAAAACTGTCATAGCCTGGAATAGCCTAGGTCCTATAATACTTCTCACCTCATCTTCAGCTTCTCTCCGCCTTGTTCACCCTTTTTGAGTCATACTGGAACAGTCCAAACGTTCTTGTGTCTTAGACCCTTTGCTCTTGCAGTTTTCTCTGCCTTGAACACTTTTCCTTCAGATCCTTTCATACCTTATTCCTTCACTTCATTTGGGTCTCTGCTCAAATGTTCCCTTTTTTTAGAGCCTTCCCTGACCACTTGGTCTGAAATAGTACCCTCCTCTCAATGACTCCTTCTCCTTAACCTCTGTTATTTTCTTTGTAGACACACCCGACCCTGTATCATATTTATTTATTTAGCTATCGATGACTTAGTGTCTTAGTTGCCAGCATATACATTTATGAGGACAAGGACTTGGACTGATGTGTACAGTTGGGTCTCTAGCACCTTGAACAGAAACTAACATATAAAGTTGTTCCATCATACCTGTTAATGAGTGATGGAATTCACTTGCATGTTTTCCATTCCCACTTATAATCCCTTTTTTACATTTCACTCAGAAGAGAAAATGGATTTCCAGTCTCTTGTCTTTGGGAGAAGGTTTCTACCACTGTTGGCTCTTTATTAATTGACAGTCATTTGATTTTGAGACTCTTGATGCAATCATGACATTTTTGGATAAATACGAAATTTGAGCAGCAGAGTTTATTTTTCTGGTCTTTGATTTGTTTTTTTTTGCTTTCTCTCTGTGTGTGTGTGTGTGTGTGTGTGTGTGTGTGTGTGTGTGTGTCTGTGTGTGTGTGTATGCTTATTTATTAAGCCCAGAATAGAAAATACCTTCTTGTTTTCTATGTGTCAAAGTAAAAACTTGAAAGTTATTCCTAACTTCTTCACTAGAACTATACTTATAAAAATGAAACCTTACAGAAATTGCTTACATAAGACTGTGTTAGCCTTAGTTAAGTTGCCTCAGGCATCATTATAGCATATGCTTTCTCTTACCTGAAGAATCCTAGGAAAGAATGTGAACATTTACATCTTACTTCATTCCAGAAAAGGATTTGAGGCAGACTATATTCACAATTGGAGAGAATCAGTAAATTGGGGCAAGGCAAAAATAAGGTTCTAAAAAGTGAAGTAAATATGTCCCCCCAATAGAAATATGCCAGTCATTACATTAGAATGTGAACAGAGAGGAGTTTATAATAGGAATCTTTTGGATTTTTTTGAATTGCACAAGTTCCATTCGAGTGTTTTATTTTTTTCTCTTTTTTTAAGATATAGTTTATTGTCAAGTTGGTTTCCATACAACACCCAGTGCTCATCACAAGTGCCTTCCTCCAGGCCCATCACCCATTTCCCCCTCTCCCCCACCTCATCCAACCTCAGTTTCTTCTTAGTATGTAACAGCCTGTCATAATTTGCCTCCCTCCTTCTCCTTAACTATTTTTCCCCTTCCCCTCTCCTATGGTCCTCTGATAAGTTTCTCCTGTTCCACATATGAGTCAAAATATATGGTATCTGTCCTTCTCTGCCTGACTTATTTCACTTAGCATGACACCCTCAAGGTCCATCCACTTTGCTACAAATGGCCAGATTTCATTCTTCCTCATTGCCATATAGTACTCCATTGTATTGATAGACCACATCTTCTTGATCCTCTCATCAGATGATGGACATTTAGGCTCTTTCCATGATTTGGCTATTGTTGACATTGCTGCTATGAACATTGGGGTACATGTGTTCCTATGCATCAGCACTTCTGTATCCCTTGGGTAAATCCCTAGCAGTGCTATTGCTGCGTCATAGGGGAGTTCCACTAATAGTTTTTTGAGGAACCTCCACACTGTTTTCCAGAGCGGCTGCACCAGTTTACATTCCCACCAACAGTGTAAGAGGGTGCCCGTTTCTCCACATCCTCACCAGCATCCATTCAACTGTTTTAATCATGGAGAAAGACAATAATAGAAATGTATCTATTTATGCCCATAGATTAAGCCATGATTGGAATACACCAATACTTTTTTAAAAAATGCTTGAGAAATATAGGGCCTTTTAATAGAGTTTTATGTATTTTTATTTAATTATTTTATGTAGATCAATTGATAATATTTTTATTAGCTTTCTGAGAACTAGCATTCTGAATATTCTGAATATTACTTTTGGATCCAATATTATTTTAAGGTTCTGTACCAACATTTGAAATTCTGTTGTATGAATTTATTCAGTGCTTCTTTGTGCCTATTTTGCTTTTTGCTATTGTTCTATTTATGGATTGAGGCAACACAGAAATCAAAAAGAAATTCAACAAACAAACCATAACATCAGGAGTGTTTGCGGTGCATTTATCCATCCATCGTTTGGTGGATACATTTTGTATGAGTCATGAACTTAAGTGCATCTACAGACCAAGCAGATAAATTAGTGAAGTAGGGCAGGTGTATGGAAAATTAATTGCCAAAAATACAATCAATATTCCTTTGCTTTTACTAAAATACAATGTAAAGAGATAACATAATAAACATAGATATAGTAATGGAGATTATTTTACCATACACATGGGGAAATGGAAACTGAAAGTAGACATAGTAAATTATTAATTATTTTCTTTCATGTTTCATACTTTTTTGATTTCATAACTGGAAAACAGATGCTTCTGTGAAAACATGAAGTGTCCGGTCTTATATTTCACATTGTGAGGTGCAGGGTAGAATTCAGCCTTGAATCTTCTATTTGATTTTGATATTTAATTGAATCAGTTTCAAAACAGAAGGAAGCTCTTCATAAATTGATAGTTCATTTTGAACATGGATAGGATAGTTGCACAGTGTTTTTATATTTAGGATAATTAAATGTAATTATTTCACTTTTAGTATTATATTGCACTGTAGTTCCAATAACCTCTATTTGGAACTCCCAATTCACATTACCAGTGACAGATGAGGAAGATGAACTGAACAATGCTAGCTTTTTCTCTATAAAGTCGCAGATCAAGAAAAGATACTTGAAATTTGGGATTCAATTTCGCATTTTTGGCTGTGGCTTTCACATCTTTCAATAAAGCAAAGTAGGTGAGATTACTCTCTGAAAAATGAAACTCCTAAAGATCCATTTTTTTGGATATTAATGAACCAAAAAAAGTGCGCTTTGCTAAAGTCCTTTTTGAGAAATATTCAAAGTATTTATAAGGGTCATACATAATGTCAAGTCTTTGATCCAGTTTTTGCCTCTAAGTTGAGATGGGCATTTTTCCTTGGGTAACATGAATCAGAGGATATCATCATTTAAAAAAATGCATTCAATACCCATTAATGATTTAATAAAAAACCTCCCAGCAAACTAGGAAACTATTGAATCAATGCAAATCTTTTTGCCCCTGCAGTTCTCTAATAACATTTACATAATGTTAGTGACATCATTACATATTAATGATGCATCATTGATTCTGCTGCCGAAGACTGTTTCAGATTTTGTAACTGTGTTTTGTTGATGATGATCACAAATACAAGTCTTACTCAGAATATGCAGGAAAATGTGAATAAGCCATTTTCTTGTTATGTTAAATTTTTTACTCAGAATTATATAGCACAAAGTAGAACAATGTATGTTTCAAACATATGTCTTCTTGAAGTCTTTATGCCTTCATCATTGCCTAGAATTCATTCATCATTTCTAGAATTCAGTTTCTCCCAGTGTTGACTATACTGCTGTGTACTAGCAGCCGCCAGTTGGGAGAAGAGTGGAAGAAAGGTGACGGGTCCAGTACTGAGTGAGGCCCATTTGCACACGGAATGTCTGTCCCTGTCCCACATGGTTTGAGGCTGATTTGGGACAGCACAGAATCACCACATCAATCACAGGCAAGAAGAGACATGTATATAGTGTTAACATTGTCAAGTGATGGCTTCAAAAGCTCTTGAAGACACAGGCATGGCCTCACTTTGAGTGACACCAATGCCTGTGGAGTCTGTGGTGGGGTAGGTAGGGGATCATCATGTGTGCCAACAGGGGGACACACAGGGTAATGGGTGCCTGCTGCCAACATTTCCATGTTTGGGTGCTGTAGGCTAGAAGCAGCATTGCCCAAGGTTCAGTGGTGGACCGTGGATATCTTAGAGAAATACTTGTCCTCTGTGAGATATGAGTGAGAACTACTCCAAATCAGCAAGTCAGCGCCAGTCTTCTGTAATTTCATGAAAGAAATACCATGCTGGCTGATGGGAACACTGTGCTCACCACGCTGCCTTCTTGGAATTAGGACCTCAAGACCAGCCCATAGAATGATTCCTGGAGCTCTTTGAGGCATGTGGTTAACCTCATGCAAGGGGAAGGGTAGTAGTTCAAAAAGCAATTTGAAGAGAAAAATGACAACTAGTGACCAGGTCCAGTTCCAGGTTCCAGTCTGGGAAAGCTCTGGACTGCCTGGGAAGCTCTGCTTGCCTGCCAGCACAGGTGTTAGAGGGGAACTTAACAAATTTCCAGGAAGGCAGCCCTAAGTCCCAGAGTCTCTTATATTTGCACGTATGCTTTTATAAAATCTCCAAATGTAAATAGCTTGGTGTCAGGCAATTAAATTAATATGTAACTGTATTTCATAGCAGCACTGCTGATTTTATTCACATTCAAAATAAATCCTAATGAAATTGCACTCCCTTTCCATTTTACTCAATGTTTCATCACATGGTATGTTAGTCAATAGCACAGACTCTAAAGCTAGAATGCTTAGAAATCCCAGCTCTTTGAACTGCTGGGTCTGTGACTTTCAGCAAATTACTTAACCACTCTGCATTCCAGCTTCCTCATCTATATAATAGGAAAAAATAATAGTACCTATCTCATAGAATTGTAATGAGTATCAAAAGTGTAAATACTTGTAAATACCTAGAAGTTTGTCAGGTCCATGATACATACTCTTCAAGTGTGTGCTGTATTATTGTACGCCAGTGGTTTTCGATGGGAGTTATTTTGCCCTTCCAGGACATTTAGCAACATTTGGAGACAGTTTGGGTTGTGTGTGTATGGGGGCACATGGAGCACTACTGGTATCTAATGGGTAGAGGGAAGAGATGCTGCTAAACAACCTACAATGCACAGGACAGTCCCCTCAACAAAGAATTACACAGCCCCAAATGCCGATAATGCCAAGGTGGAGAGAACTAGTGATGGTTCTTACTATGGTTTGTTTCATAAGTGTGTCTTCAACTATATACTTTCTTTAATTGAAACGTAACTAATATAATTAATTAGTCAATCAGTATACTTTTGACACAGGCAGATTTTTTTTTTACAAAATAAACAAGTTTCAGTCTTCATTTACACAGAGAAGTATGCTCCGTCATTTCTTTGGCAATACACTACCCTCTTAATCTATTCTGGAAATAATGGGTATAAGAAATACTTACTACCCACAACTATATGGTCAACTCATCTTTGACAAAGCAGGAACGAATATCCAATGGAAAAAAGACAGTCTCTACAACAAATGGTGCTGGGAGCCTGGATGGTGACACGTGCGGGAATGAAACTGGACCACTCTCTTACAGCATGCACAAAAATAAACTCAAAATGGATGAGAGACCTACATGTGAGACAAAACCATCAAAATCCTAGCAGAGAACACAGGCAGCAACCTCTTTGGCTTTGGTCATAGGATTTTCTTAGTAGACAGGTCACCAGAGGCAAGGGAAAAAAAAGCAAACATGAACTATTAGGACTTCCTCAAGATTAAAAGCTCCTGCACAGCAAAGGAAACAATCAACAAAACTAAAAGGCAGCAGACAGAATGGGAGAAGATATTTGCAAATGATGTATCTGATAAAGGGTTAGTAGCCAAAATCTATGAAAAACTTATTTAACTCAACACCCCCCCAAAAAAACAAATAATTCAGTAAAGAAATGGCAAAAGTCATGAAGAGACTTTTTTTTTAATGTTTTATTTATTTTTGATACAGGGAGAGACAGAGCCTGAGAGGGGAAGGGGCAGAGAGAGAAGGAGACACAGAACCAGAAGCAGGCTCCAGGCTCTGAGCTAGCTGTCAGCACAGAGCCCAACACGGGGCTCGAACCCACGAATGTGAGATCTGACCTGAGCCGAAGTCGGAGGCTTAATCAACTGAGCCACCCAGGCGCCCCGAGACATTTTTTAAAGAAGACATCCAGATGGCTAATAGACACATGAAAAGATGCTCAACATCATTCATCATCAGGGAGATACAAATCAAAACCATTATGAGATACCACCTCACACCTGCCAGAATGGCTAAAATTAACAACACAAGAAACAATAGGTGTTGGTGAGGAGGCAGAGAAAGGGGAACCCTCTGATACTGTTGGTGGGAATACAAACTGGTGCAGTCACTCTGGAGAATAGTATGGAGGTTCCTAAAAATTTTTAAAATAGAACTACCCTATAATCCAGCAAGGGCACTACTAAGTATTCACCCAAAGGACAGCAAAATACAGATTCTAAGGGGTAAATGCACCCTGATGTTTATAACAACATTATCAAAATAACTAAGCTATGGCGAGAGCCCAAATATCCACTGACTGATGAATGGATAAAGAAGACGTGGTATACATATACAAATGGAATATTACTCAGCTATTAAAGAGAATGAAATCTTGCCATTTGAAATGATATGGATGGACTTAGACTGTATTATGCTAAGTAAAATAAGTCAGAGAAAGACAAATATCACATGATTTCACTCATATGTGGAATTTAAGAAACAAAAGAGATGAACATATGGGAAGGGGGAAAGGGGAGAGAGGGAAACAAAGCACAAAAGACTCAACGATGGAGAACAGACTGTTGATGGAGGGACGGGGGTGGGGAATGGGCTAGATGGACATGCAGGAGGGCACTTGTTGGGAGGAGCACTGGGTGTTGTATGCAAGGGATGAGTCACAGAATTCTGCTCCTGAAACCAATATTGCACTGTATGTTAGCTAACCAAAATACAAAAAAGAAATATTTACTGATCCTCCTTCCTCTATTACAAGTGCAACAGAGCAAGTACAGTAACAATTCCAAGTCAACAACTGGCTTCAGTGCCAGAAAATTGCAGTGGGTGAGAGAGTGGCCGAGAACCGGCCTGAAGTCCATGAGGCACTCAGATCTAGAAACCACTTACTTTCTTTCTTGTCCCCTCCCTCTAATGTACCAGAGGGCACAGTGTCAGTTATTATTTGAATAGGGATCAAGTGGGGGGAAGGAAAAGGTGAACTAATGGAGAAAAACTCTATCGGTGGATATTTCAAATATATTTACTCTGTTTCATGCAATTGCAACAAAAAAATCACGAGAGTGAATCACAACAACAACCAAAAAATTGTTATGTGTGTCAAATTTTCTGGGAGCACTTTCGTCCTTAATGAAGCCTCCTTTCAAGGTAGAGGGTTTTCTGTCTTGAGTACTCAAAGTGTGGTCCACAGGCCAGCAGCATCACCCAGAGCTGGTTAAAAAGGCAGAATCTCAGGCCCCACTCTGGACCTGCTGAACCAGCATCTGTATTTTAACAAGATCTCTAGGTGATTTGTATGCACATTAAAATTTGAGAAGCGCTGGAATGTTTTAGGTGTTCCTGGCACATTAAAAGCTCAACTTTTAATGCAGAAATGGACCTATTAATAGGCTAAAAGGTGACAGAGGGAAGCATTTTTAATCAGCGAGAAAGCTATTTCACCTTCCTTTAAGTAATTTACATCACCTTTAGTTTATTTATAGTTTCTCAAATGATCTGATTTTATAAGATATAATCTTTTCATTAATCTGATATTATGGTTAATGATTTGTGTCATACTTGCAATTTAAAAGTTAAGAATGAAGAGTATCGATGCTTTGTGTTTTCTGCTACCTTTGTAACTGCAGACAGCGGAAGAACCACATGTGCAATCTTGTTACGGCGTTCTATAGCTCTGATATTTATAACATATTTATTTGCATAAATCTAGATTATGATAACTCTCAAGTTTTACATACTTAGCTGACATTCACAGCTGGGATTGTTAGGGAAGTTACAGTAAAACTGAATGGTGTTAGAAGAGGACACATAATTTCAATTAAGTGCACATCCTTATTAAATAATTGGACGTGTACACCAGGAGACCAAAAACTTTGTTTCCCTCAGAAACCCAAGTGTGAGCAGCAAAAATGGAAGCTGCTCCTAGAGAGTCTCAGGGGGCATTACCAGGTGCCTGCCTCTAGTTTTCATTGCCCTCATTTTCTATCCTGTCCCCACCCCAGAGAAGGAGAAAAGGGTGGGTATCTCATTTCTGGCAAGAAGGCCAAAGGGTGAGGTGTGCAAAGGATGCAAACTGCATGTTCATGACTGCATGCCAAATGTATCATCACTGTCACTGTTTTCCTGATAGCTCTTGCTAATTCCCCCTAGTCTTTTATTTGCACTGCCTATTGAAACTAAATAGATCCCAGAGAACTTGATAAAACTACAATTTGAGATAGACATAGAACTCTGGCTTTCTAACCAGAAAACAAAAACATTCCCATGCCCTTCCATATTGAGTGATTTCCAAACTACCGTAATCTGTGTGCCTTGGAAATGGTTGGGTGTTTTGGGCTGCAAGCCACTAGTAGAAATAAATTTCAACTTTATCTGCTCCTGGTGAAGGATAATGAGCATTTTCTTGTGAAACTGGGGCCTCTCTCTTCCAGAAGATTAACTTACTTCTATTGTGCCAGCTTCCATATACTGTCATTATCATTATTAGTCACAACAATATCTAAAATACCACCAAAATAAATCTCCTCTAAAATTGCCTTCCTGAAGTGAACTGAGGATATTCTGGCATCCATAAATGCAGAAATATACACCGTGATGGGCTGTGTGTTGTATCAGACTAAAAAGGAAATGAAGAACATATCAAGCTTGAAGGTTTATCAGGAGCTTCTAGATAATTCTGCCACTGTTTCAATTTAAGTAGTCTCTCATGAAACATTGGATCTCATTAGGCTTTCAGCTCTTGAGCCCCAGGATGCAGTGTATTTAATTAACTCTTCCTGGTATAAAATTTCTCAGAAGCTCTAAGTCAAATAAAATTCTCTCAAACCTGATCTCAGAAATCCCTTGACACACACACACACACGTACACGCACACGTATATATACTATATAACTGTAAAACTATAACTAGAACTATATATATATATCTATTTCACAGTATTTCTTTCAGTTTGCAAACTCAGACCTTGGGGGAGTTGTTGGATATAGAGACGTCTGTCTTAAGGCCAGTGTGGAATCTGCTTATAGAGAGAAATGATCTTTATTGCTACTGAGTGCTTATGAGCAAGATGCATGCTCATCTTAACATAGGATAGGTGGTGTGGCTAACGCTGGAGCTTACTAAAACCTGTCTGAAATAACAGAAATCTGGGGTGAATATGCCCAAGTTGTGGCATGTCAATTATTCATGTGATTTCAATAAACTCTTTCTATGGGTTCTGTTCCTATTTTTCCCACTTGACATTGTTACTGACTAAATTGTTACTTTAAGTTGGGGTTTTTCATAAGCAATAGTAATGATAGTAATAATAAGCAACAGTGGTCATTTCTATCTTTCGAACCTATTTCAAAAAATGTAAGAGATGAGAAAACCCCTTTTCAATTAGGATCTGTAAAGTAGAAGCTTCAGAGAAGAATTTAAAAATCTTCCAAAACAAAATCTCTTGCTTGAACATGTTAATTTATGAGAGATTAAAGGGAAGGGGGGAGCTGAAAGGCAGTGAGGTGACAGCAGTGATGGAAAAGAACACAACTGCAGCCTTTATGAGGCCGGTGATGTCCTCTTTCTGATCTGGGTGCTGATAACATAGGTGTGTTCAGTTTGTGAACATTTATCATGCTACGCACTCATCACTGCATTTTTCTTGATGTATGTTTCAATAAAAAGTAACAAACAAACAAAACCCCAAACATGTAGTTTATGAAAGTGGTCCAGGGTATCATGAAGGTAAACCATGGTGAGGGCCAGGGTAGGGTAATGTTACCTGAAATGGCAATAGGATACATTAAATGGGCTTGGCAAGGCCAGCAGCCAGAGTTTCTGGGGAAAAGTCTGAGAAGGCTGAAGGGGAGATAGAGATGGTAGATAACGGTGGGGAAGAGAATAGTGAATCAGGATGCTAGAACTCAGAGGGAATTGAAACAGGAAGCCAATCCAGGAGCCAAGTTTGCCTGGATCCCAGACTATTGCTAACAGTGCTCAGCAGTAATTAGCATAGATCTGGGCAGCAGAGGAAGTAGGGTCAGTGTTTTCTTCTCAATTCAGAAAGCGGTGGAGATCCTAGCCAGGCTCTTGAATGGGACCTAATACTCATGGAGAAGGTGGAATTGTCAATTACACAGAAAATATTCATTCCCTAGGCAGTAAGTATATCCTCTGAGACTCAGTCTTGTTTATCTTGGCATCTCCTTGAGCACTTCTAAATGAGAGACTAGTCCCTTTTGGGTACTGTTTGATCCACCATCCCAATTAAGGAGGAGATTTTGTGGCCACCCGTATGAAAGAAATGGTTGGATGGATCTGACAATTTTTCACTCCACAAACACTTGTTGAGTACCTACTATGTGCCAGGAGCTGTGTTAGGTGCTGGGGAGGCAACGAACAAAGCAAAGAAAATCCCTGCCCCTTGAAACTTCCATCCTGTTGATGACATCTAATACACCACAGCTGAGGCCTTTTTTATTTACAGTTTTATAAGTGAAGAAGAAATCTGTTGAGAATTATCAAATCACTACTATGGCTAAAATATGCACAAGTATGCCCACTAGTTAACCTAAGCATGTATATACATAAAAAGGATATCATACATACACAGGTGCTTTGTTTACTCTCAGTCTGAGAGTACATTTCATGGGGTCCAAAAGACCCGGGTTTAAGGCTTAGGATTTAAGCCTTATGAAGTGATAATCATTTGAGTACCTATGTGCTGGGAGCCATTTCTGAAGTAAGGCAGGTTTGCAAGGCCTCCCACTGTCAGATGGCGACTGACATCTTCACCCACTCAACCCCCACTCAGTTTCTGCTTGAGCACCGACTCCCAAGGCGTCTGACTGACTGATATCAGGAGTGACTTGCCTTCTTATGTTAAAAATATGTGAATTGTACCTTGTGAAGAAACTTGTTATAGGAGTTTCTTCTTTTGTGATTATAGGAGCAAATGTTACATTTCCTGAGAAAACCTGTTTTTCTTCCCCTGGAAAACAGGCTATTGACCTCTATCACAAAAGAACTAACTTCTGCCTTTGCTATGCTAAAAAAACATTGCTTTGTATTTGAATGCTAAAGATCCCTTCCTTCCCCAAGTGATACACATCTAGTCACCTACTTAATCACCTACAGATTATGCATGAGTCTTCCACCAATCTATGTTTTGGGAAATTTTTACATGCCAAAGAATTTGTTATCAGAAATCTTTGTCTAAGGCAATTGCCACTTCTGTTTTGTACCCCATAAATAAATAAATAAATAAATAAATAAAGCTGACTCTTGGGTCAGTGCAGAGATGCCTGCCTGGTGATCAGAAAGAAGCTGAAGCTCTCTCGCTCCCTTTTGCAGACACTGTCCATCCTCCAGGGAGCCCTGGACCTGCTGGAGCTGCACTCTGACACCTATATTCTAATGTAGTGATGAGAGTTAATATGTTTATATTACTATTACTAACTCATAATAATTATATTTATAATTATTCATTAAAAAGTAATGAATTCTGAATGGCCCATACTTTCAAGTCTTCTAGCTCTCCTGAGCTCCTCTTTTTATATGAGTACTATGAAAATGTTCTCAAATTTCTCAAGCTCTCCTTTTTATGCTATGGAATGTCTACGGTCTGTCATGCATTTATAAAGATTGTTTAGGCAGGGAGACTTACAGTTTCCTGGGCAACTGAATTCCTCCTCCATCCAAATTCTTGATTCACTCTCAAAAGGCTGACATCTTGCCTCCTCCAACTTGTCCCATGGACAGGTGCCTCTGTTTTACCTTCATTCTTTTCACACATCACTGACATGAGGTTGTTGGGTGCAACAGACTGACTGAAGATTTGGAGACAATGAAGGGATCCCAGGGCATTGTCTGGAACGAGAGTACCCTTTACATGGAGAATTCCTCACGGACTACCTTTCCTTCCCTAGAATTTGTCTTCTTCCCTAACTTCTTTCTATATCACTCTTCATATCCAACCCATCAGGAAATTCTGTTGGCTTTACTTTCAAAATGTACAAAGAATGAACCTTTAAAAATTTTAAAATTTTATTAAAAAAATTTAATTCCAGTATAGTTAATATATACTGCTATATTAGTTTGAGGCATACAATATAGTGATTCAACAAATGTATACATCATTCAATTATCATCACCATAAGAGCACTCTTAATCCCCCTTCACCTAGTTCATACATATTCCCTACCTACCTCCCCTCTGGTAACCACCAGTTTGTTCTCTCTAGTTAAGTGTTTATTTTTGCTTTGTCTCTTTTTTTTTCTTTGTTCTTTTTTTGTTTCTTAAATTCCACATATGAGTGGAATGATATGGTATTTGTCTTTCTCTGGCTGACATGTCACTTAGCACAATACTTTCTAGATCCATCCATGTTGTTTCAAATAGCAAGGATTTTTCACTTTTATGGCTGAGTAATATTCCATTGCATATGTATATGACATATTTACACTCAAAGTAATTATTGATAGCTGTGTAGTTATTGCTATTTTGTTACTTCTTTTATGGTTGTTTTTGTAGTTCTTTGTTCCTTTCTTCTCTTGCTCTGTTTTCTCAGGGTTTGCTGACTTTTTTTAGTGATATGCTTAGATTATTTTCTCTATTTTTTGCACATCAATTACTGGCTTTTGGTTTGTGGTTACCACTTGGTTTGTATATAATGTCTCATGCATATAGCAGTCTATATTAAGTTGAAGGTCACTTAAGTGTGAAGCCATTCTTTACTTCTTTCATTCCCATGGTTTAAGTATATGTTGTCATACTTTACATCCTTTTATTTTGTGACTCCCTTGACTGATATTTAGAGATGTAATTAATTTTACTGGTTTTTTTTTGCTTCCTACTTTTCTTACTCCTCCTTATGGTCTTTCCTTTCCATGCAAAGAGTCCCCTTTAACATTTCCAGTAAGACTTGTTTAGCGGCGATGAATTCCTTTAACTTTTGTTTGTCTGCAAAACTCTTTATCTCTCCTATTCTGAATGATAGGCTTGCTGGATAGAGTATTCTTGGCTGCAGGTTTTTTCCTTTCAGCACTTTGAATATATCATGCCACTCCCTTCTAGTCTGCAAGGTGTCTGTTGAAAGATCAGCTGATAGCTTTATGAGGTTTCCCTTGTATATTACTGTTTTCTTTTTTCTTGCTGTATTTAAAATTCTCTCTTTATAACTACTTTTTGCCATTTTAATGACTGTGTGCCTTGGTATGGACCTCCTTGGGTTGATTTTTTTGGGGACTTTCTGTGCCTCCTGGACCTGGATTTCTGTTTTGCTTTCCAGATTTGGGAAGTTTTCAGCTATTATTTCTTCAAATACATTTTCTAACCCCTTTTGTCTCTCTTCTCCTTCTAGGATACCAATAATGTTAATGTTATTGTATTTGAAGGTGTTACTGGGTTTCCTAAGTCTATTTTCATGTTGTATTACTTTTTTTGCTTACCTGTTCAGTTTTATTGCTTTCCTTTACTCTTTCCTCCAGGTCACTGATCTCTTCTTCTACTTCCCATGAAGCCATGAGATCATGACCTGAGTGGAAACCAAGAGTCGGTTGCTTAACCAACTGAGCCACCCAGGTGCTCTCCCTCTAGTCTATTTTTAAATGTTTACTTATTTATTTAGAGAGAGAATGCATGAGCTGAGGAGGGACACAGAGAAAGAAAAGGAGAGAGAGAATCCCAAGGACACAGGGCTCAAACTCATGAACCATGAGATTATGACCTTAAGCCAAAATCAAGAGTCAGATACTCAACTGACTGAGCCCCCCAGGTATACTCTCCCAGTCTATATTTAATGTCTGTTATTGGATTCTTCATTTCAGATTGGCTCTTTTTCTATATTTTCTATCTTTTAAATTTTTTTTTTAATTTTTTAAATGTTTTTATTTATTTTTGACACAGAGAGAGAGATAGCATGAGCAGGGGAGGGTCAGAAAGAGAGGGAGACAAAGGATCTGAAGACAGGCTCCAGGCTCTGAGCTAGCTGTCAGCACAGAGCCCAAAGCAGGGCTCGAACCCACGAACTGCGAGATCATGACCTGAGCCGAAGTCTGATGCTTAACCGACTGAGCCCCCCAGGCGCCCCATGTACTTTCTATCTTTTTGTAGAGGGTCTCACTGAGATCCTCCAGTCTTTTCTCAAATCCAGTGAGTATCTTTATAACCATTAGGTTTTTTTTTTTAATGTTTATATATTTTTGAGAGACAGAGCATGAGCAGGGGAAGGGCAGAGAGAGAAGGAGACACAGAATCTGAAGCAGGCTCCAGGCTCTGAGCTGTCAGCACAGAGCCCGATGTGGGGCTTGAACTCATGAACCGTGAGATTGTGACCTGAGCTGAAGCTGGACGCCTAACCAACTGAGCCACCCAGGCGCCCCTGACCATTAGTTTAAATTCCATGTCAGGCACACTGCTTATCTCCATTTCATCTAGTTCACTTGCTGTGATTTTTGTCCTGTTCTTTCCTTTGGGTCACATTGCTCTGTCTCCTCATTTTGTCTACCTCTCTGTGTCTGTATGTTAGGAAAATCAGCTACATTATGAAGTCTGCATATGAAGCTATATATGAAGTCAGCTTCATAAGGACAATAGTGTCCTTATGAAGAAGAGGTCCTGTAGTACCTACAAAGCAATGTTTCCTATTCACCAGAGCCTAGCCCTTCAGGGGTGTCTCCTATGTATGTTGTGTGCACCCTACTGTTGTGGCTGAGCCACATTTGCCTTCAGTCCAGTCATCTGCGATGGCTTTCTTTGCCTCTTGTGGGCAGGGTTTTGTCTCTGTGTTATTAGTGGGCCGGTCTGGGGCTGCCTTGGGCTTCTGTTGAGTCAGACCAGGTGTTTTCCAGAGACGCAGTAGCACCAAGCACAGGGCACTTTCCCTGTCTTGTCCCTTGAGAAACTTTTGTTGGTGGGTGGGGCCTGCGGTCAGACCAGATGTCTTCTCCCAGCCCCGTGCTGGGGCCACAGTTGGATGGTGTGCCTGGTTATCTTCTCCTCTCCCTTGGGCAGGAGTCACTTTGGAGTGGTGCTGGCCTCTACTCGGGCTGGTTTCACACTGCCAGGCTTGTGGCACTGGTTTGGATGGGCTCTGCCCAAGGGCATATTGGAGGGGGCAGGTCCACAGGAGAATACTGGGACAGGTCACCTGGTGTCAGCAAGGTCCGAGCTGGTCAGCTGCAGGAAGGGATCTCCAGCCCCCAAGAAAACTCGTGCCCGGGCTTGGCTGGAAGGGGTATTTCTGTAGAAGAATGCAGGGGTGGGGTGCACTGTTAGCAAGCCAGGTGGAGAGTGTTGCACTGCACTGGTTCTGGCAGGGTTCCGTGTGTCTAGGTCCGGGTGCAGGAGGCAAATGGCTCCTGTAAGCTCTTTTGTTCTTGGAGAGGTCTCCCAACAATCACTGCCACTCTAGCACATGCTCTGAGATGAGCAAATAAATCTCCCTCCTGTATACCCCAGGCATTTTCCAAATTGCTGCTTCTATGCTGTATCTCAGAAGGGCTGTTTGTTGTGCTGTCTCTTTAAGGGCAGTCATCAACTGATTTTTAAAGTTCTGGGTGTGGAGCACATGGGTGGCTCCGTTGGTTAAGCATCCAACTTCAGCTCAGGCCATAATCTCATGCTTTGCGAGTTAGAGCCCCACGATGGGCTCTGTGCTGACAGCCCAGAGCCTGGAGCCTGCTTCGGATTCTGTGTGCCTCTCTTTTTCTCTACCTCTACCCTGCTCATGCTCTGTCTCTGTCTCTCAAAAATAAATTTTAAAAAACAACAACAACAAAAATAAAGTTCTAGGTGTTAAGCCTCACTGATGATTAGGCCTCTCTGGTTTTCAAAGCCAATGTCATGGGGATTTGCCTTCCCCATGCAGGTCCCCTGTGCCTGGTGTGCCTGGTGTGGGGATCTGCTCCTCTCTACACCCAATGACAGTCTTCTAGGTCCATTTGGCTCCTGATTGCGTGTCCACCCTCCCTACCTTCTTCAATGTGGCCTCCTTTCTACATTTAGCTGTGGAGAGTCTGTTCTGCCAGACTTTGGGTCATTCTCTAAGTTATTTACATGGATGTAGGTATTATTTAGTTGTATCAGTGGGAAAAGATGAGCTTAGGATCTTCCTACTCCACCATCTTCTCAGGGAGACTCATAAAATTTTTTTAAACTGATATTTTCCAAGTACCTAGGATGATATCTGGCATGAAGTAGGTGCTCGATAATTATTTGTTTAGTAAGCTAATAAAAATGTGCTTAGAACAGTGCCTGGCATGAATATATAAATTTAAATTTTTATTAAATGATTTTCTACAATCTGTAATTTAGCCTTTCAAGTGGGATTGTCAGGAATATCTTTTCGCTGTAGAAAACTTGGCTGTCCTAAACCTCACACTCAAGTCAATTTATTAGCACTTGGGTGTACTATCCTGTCTTACCTCCCTAGGACTGAACATCTTTAGTGTTTGCTAAAGTCAATTTCCCAGGTTTTCAGACCTGCCGAGGAAAAAATCAAACCTTTAGTGACCCTCTCCTCATAAGGGACAGGTCCTTAATGAAGATCAGTTTGAGACTAGTTGCAAAGCCTCTTTCTTTACCACAAGTATCACATCTGTAGATTTAAATAGCATCAGTTTGATTCAAGATCAGTTGATCATGTGAACTGTCAGGTGTTTGCAATTAAAAATAAAATTGCTCAGCCAAGGAGCTATTATCACAAGTACTGCATGTGATAGACATTTCAGGTTCTACCAAATGCATTGCAAGAGGTATCAAGAATATGAGAAATGTGCATATTTGAATTTTAGGTCCATGAAATAACTTTTCTTAATGTCTCAATGAAACTTTTAGACATGTATTAACATTCTCTGTTCTGCTTAAAGTCTTTTTTATAATTATCTATAAAATACATGAAACATGCTCCATTTGTCTAACATTCTAGGAACCCCATATCCACTCCAGAGGTGGGAAATATTGTACCCAAGATTCTGGATGTGTTTTTGTTCCTCTCATGAACATGGTGAATTCAGTCTTAGCATTCTTCTCCAAGTATTCCAAGCAATTGTTACCAATGGATTCTTTGCTTCCCTACAATCTACTCCCAACTAGGCAGGCAGAGAGCCTTTAGCATGCACTATCCTACTCTGATCAAAGTCCTCACATCAATCATTAACTCCAAATGAGCTGTCTTTCCCTCTCTGACTTAATCTCTTGGCATTCTCCCCGACTCACTATGTGCCAGCTGTGCTGGCCTCCTGCTCCTTCAGCACACCAGCAAACTCTCAGTCTCAAGGCCTTTGCACCTACTGTTACTTCTTTCCATAACATTCTCCATATGTGTAACTTAAGTTTTTGCTCAAACCTTACCATTTTAATGAGGCCTATAATGACCACCAATTTAAAACTGCAACCCCCTGTGGTAGACAGAATAATGCCCCCCCCCCAATATTCATGTCAAATCCCCAGAACCTGTGAATATGTTACCTTACCTGGCAAAAGGAACTTTAGAGGTGTGATAAAGTTAAGGGTCTTGAAATGGGGACATTATACCGGATTATCTGGGTGAGCCTGAAGTACTCACAAGGGACCTTGTAAGAGGGAGACAGGAGGTTCAGAGATGATGCAACACGAAAACAGAAGAGAGAAGAGAGATTGGGAGATGCTACTCTGTTAGCTTTGAAGATGAAGAAGAGACCTTGAGTCAAGAAACTGCAGGTGTCCTCTAGAAGCTGGAAAGGGCAAGGAAATGAATTTCCCTTACATCTCCCAGAAAGAATGCAGTCCTGCTAATGACTAGATTTTAGAACATCTGACCTCCAAACCACAAGATAATAAATGTATGTTGTTTTAGGCCATTATTTGTAGTAATTTGTTATAGCATCAGGACAAGACTGATATATCTTCCCATTCTACTTATTTTCCATATCACTTATCAACATTTATTGTACCAGACAATGTGTTCATCATGTCTATTGTTTACTGTCTCTCTCCTGCCTTGCCTTCTGCCCCGCTCTAGAATACAAGTCCCACAAAGCAGAAATCTTCATGTGTTTTGTGCACTTAGAAGTTGATACATAGTAGGTCCTCAATAAACATTTGTTGAATCAATTAATTGGTTAGTTAGTCTTTAATCTACTTTTACCCTGTGAAATTACTTTCTACCACTTAAAATGAATCATCTAATCTGACCCATGGTCCTGATTTTTCTCCTCTATCTCTCTCAATCTCTGTCTCTCTCTTTCATACACATATGCACCTGACACACAACCCCTCTGAATTTAGAATTCTTTCTCTGGCAGAGTATATCCATTTCAGGTTATAGCATTCCATGCAGCCCTCTCTTAACTCAACAGTCCACAGTGAACTCTACATTTTCTGAATGCTGTAGCTTTTCTTATCGTCACCCTCCAGTTTTGCACTTATATTCTCTTATCTTCTGTGTCAGCAAGCCTTCAGTTAGGAGGCGGAAACCACACAGTAATTAGAACAGGAGTAGTTTAATATAAAGAACTCATAATGAATAAAGGGGATGAACTACTCAAGGGTAAAGGATAACTCTAAAGAACACAGAGCAGCAGATATAGGGGGCAGCCACTCCCTCTACAGATAAGGCAGACAGAGTACCTAAGGCAGGAACAAGCTTGGAAGAGATTCAGACCTCAGCAGAGAGGGTGTTGGCATGGTCCACTGGTCGTTGGAGATACTGACTGAGGTGCTATGGACAGGGGCTGGCAAACAGGAAACCACTGGCTGGATGCCAACTGAACTTACTAGAAAGCTACTTGCTGGGGTGCTGATGGGACTCACAGGAAGTTGCCCAGGGGGTGCTTTGAAAACACTCTGAGAAGCTTCCCTCTGGGTGGCTAGAAGCATTTGTTGGGAAGTTGCCTGTGGGGGTGCTCTGAAACTCACTGAAGGGTGAGGACCTCTGGGCATTCTGCGTGCAATTGGCCACTGTGTGCTGCAGAAGCAAGTAAGAAATTAGAAAGAGGAATCCTGCCCTGCCATGTACCTCTGGCACCTTCTATTAACAAATCCTAACACTGCACTATCTGGCAAAGAAGAAATATTTACAGGGTCCAGCTCCAGTAATAGGAAGCAGGGCAAAAAAGAGTGTCTTTGGAGCTGAGAGGCAATACATTGATAACTGGCACACCTTTGTAATTTCTCTTGAATGTTAGCAATATTATAAGCTCCATGAGGGCAAAGGCAATGTCACACTTCTCCCTCACACCCCATGACGGTTTGTATGGCATTTAACATGGTGCTGACCACGTCTAAGTAAGTACTTGCTTGACTGTAAATAAAAATTTCCTGAACTTTTATTTGCTCATTAACCTAAGAAGGCGATAGCACCATCTACTTCTTTTCTGTTACCCTATTCTGAAATCTAATGACAGAGCAGTTCAACCATGAGTGAACAACAGCTGCCACCAAGCTAGCAATTTCCAACTACAAACCAAGCTGTGATTTTCTCTTCAGCTATTATGCTATCTTGGATGTCATTTTCAAAAACACCGAAGCCAAGCTGGGGCGAATTGTGATTTTGTTTATTAAACTCTCACTTGGTGGGAAACAGCTCTTTACTCAGGCTTCCAAGGCCAACCCATCAAGGAAGTATGTTCCAATGTGTCCCACCTTCTTTTTTCAGAAGACTTAAATTGTGCACAGACCAAATCCTTTCAGAATCAAAATGACTCAAACTGAACAAACCTGCTTTGTGTCCAAAAGGAAGAGAGTGCAGTCTAACAGTTTATTCACTTTAGTGTATTTCTTGGCTTCTAAAGGCCTTCAAAAATCTTGTTTTGTGTGAATCCAAGCATCTCTCACTCCAGAGGCGCTAGTAAGTAGCTCATTCCAAAAATAAGATTGCCTAGCCCTAATTTTATCACCAACTCTCATCTTTTCTAGTATTCCCTTGCCCATAATTAATATATGATAGTATTCTTTCCTTACTCTGAATATAATGAGTTTGTCTTAAATATTAGCCCAACATTAGTAACTGTGGCCTATATCGTTTCTTTGGAGGTAAGATGATTTTAGATATTGAGTTAGACAAATTTGTATGAGCTCAGAGTCTCCTTTTCATTACTTATGTGACCTTGGACATGTTATTTGACCCTTTCAAATTTCAGATTCTTCCTTATAAATCAGGATTAGCTGAGGAAAATGGGGCAAGTCATCCTCTTTAAATGTTAGTTTCCTCCTTGGTATATAGGGCTAATGATGATATTTACTCCATAGGGTGGTTATAAGGATAATGTTTATAAAGCCTTTTGCCAGTGAATGTTCAGTAAATGTCCACTGACATTTATTATAGTTGAACTATATGAAATTACAGATGTTCAACTCTTTTTGACCTAGTAAAATGGCAATTTCGTGTGGTTCAGTCTAATATGTGTGGCAGTATTAATATGCACAGATATAAAACTCAGAGAGGTGAAGCTATAACTCCTTATGTTTTTAACTAGGAGAATTATCCTGTACTAGTAAGGATAGACTAGGTTATGCTTCAACAAAACACCCTCTCCCCCAAATCTCAATAGTTTAACATAATAAAAGCATATTTCTTGCCCACACAACATATTCTGATACTGGGAGTTTTGTTTCACTCAGTCAGTCACTTAGGGGTCCACAGTGATAGAAGTATCACCTTTGTGTAGCTACACCATCTGGAACTCATGGACTTTTTAGAGAATGCCACACAAAAGCAAAGATCAAGGAACTGAGTGTGCTCATTTTCAGGGCCTCAGTACAGGAGAGGGACCCTCTCCACACTTCTGTTCTTATTTTATTGGCTAGAGATGGTCCTATGGTTCTTGCAGGCTAATTTGTTTCCTCCATCCTATCTCTAGTGTAGGATATCTCCTCCACACCTTTCTTTTTAGAGTTCTTCACAACTCACACCACATCCTGGAAGGCCTAAATGGCTCTTATTTCTCAGATGTCTCCTATGACTTATTCTTAAACAGTGTAACATTTTTGAATCTCCTTTCACACTCTGTGGCTGGAAAGCAAGGGATACTGAAGTTTGCCAGAAGTGGGAAAGGGGGAAGGGAAAGAGGTGTATGCAACCATTGCTAGCTCTCTCTGCTTAGAACAACCATCACTTCAACCCTTCTGTGTCTTCCTCATGTTGGTCCAGGGAACTTTGCAAGAAATACATCTCAAAAAGAGATAAGACATAAAATTCCTTTTCATTCATTTCCCCAAACTTATTGGGGATTTTTTTCATCTTTTCTCTATAGATTTTTTTTTTTGTATGTGGGAGGGGGAGGGACGCATTGGAGGATAGGAAGCAACTCAAAGGACAAAGTCCCATCTTGGCTCCAAACTCTCTTGCCCTTGCCCCATAATTTTACTCAAATTTATTCTCCAAAACCTTATTTCTTCTCTATGTGGCTGAAAAATGCTCCTATCACTACATAGTATTGAGTCTATAATACAGATAAAAACTCTAGCCTTCTGCTCTCAGGCTTTGGACCCTAATATCGAAAGCCAAATTGCTATAATTTCCAAATTTAAAGTTGAATAGTAACTATTGGCTTTAAGTTGGTTCTACCATACTTTGAGGGCACATTTGACAATAATTAGATGGGTAAAGGGCAAGCTGTAGGACTACTAAGAACTCCTGAAATTCCAGGGAACAAAATACAGTTAACTTCATGATACCAAGACCTACAATAACAAATATAAATGAATTATTGGCATTCATCCTCCTCACAGCCTTCTCACCCAGAGATTGCCTAAATTTCTTATTCTCTTTGAAGTGGGTATGGGTGGATGTTGTTATGGAGAAAGGTAGGGACTGGTAAGAAATGGCAGGCTACCCTATCTGGGGAAACTATGAAGTGGAGGGTAGGTGCTTGAGTTTCCAGTATTCTTCTGTCTTAGTTTTCCTTATTGGGCCAACCAAATTTGTACCACTAGATAGGGAAATTCTTGGAAATGTCTTTGCCCTATGTGCTCATAATACCAAGAATCGTTCTTATGAGCTATTAAGTGAACAATTGAATTAGGAAATGCCAAAACATTGCCTGAATTAGAACAGCTGAAACCCTAAAACTCCTTTCAGGCCATATGCATAACTTCACCCCAAAATTTTCATCAAACCTGTGATAATATTTTACAGGTTTATTTTACACAATGGATGCAATTGCCTTATTCACTTATTTGTCAACTTGTTTAATATCAGTTTTCTCCACTTAGGAATGCAAGCTCTGTGATGCCAAAGACTTTGTATATTTGGAATGCCTAACACATACCCAGAACATGGTGAGTAGTCAACCTATATTTGTTGAATGAATGAATGAATACAGATGAATAAATACAAAGCAATACCCTGGGGTTTGAAGATGAGCAAAGCAGGTTTTTCTGCACTAAGGGAGTACACAGGCCAGAAAAGGATTGCCCAGTAAGTAATCCTAAATGTTGAGATACTGGGGCTGAAACCAGTAGGTGGTTGAAGCAATAGAGTAGCCTCCCTTTTTATATAAGGAATCTAAATTCTCCAGTTTGTCACAGCCTACTTCATTCATCACATACCTGCCTGGAGTGTGGGGACATTTGAATGTGTGACTGCTCCTTTTGTAAGACAAGATCTTAGCCTGAAAAGACACAAAAGCAAGCAGAATTAATCTGGTGCTCCCAAGCAGTGTCCAAGAGTGGTAGAGAAAGGGGTCTGACAGACTGTAATAAGGTCTTACCTTGACACTTAGCTATGACCCATATGGATTGTACCCAAGGACCAGATGGCATGATGGATATTTCTGAGAACCCCATATGGATAGATGACTTTGAGAACCAGATTGTCAGTCCCTCTGCCCCTGGACCTATTAGCATGCTGGAAAAGCCATCAAAACTTTCACATAACCTAGGAGAAAGGGAAGGGACACCAAATTATCTAAGATTAAGGTCTTGGTGGAAGAGGAGGGCTCAAGATAGAAGTTAAGTTGAATTATAGCAGAATAAAGTGCCATTTCTTGCATACTTGAGTTTGTGGTGTAACACTCTCAAACTTGCTTCATTTGCATATCACGTGCACCATAGGATTAAGGAGTAGGAGCTATATTTTAGGATATATCCCCATTACAATTGGCCATATTTCAGATAACAATTGAAAATAAAGAGCAATTCTGTGAACAAAGAATGAGATAGTTTATATTTTTAACATTTTCAAATTAGAGTCATTTCATTTTTCTGCTATTTGTGTTAATATTTCATTTCCTGGAAACTTCCCATTATGTATCACCTCTTCTTTAACTTAACAGACTCACTTTTCTTTCTGGGGTTCTTTGGAAAATATGCAATGTCTAAGAGGTAAACAAATCATTTACTCTATCTGGATCTCACTGACCTCATGTGTAAAATAAAGGAAGTCAACTGGACAAGTATTTCTCAAACTTTAATGTATATAACCTGGGGGATCTGGTTAAAATGAAGACTGAGTTAGCAGGCCTGGAGTGTGCCTGAGAGTACACATTTTTATACAAAGTTCCAAGCAGATGTTAGTGCTGCTGGTGCAGAGACCTCACTTTAAGTAGCAAGGGCCTAGTTGTCCTCCGACATTGTTTTTCTTTGTATCTCTAGTTTATTTATGGGATGTCATTCAACTGAGAACATATGTTTTTTTAATTGAGTCTCTTCTGTGCCAAGAATTAAGCCGATTGAACAGTACCACATTAGCTTGTAACCCTTGAACTTAAATATATACTGCTATTTATTTTAATATTCTGTGGTGATAGCCTTTCTCTCCTATAACAACATAAGGTCATTTATGAATATATTAGAGTCTCATATTTTTATATTATTCACCATCCTATGTGAAAGAAAATAGTGTGTTTCTAGTGGTAGGATTAACTATGCAGAGGGTGAATAGTTACAACTTAACCACTAAGTGAACAATGTGAGGTTGATAAAATATTAATAACTGTATTTTCTTGGTTCTTTCCCAGTACTACTCAGATTCATCCTAAATATCTCTGGGAATCTTGAGAGAGCTTCTCAGACTTGTACTGAGAACTAAACTTTATAGGTGTCTTTTATTTCCCACCTATGGTGGGTTTCATCCTTATTCCAAGTGGCAGGTAGGCACAGATGAATATGGCAAATACTGTATTGTGCATGCCTACCTATCTCCTTGGCTCACCACCGAGGTCACCTGAAAACAGTATCTTATGCAAGAGGATTCCTGGATCTCTCATCTCAGGAATGTGCTTGATACGAAACTTTGATTTAAGGCTCCAACAATGAATATTAGCCAATGGGGGATGGACTCAATTGCTAAATACCCAGCTTCTTTAGGCATCAGTGGGATAATTCTGGGACATGTTACATGTAATTTCTCTGAGTGTCTCTGCGAGGGTGGGGGTGTGACGGTAACGCCTTATGGATGCACTTCTTATCAGTTTCCCTCCTTTTCTTGTCTCACTCTGCCTACTCTCTTCACACAAACTCTTAGTAATCACCTACCAGATAAACTACTTGCACCCAAAACCTGGCTTCAGCATCTGATTTTGGATGAACCCAAACAAGGCAATAATCATCAAAATCTCAGTTGCCCCTGAGAGCAGCTTGCTGTGGGACTTCAGCATGCATCCAGGAGGGAAGAGCCGGGCTGGTAGCCCAACTGTTTTGTGCTCAAGAGCAACCCCTTGATTCTGGTCACTGACCTATTGCCCTCAGCTGTGTTTCCCCACCTCTGCTTTTTGAGGCTAGCAAGTCCTCCCTTGTATATCCATTTTTGGGAGCCCCTAGAAGTTGTTTTGCTAGTAATGGTCCTCATGGGACATTCCCATTTGCATTCAGATTTTAGCATGGTTCTCTTAGGTTCATGCTGCAGTTCCCATCACACATGATTCTGTAAACTGCTTTCCCTCCAGAAGTTGATCATAGTTGACTAAGGGTGACTCATGGCATCCACAGAACATATTTTCAGGGAGAATTATCTGGTGGTGGTTCTGAGTAAAGGCTTGGTTCTTTATGCCACAGTGTAGGGTAAGGATTACGAATGCAAGATCTGGAGTCAGACTTCCTGGATTCAACTCTCAATTCTACCACTTGCTGGCTGTATGAGTGTGGGCAAAAGACTTAAACCCTTTGTTTAAGTGCACCCTTTGTTTCTTCCACTGTAATATAGGGATGATAATACCACCAATCTCAAAGTATTGTGAAGATAAAATATATGAAGATATGTGAAGCATTTAGGGTAGTGCCTGACATGCAGTAAGCTCTCCATAACTATTTGAGAAGCTCCTAAATAGATCCTGGGGTAAGGATTTCAAATGTAAATAATTTATTTTGGAGGCAATTGAGAGAAATATTGGTGGGTAAGCAAGATGGACAAGGGAAGGACAAGTCAGTTACCATTGTGGGCAACTGAAGTTCAATCATAGTGGAGAACTCTGGGACACAATGTAGAACATGCCTCAGAGTTTTCCCAACTCAAGTGCCCAATTGTTCTCTTTTGCCTTGGACTAAGGGGTTTCCCAGGATGTGGGACTTCCAGTGCTAAAACCTCTTGGGAAAAGTGGGATGAATTGGTCACCTTACAAATGAGGAATATTTATGCACCAGTTCCCTATACTTAGTTCACTGAAGATTGATCCCAGGGGTGTTAGCTCAATCCATGTTGACTGAACAAGCACCTATGACCAGAGAGTTGCAGGTATTTACCCTTAGTAATCTTTTACCTTCATAGGTGAGGGCAAGAAGATATGGGTGGACACCAACAGCTCTTATTACCCAACTCTTTCTACAACATCCCTCTCCATTCCTGGCATATTTGGGAGAGGGTGGTGGAGGCTTGGGATAAGGAATACTGTCTTTTAAACTTACTCTCTTTTTCTATTGGTTTAGAGAACATGGAAACCCTTACATTTAAAAATAATCAATAATAAAATTCCCCTTGGCCTCAGTGTCCTCTCCCATAAACCAAGAGTAGGACTGGATGGTCTCTCAAAGACCCTTTCTATGTTTGTATACATTTCTTACATAAGCATTAATCAAAACCATTTGATACTCTTGTAAAGATACTTTCAGGTTCACAATGTTAAAAAATATAGAGTATATTCATTGTTTAATCTGAATGTGTGTCCATTGCTAGGAAATTAAAAATATCTGTCACCTTTGAGAAGTAAATCACAGTCCTCAGAAACTTCTGTAACTAAGTTTATTACAGAGGGTACAATATGACTTACATCTTTAAACTCTGAACTAACTAAAGCAATGGGATGTCAATGTTCATACAGTACCCAGTGAAGGCACCTTTGTTGAAATAGCAGTAATATAAATGAGGGTCTGTTAAGGTCTACGTGTCGGACCAAAGGAGTTGGAGAGCTGCTATTGACAGTTGAAACTAGACAATTGAGGATGGAAAGCTAGTCAACCAAATAAACATGTGTATTTCAAGAAATGGCTCAGGGATATCCTTCCTGAAATGGGCCAAGAAATTTCTGGGTAATAGACCATTTATTCTCATTCTACCCTTATTCTCTCTGGCCCACAGTCCACAGCCACCAGTCCACTGCAGTAGATTCAGGTATGCCTACAGGTTTTTTTTTTTTTATTGTACTCTGAGGTAGTATAAAGTTAAAAACAAGTATGTCTGGACATTATTTTTATCATCACAACTAAGAATTCAAACATGTGCACTCCTAGAACAATTACTGGTGAAGAAGTATGGGAATACCATAATTGTCTGAGATCAATCACAATTCATTCCCTGGGGCTACATACTGTCAAATGGTTAAAAACAGGACTGTACAAGCATAGAATGAACACATGTCAAAGGTAACTCTTTAATGAGGGAGCCATCAAAATGATAAACCTGGTTCAAAGTTATTTAGGAGAAAGTGGTAGGTAGGGTCAAGGAATGAAGGAATGCTGAAATGCAACTACTAAACTACTTATAACATTTATTAATATCCTACAGGACTACAGAACTATATCCTTAGGGGTTATATTTTTTACCAGACAGAAATTCCTTGCAACTTATTAATGTTCTAGAAATTAATATCTGCCTTTACAGAGTCAAGAGTAAATTGTAAGTAAAAAAAAAAATGTACATTTCCCTAGAGAATTAGATACTTTTTGGTTGAGCCTATTAGACATTTTGAAAGACAGGCAGTCATTATTTGCCTTATTTCCAAGTTTTGGATACTATTTGTTAATAGCACATAGCTAAAGGAACCCGAGTGAGGTTTCTTAACAAAGATAAAGGAGGAAATGATTGTTGGGTAGGCAATCAGTAGTATCTGCCACAAACCTTTTATTTCAAATAACTAAATATTACCAGGTGTTTTAAATATTTTTCTAGAATATTATCTTAAACAAGGACAATAATATCAAGCCGTATCAAACTGTTAACTTTATATTTTCTATTTTTAGTATTATTAAATTGTATTTTGAGTGGTATTTCAGGGTCAGCAGGAGTAATTTTTATTGACATTTCAGTATAGGTTCTAATTTTGAATGGAGACATAGATTCTTTTACTCAGCTTCCTTAAAGTAAATCATTGCCACTGATTAAATGATTATGGTAATAGGAGGCATTCTTTAAATTTTCTCCAGAGAGTGTTTTCCATTTGTGATTTGTTTTCTTTGAAGATAATCCTTGAAATATGTCTCCAATAAGAGACTGCTTCTTTCCACAGCTTATCTATGGGTAACTAAATACCAGTGGCTCTGAAGTTTTCCAGGGGCCTGGTATGTGTAGGCTTGTTTGTTTTTCTTTGGTTATTATTATTGTTTCTGATTGAGTCAGTAAAGCTAAATTTAGAGCTCTATTTCAAGACTACCTGTGAATTCCACAGGGAACATTTTGATCTTAAGGAAAAGCAAAGCTTGCCTCTGATTTCAAATGGCTCAAACAGAATTGGGATACTAGGTATAAGAAGCCAGTGCATTCATACTCTCCATTTGGGATAAGATTCACTGTTAAGGAATTTGTCGTATGGTGAAGCTTGGAAATAGCAGCTGTTTATAATTAAAGAGGTGACTCTCTAGTAATTTCATCTGAAAGTGAGTCATGCCACATGGATTTTATGGAAGCACGTGAGAAACAAGTCTTGTGCTTAGCATTCCCTCTATTGCACCTCTTGGGTTTGGCATTCTATTTTTGTGGTTTAACAAAGAAGATTCTAGCAAGTGAGAATTCAAATTTTGTTGCAAAAGCCAAAAACCAGTTAATATTTTTAGAAGGGGAACACAGACAATGACTCTATCCTAAAATGATATTTCTATATTCACAAGCTAGGTAGGTTTTTTTTTTTAGTTAGAGAAAGAGCTACGAAAGTTTGTGCATTTAATTAAACTGTTCCTGAGGCTCTTTATTGTGTCATTTATGGTTGAGCCTTCCTGATAGGACCAGGTGACTATTGCATTGAGGAGAAAAGAAAGGAATAAAATAGTAAAGGATTTAGGATTATCTCAGCAGGACCATGACACTAAAGAAGTAACTGACCTGGAGAAATAATTTTTCAAATGGCCAATATGAAGAGAAATGAATGTTTAACTTGTCAAGGTTTGATTACTTTTTATTAATTATAAATATGAGGAAAAATATTAACTTAAACTCTCTAACTGTTCTAGTTTAGTTTTCTAATGTCTTACATTATTAAATGTATTATTTAAAGTATTAATTTAATGTGATATATATGGGAAAAGGACCAATTTTATTTATTTTTAAAAAATTTTTTTAATGTTTTTTATTTAGTTTTGAGAGACAGAGAGAGTGCGAACAGGGGAGAGTCACAGAGCGAGAGGGAGATATAGAATCTGAAGCAGGCTCCAGGCTCTGAGCTAGCTGTCAGCACAGAGCCTGACGCAGGTCTCAAACCCACGAACTGTGAGATCATGACCTGAGACAAAGCCGGACACTTAACTGACTGAGCCACCCAGGCGCCCCGAGGACCAATTTTAATATATTCCTTTATAAACAGCATTGTACAATGACAATGTCTCTCCTATCTTCTTATTCTACCATTTATTAGAATACTGGTTTTATTTTTTTTTCCAAGTCTTTTTTTTTTTTTTTGAGAGAGAGAGAGAAAGAATCCCATGTAGGTTCCATGCTCAGCATGGGGTCGAATGTGGGGCTCGATCCCATGATCTGGGATGATGACCTGAGCCAAAATAAAGAGTTGGATACTCAACCATCCAGGTGCCTCAGCAGGTCTTTTTATAGTCCTATGTGTATATGTAGACATTTTGTTTTAGGATGTATATCAAAGAAGATACAGTTTGTAATCTACTTTGTCCATTTAATCTTATATCATAAATGTCACAATTATTTTAAGTAGCAGTGTCACTAACTTGCATAATAGTTTATTTGACTATCTGTTAGACATTTATGACTATTTTTAGTGCTATAATAGAATTCTTATATATAAAAGTTTTTTCTATTTAATTTTATTTGTTATTTGGCAGATATATTAGTCAGGATAGGCTAGGTTATGTTTCAGTGACAAATTGACCTCAAAATATTAGTGGCTTAATACAATAATGACTTGTTTCTCTTTCATGCTATATGTACATCATGATTTAATTGGGGAAGAAGCACACAGTCCTCCTAAAATTTTTTTTAATGTTTTGATTTATTTTTGATACAGAGAGAGACAGAGCATGAGGGGCAGAGAGAGAAGGAGACATAGAACTGGAAGCAGGCTTCAGGCTTCAGGCTCTGAGCTAGTCATCAGCACAGAGCCTGACACGGGGCTCGAACCCACGAACCTGAGATCTGACCTGAGTCGAAGCCGGAGGCTTAACCGACTGAGCCACCCAGGGGCCCCTATCCACAACAGATTCTAAACAGTAGGAGTGTTGGAGAGGGAAGAGAGATTATTTTCTTAGAATGAATTCTTGACCTGTTGAAATTCTTTGGTCAATTGAAGGAGACATACATATACTTTTGGAAACTTCTTTGCAGAGTGCTTTACAAAAGGATGTGTTTTCTTTGTGGTGGTGGGTGGTATAGAGTGGTAGCAAAGAACATGGGCTGGTCTCTCTCACACTCAGTTTCCTAATTTGCAATAAGGGTGTGATTATATCTACTGCACTTGGTTAGGATTAAAGGAAAGACTGTGTAAAATGTTGGTACAATGTGTCAAGCCTATGGCAAGTGCTCAATAAATGGCAAATATTATGGTTTACTAATTTTCATTATATTTTTCATTATGAATACATCATTTATAATTTTAAATGTATCAAATATGAAACATTTTAAGTTTGGATTATTTGGTAGGTTCAACAATTGACAGGTTTAGATGTGATAATTATCAATTCTTTCAAAGCAATGAGGTGAGGGATCATACCTTTTCCCAGAGTCATAGAGGATCTGACAAGGGACTGGATTCTGAACACCACACTCAGAATCCACTCTATTACCTTTGCTTTAATCCTAATTGATGTTGAGTGCATAGAAAGAAGGGTGTGTACCATCTTATCAAGATAATAGTTCTTATTTATAAGGCTAAGGTATTATGTATTTATGTATGTAATGTATGTATATATTCAGGTTTTGAGAATCCTATTGAGATCTGAAGGTGAAATTGGGTGTCATGATGGAGACGGAAGGAGATGGACAGTGTTTTATAGACTGTCATACTAAAAACATAACAAATCATTGGTTTTATATTTTTCACAAAGACAACAATTTCTTTTTTTTCATTTTAACAGTTTTAAGTTAAAGTCACATGTAAGGTTACGTTATTGCTGTAATTACTCAATTTTGTCATCTTTTCCTACTTAGCAAGATTTGCCTTTATCTTCAAAGATCTTTTCGTGGTCTTTGTCCAGTCTTGGTCTAATGATAACCACCTTGTTAGGGTGAATGTCCACATGGACAGTTGTGCCATTCGCTTTATCTCACTGTACTCTTTCAATGTAGATGACGCATTTCTTCTTGTGAACCTGGACTTCTTTGCCAATTTGCTGACCTTTGCAGTGCCCTCGTACAACCTGCTCCTCATCATCCTATCACGGGAACATGGAATGAACGTTGTACTTCTGTCTCAGCTCTTTGGAAAGAGGGGCAGATATAATCTTCTTGCAAATGTGGGAAGATGCACTGAAATGCTCTGGTCAGAAGTCACAAAGGGATTGAACTTCGTTTTGGCTGCTGGCACTTCAGAGATAGCCACCAACAATGTCTTATTTAAACGTTTCTTTGCAATGTTATCAAATAGGTTTATTTATAAGATACACCATCTGATACTGAACAAATGTTAGTGTTCTTTTTATTTGGTGGTACTAATAAACATGTTTAAAAACATTTTTGAGGGCTTTTTATGTAGTCTCATTGTGCCAGGTGCTATCGTATATAAAACTTATGATTCTTATTTAAAAGAAGCATATCTTAGAGCTCTGAAGATAAATATCTATGGACATAGATAACGATTATTAACAGTGTAATAGGAGAGGGGCTAAAGTAAAGAAGAAATGTATGGCCTTGAAAACATAACAATTGGCCAATCGCCTGAATGTTTTGGGGAATCTTCAGGAAGGATAGACTTTTGAATTTGGCCTTGAAACCTGAGGAAAGCTTCAACTGGTGAAGCAGGAAAAAGTATATTACAGAAAAAAGAGAACAGAATGAGCAAAGACACAGAGAAGAAAAGAACTGCTGCTTGTATGCTTTTTTATAGGCATTTGGAAGTCAAGAGAGGATTTTGAGGGGCACCTGGGTGGCTCAGTCATTTAAGCAACTGACTTTGGCTCAGGTCATGATCTCATAGTTTGTGAGTTCGAGCCCCACGTCGGGCTCTGTGCTGTCAGTTCAGAGCCCGGAGCCTCTTTCAGATTCAGTGTCTCCTCTCTCTCTGCCCCTCCCCAGCTCATGTTCTGTGTCTCTTTCCTTCAAAAATAAATAAACATTAAAAAAAAGTTTTTAAAAAGGAGAGGATTTTGACCAGGAGATTGACATAATTTGATCACTGTTCCAGCCATAGAGAGGCTGGGTTAGATGGGAGAAAATGGGGTAAGAGAACTCAGTTTAGAGGCACTTGTAATGAGCAAGGAAAGAAGACTGAGAGAAGGACAGGTTTTTAAAAGTCAAATTTAAAAATTTTCATTCCAATACAGTTAGCGTGCAGTGTTACGTTAGCCTCAGGTGCACTGCCCAGCGCTCATCACAAGTACACTTTGAATCCACATCACCTATTTAACCCATCTCCTCATCCACCTCCGGTCTGGTAACCATCAGTTTGTTCTTAGAGTTAAGAGTCTATTTTGTACTTCTCTCTCTTTCTGTCTCTCTCTTTTTTTCACTCATTTGTTTTGTTTCATTTTGTTTGATTTTTTGTTTTTTGTTTCGTTTCGTAAATGCCACATATGAGTGAAATCATCCGGTATTTGTCTTTCTCTGACTTACATTGCTTACCGTTATATTCTCTAGCTGAGAGGACAGGTTTGCCAGCACTGGTGAAAGCACCGGCCTTGGCTCTGTCTATGGTTTGGTGTAACAAGCAGAAGATGGATGAAGATAGAGATGACTTCATAAGGCAGAGCTCTACTTTATTTTTCAAGAAGCAGGTATTAATTTTTCAATTTAAAATAATAATTACAACATAAAGTAATTTTAGACAGTGAGGTATACACAGAGGTATACAAAACATATGGTTCTTATCTAAAAGGAACATATTCTTTTGCAGTTTGGAAAGTCTGTATTTATAGTAGAACCAATTGGTACAATGACACATTTGTTTCTCTAGCTATGCTTGGCAGCCTAGAAGCGGGGATGAAGAAACAATTAGAGGGGTTTACTGAAGTTAAAGTTCCATAAAGTAGAGGCAGCAGAAAGTCAGATGCATTGATTAATCTATACAGCTGATAAGGGCCACACTGAAGTTGTTGCAATGACATCCAAGTTGGGGAACCTGCCGTTCCTTTAAGCTGTCATGCAATAGGGAATTCCTCCACAACATGCATTACTTTTGAACTTTGTTCTATCCTGTTCTCTCTCCTTTGGCTACCATACTGACTCTTCATCTTCTTCTTTAGAAGATATTGATATAAGTAACAGACAATTCTTACTCCACTGGGTAAAGGCAAAGGAAATATATTATGTTATATGAAAGAAAGTGTATTCTCTTATAAGAAGAAATGTATTAGCTCACATAAGTGGAAGTCTCAAGGTAGGGGGGAGGCTCTAGGGTTGGTTGATTTAGCACCTTTGTCATCACTAATTCAAGTTCTTAACATATCCTTTTCCTGAGGCTTCAGTGTTGTATCATCAGGCTAAAAAAATGAGAGGAAAGAGACTATGTCTTCCTGTGACACTTTCTAAAGTGTGAGAAACCTTTTCAGGGGTGCCAGAGCAGACCTCCCCTCAAGAGTCATTGGCCAAGATTAGGTTATATGCCAATTTTTGAACCAGTCTCTGTCAAGGTGAAAAGGATTATCCTGAGATCACATGGGTCTTACATTGGAGTTGGGAAGTAGTGCTCACATCCCCCGAATAACATGGCAGCATGGGAGCAGGATGGATTCCTCAACAAAATCGAAGTTCTATAATTAAAGAATGTGGGAGAAATGGATCTTCTGTAGAACAGAAATATTTATTACTCTTTCATTTTCATTTTTAAAGCTTTGTATATTTGCCCTGAGAAAAAACAGTAGCCCCTGTCATCTGGGAGCTGGACTGAAACCATCAGCTGGGCCTTGGTGTTGCCAAGCTGACTGGAAACTCACAGCTGGGTGTCAGTATTTTCTTGTTGAATATAAACAATTTACCAGAATGCCAACATACAATGAGGCTGCTCTATGGGCACAGTGGATCAAAACAAAAATGTGATGGTCAGAACACAGATAAAACATGAGCATTGCCCAAGCCACAGAGATTAACAAACATATTCCTCTTTCAGCTGATCTGAATGACTACTGTTTTTTTTTTTTTTTTATGAATCACAGCTTTAGCCTCATTCTAGTCTTCCCTCTTTCTGCATAAGATTTTTAAGACATTAAATCATAGAATTACTCCTGCTTCCTGAAAGCAGTCAATCCAGAGCAAAACCCTGCTTCTTCAAACCTTCCTTCAAAGCACCTGACTCTGGGCAATTCCTAAAATAAATCTTTTCTAATGCCCAGTCACTGACATTCCCCATGGTGTTTTTTCCCCTCACTGCAATGAGTAATAAACTGAGCTTTTTCAAATGCAAGTGTGTTCCTGGTGGTCTTTATCTGGAAGGACATCTCAGCGTCATTCTGATCTTGGCTCCTTTTGGCTACAATTCTCATGTGAAACTCAGCTGTGCTACCCTAGGCTGCTTTGAAGAAACACTGCTCTGAATTATGGACTCTATGTTTATCCTAACACTCTGCTTGCCATGTGCCCAAGAATTGACTGGTCATATAGAGAGACAAGGGAGATCAGGATATATCTGACAGAATGGAAGAAGCATGGGTAGGATCAAGGGCAAAGGGTTCTTGAGTTAATCTTCATGATCACTTACAATAGTGTCTAGCACATAGTAAATGCACTATAAAACTTAGATTTCATTATTAAATCTGTTACTATTATTACCATTATAATGATAATGGCAAATGCTGATTTAGCTTTCATTAAAAGGTGAAAGAAGTTGAAGGTAGATGATTGTGGCCCAGATGGAGATTGTAGATACAGCAGGCATCCCAGGTCCTGATGATGAGATATGGAGTGTTTCTATGTTTGTGTATTGCTAAACTATAGTTAGTTGAAGACTAATCAAGGAACTATGTGAGTGTCTAAGTTAAGTTACCTCAGAAGCAAACTCTGAAAATAATTTTATATATTATATACATAAATATATAAATATAAATATATAAATATTACAATATCAGTTTATGTGGGAGATAATCCGAGGAAATACTGATAAGGAAATGAGACAGAGAAAGAAACCAATAAAGGGTGTATTAATAAACAGGTATTGCTGTGGATAAGTGGGGCCCCTTCCTGCTGGAGGCCTCTGGGAGAATGCAGCCAGTATGCCTCAGAGATATTGTACCTGAGAGGAAGGAAAGCTGGAGTATTTATCTATCAAATCCCATTCTTCCTTTGTGGAGGCTTGCTCCCAGAGAGGCACTAACTCCCTGGCACGTCTACATGTTGGCACGGTCCTGCAGCTAGGAGAGCCCCTCAGACAGAATCACATAGTTGGTACTTGCAGTGAGAGGTGGTAGAATCTGAGTAGACAGTGTCTACTACAACATCTCAGTAGCTGGATGAGTCATTACTAGTTTTTGAGGTAGTTCAAGACTACAGTACAGAAAATTTGTGGCTTGTCTTATTACTGAGAAGCACTGGTTTTATTTTTTTAAATGTTTATTTACTTATATTGAGAGAGAGAGAAGGAGAGAGAGAGAGAGCATGCAAGCAGGAGAGGAGCAGAGAGAGAGAGAGAGAATGCAAGCAGGAGAGGAGCAGAGAGAGAGAGAGAGAGAGAGAGAGAGGGATGGAGACCGGGAATCCCCAGCAGGCTCTGTGCTGTCAGTGCAGAGCTGGATGCAGGGCTGTATCCCACAAACCATGAGAAATCAAGGGACGCCCAACCAACTGAGCCACTCAGGTGTCCTGAGAAGCACTGACTTTAATTATATCCATAACGTTTTTCTTCATTCATTAACTCATTTCTTGTCATTTCTCAGGTCTTTTAGTTGTTTCTTGCTCTCCTCTACAAGTAATGAGAAGGATAGAAGGAGAAAGTATTCCAGACAGAACAATCCATGCAGAATCTGAGAGAGAAAGAGAAAGACAATAGAGGAATAGAGAGAGAGAGAGAGGAAGCAGGAGAGAGAGGGGGTGGGGAAGAGAGAGGGAGGGAGAGAGAAAGCTTCCAGAGACCATGACACATAGTTGAATAAAATAGAGAAAGGTGTGTATTGGGGGATGAGATGTGGTGAGGCCTAAGCTCTAGGACATATAAAATTAGGAAGGACTTTTAAACCTGATGTAGAATTTAGACTTTATCCTGAGAGTGATGAGAAGTCATAGGAGAGTTTTCATGGGGGTGAGAGTGTAATACGGCTAGATTTGCATTTCAGAAAAGTCACTATGGCTGATATTGGAGGAGAACAAGACTAGAGATAGATAGGCTGGCATGGAGTCTGTTGAAAGGATACAGAGGAAAGAGTGGAGTAGATGGATGGAGTAGATGCAATAAAGAAATAACAATATATTGGCAAGAGGGTGGCTGAATTGATGGCTAGTAGAGGAGCAAAGAACTGAAAGCATCAAAATAAAAAGTGGTGAATAATTAAGACCACGCACAGTGAGAATAACTGAAGATGAGAATTGAAAGGATAAGATATTCTGATCAGAGTTTGAATTTAGGCTGAGAAAGAGCAGAGATTGAAAGATAGATATATAGGAAGGAGGGAGAGGGAGAGAGAGACTGTGTGTGAGTGTTTAAGAGCAGTTCCTGGTGGTTACAATGTGTCTAGGATTTGGCCATGGCAATTAAGTGATATGATTAGTGAGGAGAAGTTTCTTGGAGATGGAAATACGCAGGAAGCTGGGAATATTGGATATTTGGCAGGAGAACCCGTGAACTCTGAAGTGACATAGGAGAGAGGCTAGACTTGGGGTAAAGAGGAACCTGTGACCAAGGGGTAGTGTCTAAAATAAATGGGGGACTGGATGGAAGAGTGGAGAAAATTGGTATATAAGTGAAATGAGGGGAAGTAAGAGGGTGTTATAAACAGATGACATATATTAAGTTAACAGTGGATTGGGACAGGTGGCCCACAATTTCTACCATTTTTATACGAAGATAAAGGAATAGTGATAGGGAAAAACAGGAGTGGGGAGGCTCCTCACTGTGTATAGGGTGAAAGGGAACTAGAAGCCTCTAATAGATGAAGAGGGTTCAAGGAGCAGATGTGTCCTCTAGGGCAGAGTCTGAACAGAGAAGGTGGAAGAGTAAGGGGAATTTGTTTACAAATGGAAGGGAATGTTCTAGAAGACACAGGGTAGAGCTTTTGTAAGGAAGGGGAACAGTGGGTGGTCATATCAGGGAAAGGGATGTCTAGAGCATTAAAGGATGAAAATGCTAAATTCAAATGACCGGAAGGGTTTATGTTTTGGGTGATGCCCTTGGATTCCAGGAATGTGACACAGGCTCAGATGTCTCCTGGGTACAGGGTGGGACAAGGACATTGCACTTGTCTCAGGATCCATCCAGGCTCGGAAATATTCTCTTTTGGAGGAAGGCTTGCTCCAGGCAAGCAGTCTGCAGCTTTGTGCGCTGCACATTAATTAATTCATTAATTCATTCAACATCATTCAGCATTCAGAGAATGTTGGCTACATGCAAAACTGGGTTAGGGACTACCATTTTATCAGCAACAAATGGGTGACCAATTTTAAGGAGAGCAAAATTCAACATTGACTGCCGTAGTACAGAATTCTTTATTTAGGGAACCGATTCATGGCAGTCTTCCTTCCCCAAACTGTGGTTTGGATGACTTTTTAAAAACTATCTATTGTGAAGTGATGCCTTTACATGAACTAGGCTTCAGTACTGCACCCTTTATCCCACAAAATATTACAACACAATTGGTAAGGCAGGTGAGAGCGCAGGGTTTGACTCTGGCTTCACCACTCATCATCTGTTGGCTTGGGCAGGTTTCTTTGCCTGTCTCTGTCTCAGTTTCCTCATCTATAAAATGGAGATAATAACATTACCCACTTCACAGAATTGTTATGAGGATTAAATTAGCTTCAAATTATTTGAAAAGTGTTAACATTATTTGTAAATAATTAAAATTATTTGCAAAATGCTTAAGCAGTAAATGCTTACATGCATGTTAAATTTGGGGCATGTAGGAAATTTGTAAGCAAGAATAATCAACTCACTGTTACTGGAATTTTAAAAAAGAGGTCTTTATATTCATTTATTTGTCAACGACTTTCCAGACTCTGGGGTAAATAGTGGGGAATAATAGAGGCAAAGAACCTCACCACAAGGGGTAGGGGATGGTCAGTGGTGGCAATGGCCATTCTTTTCTTCTTAAAACGACTCCTCACTCACCCAGTGCTGTTTGAGAGTCAGAGCAGGCACTGTGCTCTGTGGAGGCTGGACAGCAAGATTCTGATTTCAGGAGTGACATGAGGACACCAGACAGATATGAACACGTGCTCCGGGACCATTCCCTGGGGCCTGCCGTGTATCCATTCACTGACACTGATGTACAGTGACTGCCCTCTTTTCTCCTCCCTAACTGGTGATAACTGTCTTGGTCTGAGTGTTTTGGTGCCTGTGACGGCCTTGACCTCAATCCATCTCTACAATGAATCCAAGTATCACAAAGAAAAAGGAAAGAAAAAGCAACTCAACAATAAAAAGATAACCCAATTTAAAAATAGGCAAAGACTTTGAATAGATGTTTCTTCAGAGAAAATAAACAAATGACCAATGAGCACTAGACAAGATGCTCAACATCATTAGTCATCAAGGAAATGCAATTAAAGAAAGCAACAATGAGATGCCACCTCATACTCACTAGGATGGCTATAATCAAGAAGACAGACAGTAACAAGTGTTGGTGAGAATGTGGACAGATCGGAACCCTCATGCACTGCCGTTGGGAATGTAAAATGGTGCAGCCACTTTGGAAAATGGTTTCACACTCCCTCAAAATGTTAAATACAGAATTACCGCATGACCCAGCAATTCCACTCCTAGGTGTATTTCCAAGACATAGAAAATATGTCTACACAAAAACTTGTACACAAATGTTCATAGCAGGATTATTTATAATAGTTAAAAAGTGGAAACAATCCAAATGTTCTTCAGTGGGATGTATGGATAAACACATACTTACACATACTATAACATGGATGACTCTTGAAAATGTCACACTAAAGGAAAGAAGCCAGACGCAAAAGGTCACGTGTCCTACGATTCCCTTTGTATAAGATGTCCAGAATAGGCAAATCCATAAAGACAGAAAGTTGGTGATTGCCTGTTGCTTAGAGAAAGACTAGGGGGAAATGAGGAGCGACTGCTCATGGGTATGGGGTTTTTTTCTGAGGCAATAAAAATGTTCTAAAATTGTGATGATGGATGCACAACTCCGCAAATAAATATGCTGAAAACCACTTTAAAAGGATGTTTTGTAGTAAATGACATCATTGTATCTCAAAATAGTTAATAACACAAAAGGGAAATATTACATGTGATTGGAGTCATGTCAAGCTACCATCCATAAAGATTAGAAATAAAATATTTCACCATTTTCCTTCCTTGTTCTTATCTGGGGAATATTAGAAACTGGAAAAAATTCTAGAAAAGTCCCTTGCTCCATTCTCCTCTTCTAGACAGAAGGCAGAACGTCCTGAGATGTGGATTTTAAATAGCTGCTCTTCAAACTTTAATGTCTTCATATGATTACCATGAAATCCCCCAAATCAATGGAATATGAGAATAGGGCAATAAAGGGTGCACTTAAGGTAGGAAATTCCTCATGGGATACTTCACTGCTCGCAGCTACTAAGGAATTTCACTGCAGAAAAGTTATCCTGTTGCTAGGCAACACTGCAGCTTGAATTGAATTCATAGTGATGAGAATGCATCACTTAAACTCACAATTCATATTCTGTCTCCAGTAGGAAGAGTGAGATAAAAAGCATTCATTAAATTAAAAAAAGAATATAATCAGAATTAAAAAAATTAAACAGGACTTACTTATATACCCCTCATTTAATCAGAGCTATTAAAATTCTGTATATGTTATTAGATTCCAATTGTTCACAAGCATACATTTTTCATGATTATAATTGTAATGTGCATACCACCAAACAATCTTTAACGTATTATAAGAAGGTCCCCGTACAGTCATAAAGTCTTCCTAATGATTATTTTAAATGACCACATAGCAGTTCTTTCAGTTCATACCCTATAATTTACTAAACCTTTGCTTTTTCACTGGACATTTAGGTTATTTTTTAATTTTATCTCCTTTGTAGAAAATTCCAGAGCATAGCTTCTTTGAGAAGAATGTATAATGTATAGCTCCACAAGTTAAGTACTGCTCTTCAATGACTATTTTTAATTAGCCGCCTTTTTTTATAGCCATTTGGAAATCACTTCGGAAGCACATTTAATCCATTCAATCAGTCATTTCTCCAGAGAGGGAACACTGTCTCAATGCTTGGTTGAGTGTTAAAGCTGCCTGTGTGCCCGGCAAAGGACTCCGAGGGAAGCTTTACATTTCTGAGATTGCCAATTTCCTGGAATGTGGCTGGGGGAATTAACAAAGTCATTTGAAAAACATTCCACAGGAATGAAATGGAAGTCTCTCAACTGAAAGGACTGGTGCTCCCTCAACACATGAAGTTAACGTGCAGGAAAACTGGTCAATTTCAGATCCTACCAACTTTTAAGAGATTTGAAAACAGATTAAGAAAAAAAGGATTTTATTGTCTCCAGTTTCAGGATAGTCACAGTTGCTAATCAGAAATCTCAAAAGGTTTGTTAAGATTGGGGCTTTTCTTAAAAATATTTTATGATCTAACTGCTCATCTCCTTGCTGCATTTAAAAAAAAGGCACAGATTAGACATCAAATAAAAATGTCAACTGTTTCACTTAAGAATGTTTGATGGTTGGAGAGTTCAAGTATATGACTTCAATGATGGTCATTTTCAAGGCTTTCAAAAATAAAGGTTTGAAAAGCATGTAGAAAAAGTTGAAGTGGTTTTCCCCAAGTTAAAACAAAAATGGAAATTCTCAATCAAAATACGTGTTTGTTATTTAAAAAAAAAATCTACTTCAGATCAGAAAGGTAATGTAGTTCTGCTGTCAAAAAAAACCAAGCTTTTATCCCTTTGGCCTTTACCTTTCAAAACTAAAATGTTGTAAATTGATTTCGAGACGGGAAGCCCTGCTCTTGTCAGTTAAATGCTTATCCTGGAAATTTTTGCCATTTCAAATAGAAAAGCCTCTATAGGCTTTCTTCTGACTCAGCAGCCGTCTGCTTAGCATTAAGAAAGGGCAAGCAAGGCTCCAGAGTTGGGTAATTATGGCTGAGCTCTTGAATATTCTCTTTGGGAGATAACAAGGTCGGGTCTTCCCACATTACAAGATGTCAGGAGACGTTTGCTGGCTGGCTGCGTGCTGCATTTTGAAAGTGGTTCAGCTTGGAACATTTCGGAAGCATCAAGTAAAGGTACAGCCCTTGCCAAATGGAGGTGTCTTTAAAAAGAAACTGACCGGGAATATAGCTCTTGGCAAAGGATCTGCAGAGATCTTCGAGCAGGACGCCGTATTAATCACTCATGATCACAAAGATACTCCCTAACTCAGAGCAATCATTTGTTATAAAAGAACTAAAGCATCTTGTGTATCAGGAGGCAAATGGCTCCCCAAAGTAAGTAGTTAGAATTAAGTACGTAGTACCTTCATTTTACTTTTTTTTTTTTAAATTAGAATTACTGAGGTATAATTCACAGTTTTATGTGTATAATTCTGCATTTTGACAAACACATACAGTCTTGTAACTACCACCACAATCAAGACCTAGAACATTTCCATCACTCCGGAAAGCTTCTTCATGCCCCTTTGTAGTCAGCCTCCGCCTCTTCCTCTTGTCCCTGACAACCACTGATCTGTTTTTTGTCTTGACAGTTTTACTTTTTCCAATGTCATAGAGATGAAATCCCACAAGATGTAGTCAAGTCGAGTCTGACTTCTTTCACTTAGCATAATGCATTTGAGATTCATCTCTGTTGTTGCACACATCAGTAGTTTGTTCCTTTCAATTGCTTAACAGTATCTCATTGTATAGGCATACCACAGTTTCTTTATTCACTTACCAGTTGATGGGCATTTGAGTTGTTGCCCTCACTTTACTTTCATATTATTTTCCTTTGGTGTTCAGCTCACAAAGCTCTTTTATCTTCATTTAGGTACTGTTATGAAAATATTGCTATTTAAATATTTCTGGTAGTAATCAAAGCCATGGGGAGCTTAAATGGCATTAGATATTTACGAGCTAGAGCTAACAATTTCTTTCCTCTATACCATGCCACTTCTCTAGTCTGAGATTATTATTTTCTCTTTAAGATCTTTATCCATTGGGGTATAACAATACACTATGTTTAACAGAGTCTTGGGAAAACAGGGACTCTAAATTTTCAGAGAAATGAGGATCCCAAGGGAATCAGTGTGGTGTGGTAGGCAGAAAATCAATTTTGGAATCAGTCTTGGATACCTAGTTATGTGACCTGGAGAAAGTTTCCGAGCCTCAGTTTCTTTATTTGAACAAGGCTTTCCACCATAGTGGCCTCTGACCCTTTTGATAATGAAGTGAAGTTATGTGTACACGATGCATTTTACACGGTGGCTGCGACATACTAGGCATTTTTTTACATGTTAGCTTCATTCTCTCCCTCCCGTATGTGCGCGCACGCGCACCCCCCCCCGCCTACTAGTGTAAAAACAAAATTCCGGCAGAATGTGGTGCAGTAAGGGGATAGAATTGGACGGGGACAAAGCCTGTAGTTGGACAGAGGAAATAAGGAGCCTGGAGAAAGTCTCCCAATCTTTGTCTTCAAGCTGCAGTCCTGGTTGATGTGAAAACCTTCAGCACAGACGGCTTCAGTCTTCGCTAGTGGCAGACCTGACCCGGAAGGAAGCCTCTGGCTGCCAGCTCTGGCTCCTGTCTCATCTTCTCTTACTTAGTCTTTGTTCTCTGTAGAATGAAGCTCAGGGCTGATCTTAAGTGAAACACTCAGTTTACTGTGGCTCTTTTCCTCCTCCATACAGTGCCTTCTCCTCCTAGTTCTGGGAGGGAGGCATTTAGGATTTTCCGACTTCCCAGAGTACTTCTCTTCCCTGAGTCTTATCCCTGGGATGCCTCTGGCTCTATGCTCAGACTCCCTTTCTCCATCATCAAAACTGCTCAGTCCTATCAATGGAAAGACCTGATAAAGTAATTTACAAGATACCCCTGACTTCCTGTTTGTAACTTTCTATAATAACCAATACCTGGTTTAAGTTACTATCCTTTGCAGGAATATTTGTTTCTTACCAGGGGACATTACTAAAGGAAAGGAATGCTGATGGTAGAGCTTCAGGCGGTTTGTCATGTTAGGAGACTTGGGCTCTTGTCTTTGCATTTTGACCACCTCATTCTGGGACTTGAAGCAAGTTTCACACACTATCTAAAATGATTGTATAATATCTGTCCTGTCTCTTCCCTGGTTGTTTCTGGAGCATTTCACACAATCCTATATCTCAGCCTTTTATTCAACCCATTCACAAGACCAACTCTGTGTAAGTACGTGACTACTTATAGGATGTGACATGTTTTAGTGCACGATTACCCCTTTCCAGGCATCATGTTCTGTTCCTTTATTCTATGTGGGCAGCTTAGCCTAAGTGCCACAGGTACCACACATTCTGGTCTCTTTTCTGAGCAGTGGCCATGGTGGCCACTCTACAATGCCATTAGGCACTGTGAGGAAACACTGGTCTTTCTGCTGATAGTCATTGGCTATAACTCGGTGCCCCAAGTCTCATTTCAACAAGGTCCAGGGCATTTCTTCCCCACACCCTGCCAAAGAAGCAAGGGATCTGTATGACGAAGAATAATGACTTGTCGATAAAGGAAAATAAAAATGAAAAGCTAACATAGCAGAGAAACTTTGATTGTTTAAAATGGAGGATTAAAGGAATACGTTTTCCCACAAATGTATTATAATAGTTTTAAGATTCATGCTAGAAAAATAGACTGTGGGAAGAAAGATCAGTGTACTCTTAGCACATTTTTCTGTATAATAAATCCTGTCCTTTTGAATAGAATGTAATCTAATACATTAGAAAAAGGTCCTGAGGCTTTTATTTTAAAGGCAGTGATATCGCTACAGGCAAAGTAATTACAACCATTAACTCCTCAAAATGTCAGTAGACGCTTTGGCATCAAAATCCCCGAGGAATCCCACATTGACTAACCAGTTTTAAAATTTTAACAATTGCATTCTTGGAGGAAAAGAAAAGTACTTAAGAGAAAAGGTACTCAGAAGTCTATTTAATGCAAAAAGTCACAATAATTCAAACTTCTTTTTAAAAATAAATTCTTATATTGCTTTGGGGCTTTATCTTTAGGCTATGTTTTAGACATTTGCGAACAATTCACGTCACCCCAGAACTTTAGGTGCGAACCACCTTCCGAGCTTCTTATTGAGAATACCATTTTGTATTAACAATCTTTTGTCACAAAGATTACTCCGTTAGCAAAATAAAGCAAATATATTCTGAGCAAACCCAGAATTTTTTAATAGAAAATAACTATAACTTGATTATTAGTGTGATTAGCTACACTTCTCTCTGCTTTGTTATCTTATTAAATAATGATAAACTAAAATGAAAGCAGTGATTACAGTTGAGGTGGGGGAGAAATTCACTTATTCACTTTATATTTACTAGGTATTTAACTAAAAATGAAGGTAGATGTAAAGTAGGATTAACAAATCATCACTTTACCTGGGGCTTTTCCTGGGTTTAGCACTGAAAGTCCCATTACCTGGGAAAACAGAGATGGCTGGTCACCGTAAATAAAGTAAAAAAATGCCTTGTTAAATCCTACTCTCAATAAATCTAGTCTACCTGGGGAGATGAGATATGTGCAATGAAAAGTTTAATAACAAAGTAATAATTAAAAGTACTGGTAACAATATATTATCACAATTAGTACAAATTATTGCTCCATAAATAAGTGATACAGTTTTTCAAAATACTGAATCTTAGGGAGACAATTCAAAAGGTGGGCACATATCTTGTAGTAAAAGTTGCTATTTTCTTAAGAAAAATTATATAATCCCCAGAAAACTGGACTTTAGATATATTTAGTAACTTGTACAAGGTTATAGTGTCAATAAACTGTTGAGCTAGAATTTGAATTCAGGTCTTTTGAGTTTGAAATTCGTAGGCTTCCCTTTGTCCCAGGAAAACTTGGAGATCAAAATCTTGCCTGTTTCTTTACAAAAAGAGCAGCTGATGCCTGGACCAGTGGCCTCCACAACACCCCGGGGCACTGCATTGACAGAACGTGGATAAAACCCCTCATTTCTTGGTTTATAGTCCAGGACTGATGACACCATGGAGTGACCGATCACACAGTATGGAGTGAAGACTTGAGTAAAAGAATAATGCTTGGATTATGACTGATGGTTTTTCTTTCTCTTCTAAGCCCCTTGGTCGGCATCCTCATCTATGTGGTGTGCAGCACAAGTGGAGGTGAAGCTTGTCCACCTGTTGCACTGGTCTTTTGGTGCCATGTGGGGTCTCTCTGGTTTTCACTGCTCATCCCATTTAGAGGTTTGTTTCTGCCTTTAGGTTAGTGTTTGCCAAATGTCAAATCTGTGACATCTTGAATCAGCATCACCTGGGATGTATATTAAAAACGCTGATTCTTGGACCAAGTATCTGTTACATCTCACAGATGTGCAGAATAGTGACTGAAGGAGCAATTTAGTAATTGGCAAGTTTAAGAAATTATTTCTGCCCCCCAATTTTAGACATTTAATATTAGACCATGACTTTTTATACTGGCATACTCATTACATTTTATTTGAAACATTTAAGGCTTAATTCCTGTGTTCCAAAAGTTCTTTCAATGTTGGCTGATTTTAAGTTATCACCAAATATTGGTTCAAACACTTGGCCATTCAGTCCAATGCAATGCAATTATGGAAGCTTAAAGAATCTGAAATTGTGAACCCTGGTGCTCTCAGGCATTGAACATAACTCTTGGAAAAAGGAACAAAGACCACTTAACAAAATCACCAAGTGTACCGCTGCTTGAATGCTGTTGGAAAGGTGACAGGAAGGCATTGAAGAAATTTTAACCAGATATGTGATTCTTGCAACTTCTGAGAGGTTCATTACTTTTATTATTTGCATTCATTTGTAGCAAGTACACATCAGCTGAGAAAATCTCCGCAAATCCGTATAAGTGGATGTTAGGAAAGAATAATGGGCATAAAAGAGGCCACTGCTTTAGTTTCTGAACATACGTAGGTTGGGTCCAAAGAGCTGCTGTTCTTTTTTCCCCCTTCCTCTCCCCATGGTCGTCTGTTAGGTTTCTCCTGCTAGACCTATGAGTGCAAACATATGGGATCTGTCCTTCTCTGCCTGACTTATTTTGCTTAGCATGATCTAGGGAGAGTGAGGGACACAAATCGCGAGAGACTCCTGAATACTGAAAACTCACCATGGACTGAAGGGGGAGGAGGAGGGAGGGAGGGGGTGAGGTCATGGTGGGGGCCCTTGTGGGGAGAAGCACTGGCTGTTATATGGAAACCGATTTGAAAATAAACCATAAAAAAAACTAAGAGCTGCTGCTTCTGGGCTCAGGCAATTATCAGAGAGCAAAGTGGGAGGGAGCTCAAGCCACGAAGCCCACACTTTATTACCTTTCTGCAGAAATAATGATGTCCACCAAAGTTCCCTTTCTCAGTTCACACCATCCTTAGAGTCTCAGTAATTTATTCACAGGGCATACAGGCCAAAACAAACACCTAACTGTTCCATTTAGTAAGTAGTTAGGTCTAAATAATCTAAGAAGAATTTATATTCTAACAACTTAGCACCTGTTGGGCACTGAATAGCATCTCGACCTAGGAGTCACTTTGGACAACATAACCCTCATTTCTTATTTTACATTTATTTTTAGGCAGTATTTGCTTTTTCTCATAGCAACAAAATATGCTGTCATCAAAAGGAATGTAGCAATCTAAAGATGAAAGTGAATTAGCTCAAGCTAGTAATTCACACGCAGTCCAACAGATGTCACAGACATTCCCCTGAAGGTTTTAAATACCCCACGGGACTGGTGTAAATGTGCTGGGGTGCCCTGGGATATGTTTGGCACACAGTTAGGAACCCCTGGGAGGTCTACAAGGAAATATTTATGACATCATTTATGACATGGCCACGGTCACGATTTCAGTTTTGACGTGGTCCAGTTTTGTTCTCTGCCTTAGAGACTATCCTTTTGTCCTCGATCAGCAAGTACACGTCGTTTAATGATTCTCAGAGAGTGTATGGTGGGCTTGTGCAATTCACCAGTGCTTGCCGAATGGTCAGCTCTCAAAAGGTGGGGAGTGTCATTATAATCCCCATTCTTTGACAACATAAGCACAGAAGCACACAAACTCTTAATGCCTTGACTGTACATGCCCTTGTCACGTACAGAGGTTCTTTTTAATTTTTAATTTTTTTCATGTTTATGTATTTTTGAGAGAGAGAGAGATGAGGAGCGGAAGAGAGAGAGAATCTCTGCACTGTCAGTGCAGAGTCTGACGCAGAGCTCAATCTCACTAACCAAACCATGAGATCACGACCCCAGCTGAAATCAAGTCAGAGGCTTACGTGACTGAACCACCCAGATGCCCTGAACAGAAGTGCCTTTTGTTTGTTTATTCCCCCATAGTTCAGAAAAATGTTTCACTAGGAACTGGGGAATGTAGAAAACACAGTTGAGATGGATTGTCTGAAGGTGAAAAGATGGCCAGGTTCACCTCCACGTGGTGATGCACATTTGAGCAGGTATCACTGGCCCTTTTCACCGTCCCTCTCTCCTGACTCCCTGGCTTTAGGAAGTCATATGCAGACTGCATAGAAGAGTGGCAGGAGGCAGAGATGGTGAGCACTGGGTGTGGCAGGGGCAGGAACTCAGCAGTAAAACAAAAAGACCAAATGCCAAACAGAACATAGATGAAGTTGCATCTATGGGGATAAAGATTTTTTTTTTTAATTTTAAATATTTATTTATGTTTGAGAGAGACAGAGCATGAGTGGTGGGGGGGGGGCAGAGAGAGAGGGAGACACAGACTCCAAAGCAGGCTCCAGGTTCTGAGCTGTCAGCACAGAGCCTGACATGAGGCTGAAACTCATTAACCATGAGATCATGACCTGAGTCGAAGTCAGACACTTAATCGACTGAGCCTCCCAGGTGCACCCAGGATAAAGATTTTTGCAAGTAGAGAAAAATAAGAGTGATAATGGTTTCATATATCCCCATATATGAATAATTTTTATATGAAGATATAATTATCATCTAATAATTAAATGGTTATGTAAAAATGTATAATGATGTAATAGTTACATGAGGATATAAATTGATCTATTTGTCTATAATTCGCTGCCTAAAATCACTATGTAGTAGACTGGGAATTGGTGAGATTAGTTCTTTTCTTAATTCTATTCATAGCTAGTTATATGACCTTGAATAAAATATTTTCATTCTAAGACTGTAGCTTACATCTCTGAAAAGTAAGAAAATTGGTAGATCATTCCTAGAATGAATCTTAAAAATAAAAACTCTTTAATTTAAGAAATCTTGTCATTCACTCATTTATTCAAAAATACTGATGAAATTATTTCTACGTTCTCAGATTTGTTCTTGATTTAAAGGACATAATGGTGAATATAATGGTTAGTAACAAGAGAGGTCCTCACATTGGAGGAGATTAATCTTTTTCTGCCAGGAAGCTGTCTCGGTCTTTGGAGAAGAGAGTAGGCGTGATGGAAGAGTTAGCAACACGTAGCAAGATGGTGAATCACCCTCAGAACCACTCTGAGGGCTGATCTACTTCTGAGAGTGAAGACTTGCTATCTAAAGCAGTGATATTTTTGGAACTCATTAGACCTGACTGTCTTTAGGTAACAGTACATTTTCCAGCCTCCTTTGCAGGTAGAAGTAGTCATGTGACTAACTTCTAGTCAATGGAATGTGAGTAGAACAAGCTATAAATAATTCCCATATACACTTCTCCATAATCTTTCTCCTTCTCCAAGCATGATGGAGAGAAGAACCACAGAAACACTGAGAGTCATATACTGGGGATGACAGAGCCACAGGACAGAAGGGGCCTTAGTGCCTGGATCATGCCTTGTAGCATGAGAAGGAGAGAGAGAGAGAGAGAGAGAGAGAGAGAGAGAGAGAGAGAGAGGTTGATTTTAAGGAATTTGCTCACACAGTGGTACAGGCTACCAAGACATAAATCTGCAAGATAGGCAGGCAGGCTGGAGACCCAGGGAAGAGTTGATGGAGCAGCTCAAATCCAAAGGCACTCTGTTGGCAGAATTCCCTCTCCCATGGGGACATGTTTTTTTTTTTTTTTTCTCTGAAGGCCTTCAACTACTTTGATGAGGCTCCCTCACATTATGGAGGACGAATCTGCTTTACTCAAAGTCTACAAATTTAAATGTTACTCTCATCTAAGAAATACTTTCACAGCAACAATTACTGTAGAATTCGACCAAATATCTGGGTATTATAGCCCAGCCAAGCTGACATAAAACTAACCTTCACTGAGGACAATAACCTGTTGATTAGGAAGAACCCTTTTGAAACACAGCTTTAGAGCAATAGTTTCTATAGCATTTGTGTCATTATACTCACACTTGTGACCAGCAGCTAGCATTATCTTAATTAATGGACTACAAAAAATGTGCCAATTACTTTTGGGAAGTCCAATTTATTTATTTGAAAATGCTTTTACTTTTGTACTGGCTCCCTGATGGGGATGGCTGGAAGAAGGGGCACTTGTATAAATCTAATAAATAACAATGATGATGATTATTGGATCCTGCCCTAGGAATGTATTAAACATCTCAGGGTGGCATTATGTACAATGGGTCACCCATAAGCACAAAGAGGCAATCTGTTACTAATTGCTAGCCTAGTGGCTCAAGGAAGTTAATGTATCTTCTCAAGTGATTTGCTCCTGTAGAGTAATTGATTTATTGGCATTCCATGTCTGAATATTTGTGAAGCCCTTGGTGCTAATCAGAATAAATGTGCTGAACTAATCTTTACTAAATTGCCAATGACATTTTACATGCCCCTCTTATAGATGGAAGGCCCCTAAATTCAGTAATTTAGAGCATGTTTTACAGGGAACAAAAGCATCTATTTTTCTGATGTGAGCTATTGTGAAGGGTAGTATTTTTCCACAGGAGGTGATGAGATACATAACAACAAGTCAGTGACTAAATGGCTCATTACTGAAAAAGAAATGAGGAGACATATCAGAAAGGATAAGGGCTAAGATGGGTACCGTATTTGTAAGATTGTGATATTTTCTATCATCTGGTTTATGCAGGTCTGAGATGATAACACTGAGGTTTTATATCATTTAAATTAAGTTGTCAACTCAACTCCTTAGACACAGGTTTCCTCTGAACAATTCAATGTCCTGTTAAGATTGTCCAGAGATTTCCATAATGACATGATAACCACTATTTGCCAGACACTGAATTTGTGTAAACATACTAATCCTGAAAAAATGCCTTTTTGTTTTCTTTCAGTCTGTTGGGTCAGGTCTGACTCCTGAGCCTGAATGTTACATGGGTTTCATAAGTGGTAATATAGAGATTGAAGACAGTTGGACATGGAGCCTGCTTTCCTGGTTGGAAAATCATTTAAGTAACAGGTTGATTCAAAACATCTTCTGTTCTCTGGTGTCTGTAGAGGCACAAGTGGAAAAACCAAATTCACATTCCTTTCTAGCCACAAAACGACAATAGCCACAGCACTGTGGTCAAAACTCATGACACATTAAAAATAATTCTTTTTCCAAATTGTTGACCTCAAAAATCGGGGTTGTGGTGAAGTCTGTGGTTCTCACAGTGTGATTCCTGGACCAACAGCACCACTATCACCTGGGAACTGATTCAAAAAGAAAATTATTCAATCTCCCCCTAAATCTATTACTCAGAAACTCTAGGGCTCTAGGCATGGGGCCCAAAAAGCTTTCCAGGGGATTCTGATGCAGGCTCAAGTGTGAATCAGACTTTGTACTTAGATGAATCTGGGGTAGAATGTAGCTCTATCATTTAATATGTGTATGATTTTGAGTAAGTTACTCCCTCTCTCCACTCGCTTATCTTTTGTATGTTATTTTAAAAGTTAACTGTGCATGCAGACTTCTAGGGAAGATGGTGGAGTAGGAGGGCCCTAAGCTCACCTCATCTCACAGACACAACTAGTTAACACTCACATGAGTGTAAATAACCCAGAAAATGACCTGAAGCCTGGCAAAATAAACTCCACAACTCAATGTAGAGAAGCTACATCAAAGAAGATAGGAAGGGCAGAGACGTGGTCTAGAACGAAAGAGAATATCTGGACTGTTTGTGGGAGGGAGGAACATCACAGGCATGGAGAAGCATGAGAAAGAGACCCTCACACCAGAGAGCCCACATGGGGAAGACAAATCCCTATAACATTTGGCTTTGAAAACCACAGGGGCTGAATTTCATGAGTTCTTACAACCAGCAAGACTTAAAACCTGGAATTAAAAAAAAAAATCAGTGGGTTCAGCTGTAAGAGAGCCAAGAGGGTGAGAGGAAATAGTCCCTGCCCTTAAAGAGACAGCACAACAAATAGCCCAAGGAGGTATGGCATGGAAGCAGCCATTTGAAAGACACCTGGGGTATATGGTGGTGGGGGAGGACTTATTTACTAATCTTTGAATGTGCCCCAGAAGGACAGAAATCCCTGGGACACTCTTCCAAGATAAAAGCAACTGGCAGGCACGATTTCTCTCTACCCATCCCCAGTGTGAACGCATGGCCTACTGTAGGACTCACTACCTAACTTGCTAGAATTGCTGTCCCCCCTACCCCCCACCTCCCTGTGCTTTGGTGGATCCACCCTCTCCAAAATGCTCTTGTCCGGAGCCCATATAGGGCAGTGCTGCAGGACTGGCAGTGTGCAAGCAGCCCCTACAGTGCCAGCACCATTCCAATGTGACTTCTTCGATGGGAGAATGGGACAGATAACTATACATAGCAGTCAGATGGAGACCCAGTAGTGGGCTGGAGGCAGACAACTGGACTGCGGGCCCTGCCCACCAATGAAAGCTTCTCGGGGGACCACACAGGGAAAGTACTAAAGAGTTTAGTGCTACTGCATCTAAATTTGGTAAACACCTGGTCTGACTCAACTAAAACCCAAGGTATCCCCAGACTGGCCCCCTAACACCACAGGGACCAAACACTGTGCACAATGGGCAAAGAGAGCCATTACAGATGACTGGACTGAAGGAAAAAGCAACTCAGCAGCAAGGTCATGTAACACACTTAGGAGACACCTTTTGAAGCACCAGGTTCTGGTGAACAGTGGACACTCCATTGCAGGGCACTACAGGACCTCTTCTTCATAAGGCCATTACTTTCAAGAGCGGGACATATAGCTGTTTTTCCTAATACGCAGAAATAGGCACAAAGAATTAGACAAAATGAGGAGACAGAGGAATATATCACAAATGAACGAACAGGACAAAATCACAGCAAGAAACCTCAGCAAAATAGAGATAAATGATATGCCTGAAAGATAATTTAAAGTAATGGTCATAAAGATATTCACTGGACTTTGAAAAGAGTGGGACCCTTAACAAGAAGTTAAAAAAAGAACCAATCAGAGATGAAGACCCAATGAAGAACACACAATTTTTAATGAAATTAAAAATACACTAGATGTAATAAGTAAACTAGATGAAGCAAAGAATGAATCAGTGACCTAGAGGACAGAGTAATGGAAAGTAATCAAACTGAGCAGGTAATAGGAAAAATGCAAAATGAGAACAGATTTAGGTAACTGAGCAACACCATAAGTGTGCTAACATTTGCATTATAGGGATCCTAGAAGGAGAAGAAAGACAAAAGGGGGTAGAAAATTTGTTTGAAAAAATAATAGCTAAAAACTTCCTGAATCTGGGGAATGAAACAGAAATCCAGATCTAGGAGGCACAGAAAGCCCCCAACAAAATCAACCCAAGGAGGTCCACACCAAGACACGTGGTAATTAGAATGGCAAAGAGTAGTGATTAAGAGAGAATTTTAAAAGCAGTAAAAGACGTGGAGCTGGGGCGGGGCTCATTCAGTTAAGCATCTGATTCTTAGTTTGGCTCAATCATGATCTTGCAGTTCATGAGTTTGAGCCCCATGTCAGGCTCAGTGTGGCCAGTGTAGAGTCTGCTTGGGATTCTCTCTCTATCTCCCCCTATTCTATATCAAAAATAAAATAAAATAAAATAAACAGCAAAAGAAAAGGAAACAGTTATGTACTAAGGAAACCTCATAGGGCTTTTTTAGCAGAAACTTTGCAGACTAGAAGGGAATGGCATTATACATTCAAAATGTTGAAAGGATAAAACTTGCAGCCAAGAATAATCTATCCATCAAGGCTATCATTGAGGATAGGAGAGATAGAGTTCCCCAGTCAAACACAAATTAAAGGAATTAATCTCCGCTAAGCCAGCCCTAAAATAAATGTTAAAGGAGACTCTTTGAATAAAAAGGAAAGACCATAAGAAAAAGTAAAGAAAGTAGGAAGCACAAAAGCAGTGAAATAAGTATATCTATAAAAATCAGTCAAATGACTCACAAAATAAAAGGATATAAAATATGACACTATATACCTAAAATGGGGGAGGAGAGCAGTAAAGAATGGATTCAAACAGCAGTGACCATCAACTTTATAGAGACTGTTATATGTAGAAGATGTTATATATAAACTCACCGGTAACCACAAATCAAAAATCAGTGATAGATATTAAAAAAAATAAATTGAAAGGAATTCAAATATAGCACTAATATACCACTAAGGAAAGCAAACTAACTGTGAGACAAGAGAACAAGGGAAGGATGGAACAGAGAACTACAAAAACAACCATAAAACAAGTAATAAGATGGCAATAAACACTACCCTTCAATAATTCCTTTGAATGTAAGAGGATGAAACTCTTCAATAAAAAGACATAGATGATGAACAAATAAGACCAAGACCTACCTATCTATATGCTGCCAAAAGAGACTCATTACAGTCCTAAAGATATATGCAGATTAAAAGTGAGAGGATAGAGAAATATTTATCATGCAAATGGATGTGAAAAGAAAGCTGGAGTAGCAATACTTATATTGGGCAAAATAGACTTCAAAACAAAGGCTGTAACAAGAGACAAAGAAGGATACTAGGTAATCATTCAGGAAAAAAAACAATAAGAAGATAAAACAATTGTCATTATATATGCACCCAACATGAAGCACCCAAATACATAAAGCAATTAATAACAATCATAAAGGAAATAATCAATGGTAATATAATAATAATAGAGGACTTTAATACTCCACTTCGATTAATGGATAGATTATCCAAACAAATAATCAACAAAGAAACAATGGCTTTGAATGACACATTTGACTAGAGGGATTTAACAGATATATTCTGAAGATTTCATCCTAAAAGAACAGAATACACATTCTTTTTAAGTGCATATGGAACACTATTTAGAATTGATAGTATATTAGGTCAAACAACAAGTCTTAACAAATTAAAAAAGATCTAAGTCATACATACCATGCATCTTTTCTAATCACAATACTATGAAGCTAGAAATCAACCACAAGAAAAAATCTGGAAAGAGCACAAAAACATGAAGTTTAAATAATTTCCTATTAAAAAACAAATGGGCCAACCAAGAAATCAAAGAAGAAATAAAAAAGTACATGTCAACAAATGAAATGAAGCACAAGGTCTAGCAACTTTGGGATGTAGCAAAACGTCTTCTAAGAGGGAAGTTTATAGCAGTAAAGGCCTATCTCAGGAAGCAAGAAAAATCTCAAATAAACTACACCTAAAGGATCTAGAAAAAGAACAAACAAAATCCCAAATCAACAGAAGTAAGGAAGTAATAAATATTAGTGTAGAAATAAATGATAGAGAAATTAAAGAAACAATGTAACAGATCAATGAAAGCTAGAGCTGATTCCTTGAAAATATAAAAAAAAATTGATAAACTTAGCCAGATCCATCAAAAAAGAGAGGACTCAAACAAAATCACACATAAAGATGATAAATAACAAGGAACACCATAGATATACAAAGAGTTTATTATGAAAAATTATACGCCAAGAAACTGGACAACCTAGAAGAAATGGATAAATTCCTAGAAACATATAGCCTCCCAAAACTCAATCAGGAAGAAATAAAAAAAAATTCAACAGACTGATTATCAGCAGTGAACTTGAATCAGTAATCAAGAAACCCCCAACAAACAAAAGTCCAAGACCACATGGCTCCACAGTTGACGTCTACCAAGCATTTAAAGAAGAGTTAATACCTATTCTTCCCAAATTATTGTAAGAAATAGAAAAGGATGGAAAACTTCCAAATTTATTCTATGAAGTGAGCATTACCCTGATACCAAAATCAGATAAAGACACCACAAAAAAGAGAACTACAGGCCATTATCTCTCATGAATATAGTTGCAAAAATCCTCAATAAAATATTAGCAAGCCGAATCTAACAATACATTAAAAATAATTCACCATGACCAAGTGGGATTTAGTCCCAGGATATAAGGGTTCAATATTTGCAAATCAATCAGTGTGATATATTACGTCAACAAGAGAAAGGGTAAAAACCATAGAATCACTTCAACAGATGCAAAAAAAAAAAAAAGCATTTGACAAATACAACAGCCATTCCTGGTAAAAACCCCCAATAAAGTAGGTCAAAAGGGAACATAACTCAACATAATAAAGGTCATATATGAAGAACCCACTGCTAACATCATACTCAAAGGTGAAAAGCTGAGAACTTGCCCCTTAAGGTTAGGAACATATCACAAGAATATCTACATTCAACATAGTGCTGGAAATCTTAGCCACAGCAATCAGACAACAAAAAGGAATAAAAGGCATCCAAATTGGTAAGGAAGAAGTAAAACTTTCATTATTTGCAGATGACATGATATATCATAAGTAGAAAACCCTAAAAATTTCACCCCAAAATTACTAGAACTGGTAAACGAATTCATTAAGGTCACAGTATGCAAAATCAATATACAGAAACCTGTTGCATTTCGAAACATTAATAATGAAGCAGCAGGAAGGGAAATGAAGAAAGTATTCCCATTGACAACTGCACCCAAAATAATAGAATACATAGGAATAAACTTAAGCAAGCAGATAAAACGTCTGTGCTCTGAAAACTTTAAATCACTGATAACAGAAATTGAAGAGCTGGAGGTACCACAAATCCAAGTTTCAAGTTATACTACAAAGCTGTAGTAATCAAAACAGTATAGTACTGGCACAAAATAGATACATAGATCACTGGAAGAGAATAGAAAGTCCATAAACAACTCCACAATTATATGGTCAACTAGTCTTCAACAACAAAAAAGGAAAATATGTAATGGGAAAAGGCAGTCTCTTCAACAAATGGTGTTGGGAAAACCGAACAGCAACATGCCAAAGAATTATATTTGATCATTTTCTTATACCAGCCACAAAAATAAACTCAAATGGATTAAAGACCTAAATGTGAGTCCTGAAACCATCATAATCCTAGAAGAGAGCATAGGCAGTAATTTCTTTGACATCGGCCATAATAATATTTTTCTACATATGTCTCCTGAGACAAGGGAAAGAAAAGCCAAAATAATTAGGACTACATCAAAATAAGAACCTTCTGTGCAGTGAAGGAAACAATCAACAAAACGAAAAGAAAAGTCAAACTACTGAATGGGAGAAGATATTTGCAATTGACATATCTGATAAAGGGTTAGTATCCAAAACATACAAAACAACTGATACAACTCAACACAAAACCCCCAAATAATCCAACTAAAAGTGGGCAGAAGAATAGACATTTCTCCAAAGAAGACATATAAATGACCAACAGGCACACGAAAAGATGCTAAATGTCACTCATCATCATGGAAATGCAAATCAAAACTACTCTGGGATATCACTTGACACCTGTCAGAATGGCTAAAAGCAAAAACTCAAGAAGCAACATGTGTTGCTGATAATGTGGAGAAAAAAGAACCCTTGTGCACTATTGGTGGGAATGCAAACTGGTGCAGCCACTGTGGAAAACAGTATGGTAGTTCCTCAAAAATTTAAAAATAAAAATACCCTAGGGGCACGTGCCTGGCTTAGTTGGTTGAGGGTCCAACTCTTGATTTCAGCTCATGTTATGATCCCAGGATCGTGGGATCAAGTTCCACACTGGGCTCTGACCTGAGGGAGGAGCCTGCTTGAGATTCTCTCTCTCTCCCTCTGCCCCTCCTCCCCTTCTCACATGAGCTGTCTCTCCCTCTCTAAAAAAAAATAAATAAGCAAAATAGAACTATCCTAGGATCCAGTAATCACGCTACTGGTTATTTACCCCCAAAGAACACAAAAATAGTAATTGGAGAGGATATATGCACCCCTGTGTTTATTGTTGCACTATACTGTCACATTGTTTACAATAGTTGAATTATGGAAGAAGTTCAAATGTTCATCACTAGATGAATGGATAAAGAAGTGGTATATATGTATATATATATGTATATATATAATGGAATATTATTCAGCTATAAAAAAGAATGACGTCTTGCCATTTGCAACAAGATGGATAAAACTAGAGAGAATAATACTAAACAATAAGTCAGAGAAAGACAAATACCATATCATTTCACTAATATGTAGAATTTAAGAAACAAAACAAATGGACAAAGGAAAAAAAGAGATACAAACCAAGAAATAGACTCTTAAAGAGCAATCTCCAGAGGGAAGGTTGTTGGGGGGATGGGTGAAACAGGTGATGGGGATTAAAGAGTACACTCATCACAATGAGCACTGAGTAATATATAGAATTGTTGAATCACTATATTGTACACCGGAATATATTATACACAACACAAATATAAATATAGAAGTAATTAGGCCATCGAAAAAAATTAACTGTGCATGGTAAAAATTAAACAGTTCTCAAAATGTAAAATAAGTTTTCTTTCCCACAGCTCCTCTCCTCAGAGGTAAACATTAAACAAAATCCTTTTTCTCTGGTATTTAGCAGTATTATTTTAGATAATAAATGTAATTGTATTCCTTAACTTATTAGCTTTACATACATTCTGTTAATGTCCCACGATGAAGAATGAGGAAATTGCCTAATACCACCGGATATCAGTTAATTTTGTTATATTATTGTTTTCACATAATATGGGTTTATGTGATTTCATTTTGTACCTTCAATTGTCTTTGACTTTGTCTTTAGATTAATTATAAAATATTAAACCAAACAAAATAGAACTTGCACCATTAGATTGGTGTAAATTTATGTAAATATTATTCGCTACAGGAGATTCCGCCTATAGAAATATCCATTCACCACACTTGAGAGAAGGTTTTATTTTAAACAAATTAAAAAAAATTTTTTTAAATGTTTACTTTTGAAAGAAAGAGAGAGAGACAGAGGCGTGAGCAAGGGAGGGGCAGAGAGAGGGAGACACAGGATCTGAAGCAGGCTCCAGGCTCTGAGCTGTCAGCACAGAGCCCGATGCAGGGCTCGAACTCACCAACCGTGATATCATGACCTGAGCCAAAGTTGGATGCTTAACTGACTGAGCCACCCACATGCCCCAGGTTTATTCATTTTTTGAAAGAAAGAGACTGAGCACAAGTAAGGGAGGGGCAGAGAGAGAAGGAGACACAGAATCCAAACAGGCTCTACGCTCTGACCTGTCAGCACAGAGCCCGATGCAGGGCTCGAAATCACAGACCGTGAGATCATGACCTGAGCTGAAGTCAGATGCTTAACTAACTGAGCCACCCAGGCACCCCTGAGAGAGTATTTTAGAAGGACCAAATTCTAGTGCTTCTTTCAGATCATAGTCAACTGCCATTGTTTCTTGTATCTCAAGCTTTCATGTATAACATTACTTTTTTTTTTAAATAATAACTTTGGTAAGGCATTTTTCAATCAGATGTGTAGGTGACACATTATCTGCATTTTTACATATATGAAGATGTATTTTATTCTTATAGTATGGCTAAGCATAAATTATAAGATCTTAATCATTCCCCCCCAATTTTAAAAACATCATTCCACTGTTTCTCAAAGCTATTTTAATTTCTTTTATCCCTGGAGTTCTGAAATTATGTTAATTCACCTCTCTCACCATGGTTCCCATTGCCCAATTCCTCTCCCACAGATAACTGTTACTTCTCTCATGTATTCTTCCAGAATTATTTTATGAATACGCTACTCTTGGAGGAGAGCATCAATAAGATGTGACCACCAGTTGACTCCAGAGCGGGACCTGGCCAACCGGAGGCTCCTCACCCCTCCCCTGTCCTTGCCTTCCGCACTCCTAGAAGCTGCTCCAATGATACAACCTTGATACAGAAATGTGGTGCCGAGGGTATGCGGCCTGGGAAACTGACTGAGCCCAGCAAAGGCCTCTATATAAACTTACGATTCTGGCAGGCCCCTGTGGAGATCTACTTACCTTGCAGCACCTAAGACAAGCCTTGTAAATAAGTTTGCTTGCTTATTAAACGGGCTGCCTACCAATCTGCAGTGGCCTGCCTCTTTCTTTGGTCTCTTCTTGCACCCCATACATGGATGCCAGTTTCACATTATACCTGAGAAGCTCCCAAGGGTTGCGAACCAGTAACTATTACATACATATATGCTAGTAAATAAGACCTTCTGTATTCTTTTCCTCTTCTCTTTTATTTTTTACAAATGGTAGTGTATTATTTTCTTATTTAACATTGTATCATGACTATTTTCCCAGATAATTACCTGAAAGACTTCCATATTCCTCACAATTGTCAAAAATTCTTTGTATGGATATTCCTTATTTAGCCAGTGCCTCTTTGAACATTTTGAGTGTTTCCAATCTGTTGTAATGACAAACAATGCCATGATGAATAAGAATGGGCAAATGTCTGTAGGATAAATTCCCAAAAGTCATGCTGTTGGTTCAGCACATATATAAATCTGTACTTTTGATAAATATTGTCAGTTTACCTCCATGAAAGTTTAGCAATTCATACCCTCAGCAGCAACATATGAGAGAGCTTCCTTCCTCTCATTAGTCCAGCAGAACATGTTATTAAACTTTTCATTGTCACCAATATCATAGAATGACTGTATATCAGCATAATTTTGCTTGTTTTTTTTAATTATGAGTGAGGTTGAGCCCTTAAAATGAGTTTAAGAACCATTTGCATTTCTTTTCTGTTGAAGTCTATGTTCATAGTCTTTCCCACTTTTCTACTGGGCTTTTGATCTGATCTTAATTTGTAGGAACATTTTACATATTAGGGAAATTAGCACTTTATGGTATGAATTGCAAATATTTTTCTAAGTTAATGTTTGTCTTTTAGCTTTAGGATATAGATTTTTCTCAGGATTTTCCTTTATGGTTTCAGGATTTTTAATCTTTAAGGCCACCCCCCCCCGAAGATTATGAAACTGTTATTCCATTTATTTTCAGTTTTATGTGATTTTAAAATAGAAATATCTTTTCAAGTTTGAATTTACCTCAGTATAAAAAGTTAGGTATTGATCAAATTTTTAGTTTTTATTTTTATTTTTTAAATGTTTGCTTTTGAGAGAGGGAGAGAGCATGTGTGAGCTGGGGGAGGGTCAGAGAGAAGGAGACAGAGGATCTGAAGCAGGCTTTGTGCTGACAACAGAGAGCCCGACACAGGGCTCAAACTCAACGGACTGTGAGATCATGACCTGAGCCCAGGTCAGACAATCGATTGAGCTGCATTGGCACCCCCAAATTTTTAGTTTTTAGATGGCAACCCAGCTGTTTAATTAAAATTCAGAATAACACATCTCTTGGCCATGGTTATAAACTATCACTTTTATAAGAAATACATTTTTGGGGCACCTGGGTGTCTCTGTTGGTTAAGTAGCTGACTTTCTGCTCACAGTGCGGAGCCTGTTTCGGATCCTCTGTCTCCCTCTTTCTGCTTCTCTCTCTCTCTCTCTCTCTCTCTCTCTCTCAAAAATAAAGAAATGTTAAAAAAATTTAAAAATACATTTTCATATGTAGTTAGTTTACATCAATCAATTTCTATTGATTTTAAAAATTGTTATATCTTTATAATATTTAATGTCTAGTAGTGTTAGCTCCTTCTTATTTGTGTCTATTTTCTGAGGTTTTATATATAATCTTGCCTTATTTTTTCCAATGAAATTTAGAATCTTTTTATGAGTTGCAAATAAAATTTCTGTTATTATTCTTAATGAGATCATATTACTTAGGGAGAGCTCACATTTTTATTCTAACGAACCTACTAATCATGAAGTATGGTTTGTCTTTGCATTTTCCACACTTCCACACATCCACTGGCATTTGAAAATGTTCCATTACATCTCCTGTTAGGTTTATTCCTAGGGATTCTGCATGTGTGTATGACTACTGTAAATTGAGATATTTTCCTCTATTTCTTCTAATTGCTTGCGGTTTGTAAATGTGATTATTTGTGGACATTTTTATACCCAGCCACATTATTGTATTCTATTATTTTTTGTAAATGCTTTTCAGTGAGTTCTCTGTTACATTTCACAAGTACATCCTGGTATCAGCTATAAATACGACATTAACTGTTTTAAAATTTTTTCATCTTTAATTTAACTCTCTCATCTTTTTTGTTTTGTTTTTTTGCTGCCAGTGCCTCCAGAGCGATGGTAAAGTAGAGCAAACACACTTGTTTTGTTTGTGACTCAAATGGCAATCTTTCCATTGTCCTCCATGTATGAAATATATGTTTAATCATGTTAAGATATTTCCCATTTATTCCCATTACTAAGAGTCTTTTAAAATTTCCTGGCACAATTTATGGAAATTGATGGTGGGGGTGGCTGCACAAAAACGTGAAAGTGCATATGCCATTGGCTTGTAGAGTTTACAACATTGGCATGTTGAACTTTACCAAATGCATCTATGCAGATGATAAAATGATGTTTTTATATATTCCTCTAACAAGACACAACATAGCATTGTTGAGAAGCACACAGGCTCTGAGCCACCTTGCCTATGTTCAAATTCCGGGTGTCATGCTCTCTTGGGGAAGTCACTAGATTTCTGTGCGTCTCTGTTTTGTTCTCTTTAAATCACGATGATAATTCTGCCTGTCTTCTACAGGTTCCAATGAGGACGAAATATATTGATGTACGTAGAGCACTTAGAATAATAAATACCTAGCACATGGCATTACAGAGTTAATATGGTGGATTATTTTAATATATTTTCCATATCCTAGGTATAAAACCCCAATTATTAATAGAGAATTGTCCTTCTGGATACCATATACTAATATTTCAACTAGAATTTATCATTATAAATCATATGTGAGATTGGGTTCTAGTTTCTTTTTTTGTGTAATCTTTGTTGAGCTTTGATATCTATGTTTGGCTTCGTTTACAAAAAGAATATGGGAAATTTCCTTGTTTTTCTATGCAGTGGGGTATTTAAATAGCACTTGAATTGTCTATTCTTTAGATCGTTATTCCTCTGTAACTTCAACTAAGTCTAGTGTTCAGTTGACAAATTTAAAATATTTTTCTACTTAGATTTTTCTATAACTTCTGTTGTCAATTAGGGGAAAATTACATTACCTTAGAAATCTATTCCTTATATCTGCGTTTCACATGTACTTGTGGACATTGGTCAGGTGGCTTGGTCTGTAAGGAACCCTCCTACTTGCCAAATGAGAGAGGATTTACTTGGGCAGTGAAAGGATTTAGTTACTTCCCTTCTGGGAACTAATGCCTTGATTAGTTTTATTGTCTCCATGTTTGTTTTTGGGAATTTGGGTTTTACTCACACTCCATTTTGCCTTTTGCTTTTTAATTTTTTTAATGATTATTAATTTTTGAAAATGAGAGAGAGAGAGAGAGAGAGAGAGAGAGCGGAGGGGAGGCATAGAGAGAGAGGGAGACACAGAAGCCCAAGCAGGCTGCAGGCTGTGAGCGGTCAGTACAGAGCCCTATGCGGGGCTCGAACCACAAGATCATGACCTGAGCCAAAGTCAGACGCTTAACCGACTGAACCACCCAGGCGCCCTCAGTTTGCTTATTTTCGTAGGTTTCCATACCTAAACCAGGGGCCATGGCAGACAAGGGGATCTCTTCCTTTAGAGTTCAGTTCTGAGCGTTCACTAGGTGCCAGAAATCTCTGACGTCTCCCCGCTTTGGTACTGTCCCTGAGCAGCTATGTACACCCTTCCAGGACCGTGCCTGATCTTTGCGGGTGCTCCTTTCAGGTTTGAGTTCTTCTGGAGCACCCTTGCCAAGAGTTGCTCTTCCTGCTGATGTTTTGGGTTACGGCTCCCCCTACTCAGTCTTCTCCATTGGCCTGGTTCCAACTCATTTTATTTGTCCATTATTTTCTCAAAGTTTCCGGTTAATTCTTGGTTTCTTTTCTTGTTTATATCATACTTTGCCTTCCTCCTTGAAAAACATTCTATTTCCTGTGATCTTCAGGATAACAAGCCACAATAATTATAGCGAACACATGATATGCTGCTTACCCCTAGTATTCTTAGCCTCCTAAGTGCTTTCACATATTAACTAAATTAATCCTCATGAAACCCCATGAAGAAGAAACTATTAGTATCCCTATATAGTATCTTCAAAATGGAATGAGTAATATCTACTTCCTAGGTCCATTGTGGGACTAAAATGTTTCATGCAGCACTTTGCACACATAGCACTCCCTAAAATTTAGGCCCTTATACTTTGAGGTTTGGCTTTGGCTTACAGTCACTCTAGACTTAAAATTCTTAGATTCTTTTATCTCTCTTCTCTTGAATGGGACTTTTTCCCACTGAAATGCAAGTATTCAATCACTTGAAGAGCATTTTCATTAATATTATGTGATCATAAGCATAATCCCTCAATTTTGCCACCTCGCTGATATTAAGGCTATATTTAGCTACAACTTTCTCACTCTTCCAGAATGCATATACATATTTCCTTATTTAATTTTAGTATTTAACATTTCTGTGTGTTATTATTAAGTTCTGTCTCCAGTGATTTTTTTTTCTTTCCAAAATTCAATGAGGTAACTTCTTCAAGATAAAGCAGCTTATGCTGTTAGATTTTTAACACGCAGCGAGAAAAGCACTGAGATCCCTTTTGGTGTTTGAAAATGTGTCCATTTCACTGACAGACCCCCTCCTTATTGGAGAAAGTTACACAGGCTATACAACTGTCTCTTTAATTTATGTCTAGGGCACCCAAGAAGCCGGACAGACCATTTGGATAAACGGAAGTGATATTTCCAGTATTGTTTCTGCTTGCCTATGCAAAAAGGTGAGCACTACCCTCCACTCAGACTCTATAGGACTGTGGGGGAATGAAAACAAGGGTACTTATGCTCTTGTCCAGTTAAGGTCATTTTGGGGACAGTGTCCCAGGCAGTGTTTCTCAACCTTACCTGCATATCAGAATTATCCAGGAGTTTTAAAAAATATCCTAATGTCCGAAGCCCCAGATCAATTAAATCTGGTTTGGACTTCAGGCATCAGTACTTTTTTGTGGCTCCCAGGAAATTCTACCATGTGGTGAAAGTTGAGGGTAATGGCTCAAACTCCTTTGGTTCTGTCCAATTTGGTTTGACATTAAGAAGCTACAGGAAATTATTAGCACTGATGACTAATAGCTGTGAAAAATCAATTTGCAAATCCTCTGAAGAATTATTGCTGGCTGCCCACCTGCTAAGGACAGAGGAATAGGAAATGATGTCTCTTTAAGTTGTCTTCTAATTGAAGGGCAATCTGGCAGTTTTAAAAGTCTTAATTTTAAGTAAGGTCATTCACAGTGCAAATGAATTAGCAATAATTTGAGGAGGGGAGAGAATAATTTTTTTATTTCAAATTGTTATTTTCTAATCTTCTCAATACTTGTTTGCTTCATATTATTTCAGCTGCCTTAACTTTACTTCTTGTTTGGTGTGGCTTACTCCAGGTCTCTTTTCTTGTATAAGGGAAGTGGGAGCATGCTCACAAATCTGGCACTGCATGTCTCATATTCTTTGAGATCTGCATTCTAAGTTTTGTGCTTCTAGGTTTATCTGCCTGCACAAGTCTTGCAGATCTTCAAAATCTTGAGAAAATTCCATGTGAGTCCTATATTATTCAGGATTAAGAGCTCCTATACAACAAGGGCCAATATTTGTGGTTCACTGTAAAAGCTAATGCTTTCTGAATATCACATCTTTTGAGATAAACCATATTACTTTTCAGATGTAATGGCTTTGTTTCTAAATATTTCTCTTGTTTGAGATATAGTTGACATATAACATTGTATAATTTTAGGGTATACAACATACTGATTTGATACATTTATATATTACATTATAATTATTACCACAGCTTTGGTTAACACTTCTATCCCATTAAATAACTACTATGTCTTTCTTGTGAAAAGAACATTTATGTCTCAGCAGTTTTGAATCTATCCCTTCCACCTAGTAATCTCAAATCTAAATTACTACCAGTATCTTGATTGCTTTTTCTTAAATCCAGTCATCTATGTGGTTGGCAAGGTGATTGACTCAAATGAAAGTTTGCCTCTATTGTTCTTCCACTCTGTGCTTAAAGTGAACTCCTTAACAGATCACCTCTGTTGATGTTCACGTATTTTATTGATTGATTCATTGATTGATTGTGTGCTTCAAGTTTTCATTTAAATTCTAGTTAGTTAACATATAATGTAATATTTATTAATATATAGTGTAACATATAGTTTCAGGAGTAGAATTGAATGATTCATCACTTACATATAACACCCAGCACTCAGCACAAATGTCTTCCTTAACACCCATCAGCCATTTAGCTCATCACCCCCCATCTCTCCTCCATCAACCCACAGTTTGTTCTTTATAGTTAAGAATCTCTCTTATGGTTTGCTTCTCTCTCTTTTTTCTTTTCCTTATATTAATTTTTTTGTTACTTAAATTCCACGAATGAAATCATATGGTATTTATCTTTCTCTGATTGATTTATTTCACTTAGCAGAATACACTCCATCCATGTCATTGCAAATGGCAATATTTCATTCTTTTTTATGGCTGAGTAATATTCCATTGTATGTACATGCCACATCTTCTTTACCCATTCATCAGTCGATGGACCATTGGGCTCTCTCCATAATTTGGCTGTGGCTGACAATGCTGCTATAAACACCAGGGTGCATGTGCCCTTTGAATCAGTATTTTTGTATCCTTTGTGTAAATACCTAGTAGTGCAATTGCTGTATCATAGAGTAGTTCTATTTTTGACTTCTTGAGGAGCCTCCATACAGTATTCCAGAGTGGCTGCACCAGTTTGCATTCTTATCAACAGCGTAAGAGGGCCCTCCTTTTTCCAAATCCTATCCAACATGTTTTTTCCTGTACTGTTAAATTTTAGACATCCTGAAAGGTGTGAGGTGGTACCAGCATTTTATTACAGAGCTGGAATAAACAATCCTAAAATTGGTATGGAACCACAAAATATCCAAAATAATACAATCTTGAAAATGGAAAGCAAAGCTGCAGGCATCACAATTGTGGAGATCAAGTTATAATACAAAGTTGTAGTCATCAAGGCAGTATGGTACTGCCACAAAAATAGACACATAGATCAATGGAATAGAATAGAAAACCAAGAAATGAACTCACAAGTATATGGTCAACTAATTTTTGACAAACCAAGAAAGAATATCCAATGGGAAAAATGTCTTCTTAACAAATGGTGTTGGGAATACTGGACAGCAACATGCAAAAGAATGAAGCTGGACCATTTGTTACACTATACACAAAAATGAATTCAAAATCAATGAAAGATCTAAATGTAAGACCTGAAATCATCAAAATCCTAGAGAACACAGGCAGTAACCTTTTTAACATTAGCTGTAGCACCTTCCTACTAAGTATGTCTCCTGAGGCAAGGGAAACAAGAGCAAAAATGAACTATTGGGATTTCATCAACATATAAAGCTTCTGCATAGTGAAGTAATTCAACAAAACTAAAAGGCAACCTTTGGGAAAGGAGAAGATATTTGCAAATGACATATCTGCTAAAAGGTTAGTATCCAAAATCTATAAAGAACATATCAAACTCAACACCCAAAAAACAAATAGTCCAGTCAAGAAATGGGCAGAAGACATGAATAGAAATTTTTCCAAAGAAGATGTACAGATGGCTAACAGACACATGAAAAGATGTTAAATATCACTCATCACCAGGGAAATACAAATCAAAACTACAATGATATATCAATGTATTTTAACATGGCTTATCTTTTCTCCCTTTGTCTACGCCCTTACCCTTACTTCTTCCCACTGATTACTTTGCACTTCATGTTTGAATCTTAGGATAGTTCAATTTGCTTGGCATTTCCTTTATCGCTTCCATCTACAGTGTCTTTTCCTGGCAAACTCCTAGTTTTTTGGATTCACCCAGGCATTACTACTAGTCTATTTACACCCCAAGCTCAGTGCCTAGTAGATGAGGGTGTTTAATAAATATAGAGAAGAATACATTTCATAATAACTTACAAACCATAGTATATAACAGGGGAGGCCACGAAGTTGACTAAGTTGGGTTCCCCAAGAAGCAGAGTTTCAGACAAGAATTCATGTGACAATGATTTAGTAAGGCATGTTTCTATAAAAAACCACCAGGAAAGTGGGATCAGGAAGGAGAGGAGGTCAAACAACTGTATGGTATTAATGTACCACAGAAAATGTTCTAGAAATTGCACATAAGTCATGCATCGGAGTTGGCCAATCAACTCCAAGTCCAAAAAGGCCTGAGTATTTGTCTTTTCTACAAATTAGGATTAAGTTAGTGGCTACGAAGGGAAGAAGTAAATCCTCAGGCACTTTGGGCTTTTCATGAACATAGGCAAACCAGATTCTGACAACCAGAGGGAAGTCAGCCAACAAAGATACATGTGCTGACTGTTGGGAGGGAAAGCACACCTACCGGGAGCAGATGTGCATGAAAATCGGCACAGCACTGTCAACATATGCTATAATAATTATGGTCTAAATATAGGCATGAAAAATGTCCTCAAGAACTCTATATCATTCAGACCATCCAGAGATGAGTCATAGACCACCTTTGCAAAACCAAGAAGCCCTGACTCAACCTGGAGCAGAAAGAGTAGAAGGAATGGGGCCAAGGTTCAGTGAAGGCATTCTGAATATGGGAAAGTTCTCATATTGCCCTAAACTGTGAAATCAGACTCTTTCCTCTGGGGTTATGGAATCACAAAAATGCCCAAGATGATTAAGCTTAAGTTTTAAGGCAAAGAAGTCACCTGCTTTCCTGCAGAATAAAATCCCTTGGCTTAAAGCAAGGAGAATAAGTAGCATAAATAATCTCCATTAGGAGGCCCTCAGGTATATGAAAATCTAATACTTTCACTTGCTGTGGTCACTTTCACTTCATAAGGTATAGGAGTCACTTGCTAATCATGTTAAGACGCAGATTCTGATTCAGCAGGCTTGGATTAGTGCTGGAGAGTCTGCATTTCTACATACTCCTAGGTGGTACTGATATTGCTGGTTCAAAGACCACACTGGGCGTAGCAAGGTCCTAGGGCACGCTTAAAAGTAGAAATAGAAAGACAACTAGACACACCAGTCAGACTACAGCCTAAGCAGCGGGGTGGGGGAAGTCAGCTTGCCTGACTGTAGCCCCACTCACCAACAAAAACTTCTCAGTGTACAAAACAGGGAAAGCACCCTGAGATTTGGTGCTATTGCATCTCTGGCAAATGCCTGGTTTGACTCAACTCAAGCCCAAGGCATCCCAGACTGGCCCACTAACAATGCAGAGAAAAAACCCTGCCCACAACAGGCAAAGAGAGCCAATGCACATAACTGAACTTCAGACAAATGTGGCTTAGCCAGAATGGTAGGGTGCATGCAACACACATAGGAGACACCCCTGAAGCACCAGATTTTAGCAAACAGGGGGCATGTGCTGTAGGGCATTACGGGACCTCTTCTTCAGAAGGTCACTACTTTCAATGGCAGGATAGGAAGCCAACTTTCCTAACACAGAGGAACAGATACAGAGAATTAGACAAAATGTGGAAACAGAGGGATATGCCCCAAATGACAGAACAGGACAAAATCCTGGCACAAGAGCTAAACGAGGTTGAGATAAATAATATGCCTACCAGAACATTTAAAGTAATGATCATAAAAGTACTCATTGGATTTGAAAAAAGAGTGGTGGACCTCAGTAAGGCCCTCAACAAAGACACAGAAAACCTAAAAAATAACCAGTAGAAGATGAAGAACTCAATAAATGAAATTAAAAATATACTAGAGGAAATTAATAGTAGAATAAAGGATGCAGAAGAATGGATCAGTAACCTAGAGGACAGAATAAAGGAAAGCAATCAAGCTGAAAAGGTGAGCAACTAAAAGTAATACAAAATGAAAACAGAATTAGAAAACTCAGCATCGCTATCAAGCATAATAACATTCACATTACAGGGATCCCAGAAGGAGAAGAGAAACAAAAGGGGGTAGAAAGCATATTTAAAGAAATAATAGCTGAAACAGAAATCCAGTTCCAGGAGGCACAGAGAGCCCCCAACAAAATCAACCCAAGGATGTGCATATAGTATAGTCCAAGACACATAGTAATTAAAAAACAGTAGTTATAAAGAGAGAATTTTAAAATCAGCAAAAGAAAACAGGTATATACATGGGATAGCCATAAGGCTATCAGAAACTTTGCAAGCTAGAAAGGAGGGGCATGACATATTCAAAGTGCTGAAAGGAAAAAACCCGCAGCCAAGAATACTCTGTCTAGACAGGCTATCATTCAGAATAGAAAGAGAGACAAAGACTTTCCCAGACAAACCAAAGTTAAAGGAATCTACAATTGCTACAGCAGTCTTACAGGAAATGTTAAATGGGACTCTTTGAGTAGAAACAAATGACCATACAAAGGAGTAAAAAAAAAAGTAGAAAGCACAAAAGCAGTAAAAATAAGTATATTCGTAAAAATTAGTCAAAGGATTGACAAAATAAAATGATGTAAAGTATGACACCATATACCTAAAATATGGGGTGGGGAAAAAGCAAAGTGGGTTCAAACTTCAGTGACCATCAACTTAATGTAGACTGCTATATGCAGAGGATGTTATATACAAACTCAGTGATAACCACAAACCAAAAACCAGAAATAGATATGCAAAAAATAGAGGCACCTGGATGACTCAGTTGGTTAAATGTCTGACTCTTGATTTTGGCTCAGGTCATGATCTCATCCTTGGTAAAATCAAGGCCTGCATCCAGCTCTGCACTATCAGAGCTGCTTGGAATTCTCTCTCTTGCTCTTTCTCTGCCCCCCTCCAGCTCATGGTCTCTTTCTCTTTCTCAAAATAAATAAATAAACATTAAAAAAAAGAGATATGCAAAACATAAATTGAAAGGAATCTAAATATACCACTAAAGAAAGCTAACAGTGAGAGAAGAGAACAAGGGAAGGATGGAACAGATAAGAACTACAAAAACAACTACAAAACAAGAAATAAAATGGCAATACATACATTCCTATCCATAATTACTTTTAATGTAAATGAATGAAATGCTCTAATCAAAAGATATAAGGTGATTAATGGATAAAAAAAAGCAAAATCTACTTGCATGCTGCCTACAAGAGACTTGTTTCAGACCTAAAGGCACATGCAGAGTGAAAGTGAGGGGACAGAGAAACATTTGTCATGAAAATGGATGTAAAAAGAAAGCCAGGGTAGCAATACTTATATTATATTATAATACTTTAACAAGGACAAAGAGGAACACTAAGTAATCATAAATGGAACAATCCAACAAGAAGATATAAGAATTGTCAATATTTATGCACCCATGTGGACCACCCAAATACATAAAACATTTAATAACAAACATAAAGGAAATAATAGAAATATAATAATAGTGGAAGAGCTTTAACACTCCACTTACATCAATAGACAGATCATCCAAACAAAATACAGGAAACAGTGGCCTTGAATGATATAGTGGACCAGATGGTACTAACAGATATATTCAGAACATTCCATCCTAAAAGAACAGAATACATATTCTTTTCAAGTGCACAGAAAAAATAACATATTAGGTAAGAAGACAAATCTCAATAAATTAAAAAAGATCGCAGTCATACTATGCATCTTTTCTGACCACAATGCTGTGAAACTAGAAGTCAACCACAGGAAAAAATCTGGAAAGAGCACACAAACATGGAGGTTAAATTACATGCTACTAAATAATGGGCCAACCAAGAAATCATAGAAGAAATAAAATAGTCTCAAAGCTTTAGGATGCAGCAAAACCTTCTAAGAGAGAGTTTATAGCACTGCAGACCTATATCAAGAAACAAGAAAAATATCAAATAAAAAATGTTACTCTACACTTAAAAGAGCTGGAAAACAAGAAAAAATCAAACCCTAGGGGCACCTGGGTGGCTCAGTCGGTTGGGCCTCCAACTTTGGCTCAGGTCATGATCTCACAGCTGTGCTGACAGCTCAGAGCCTAGAGCCTGCTTCAGATTCTGTTGTCTCCGTTTCTTTCGGCCCTTTCCCTACTCACGCTCTGTTTCTCTCTCCTTCAAAAATAAATAAACATTAAAAAAATAAAAATAAAAAAACAAACCCCAAAGCAGTAGAAGAAAGGAGATAATAAGGATAGAGCAAAAATGAACAAATTAGAGACTAAAGAAATGATAAAACAGGCCAATGAAGCCAGGAGTTAGTTCTTTGAAAAGATCAACGAAATTGGTAAAGTTTAAGCCAGACTCATAAAAAAGGAAAGAGGACCCAGGTAAACAAACTCACAAATTAAAGAGAAGAAATAACAATAATACCACAGAAATATAAACAATTGTAAGATAGTATTATGAAAAAATGTATGCCAACAAACTAGACCACCTAGAAGAAATGGATAATTCTAGAAACACATAATCTCCCAGAATTGAAGCAAGAAGAAATAGAAAATTTTACCAGACTGATTACTAGCAATGAAATTGAATCATCATCATAACAACAATAATAATAAAATCCTAATAAAATGTAAAGTAACATCCAAATAGATTCCAAATGAAAATATAATCCAAATATAATCCAAAAATTTAATCCAATATAAAAATAAAATAACAATAAATAATAAAATAATAAAATCTTAACAATTGAAAGTCCAGGACAAGATGGCTTCACAGGTTAATTCTACCACACATTTAATGAAGAGTTAATGCCTATTCTTCTCATAGTAGTCCAAAAGTTAGAGGAGGAAGCAAACTTCAAAATTCATTTTATGAGGCTAGCATTACCCTGTGACCAAACCAGATAAAGATACCACAGAAAAAGAGAACTATAGGCCAATATCTATGATGAACATAGATACAAAAATCCTCAACAAAATACTAGCAAACCAAATCCAACAATACATTAAAAATTAATTTACCAGGATCAAGCGGGATTTATTCCTGGGATGCAAGGGTGGGTCAATATTCACAAATCGAGCAACATGATACAAGCACGTGAGTAAGAGAAAGCATAATAATCAGAAAAAGAATTTGACAAGGAACAACTTCCATTCCTGATGACAATCCTTAACAAAGTAGCTCCAGAGGGAACACATATCTATATAACAAATGAAAATAATTTCATGAAGATAAATTTAAATAAATAAATGTAAAAGAGATAAAATTAAATGAAACATTTATATGCAAAACCCATAGCTAACGTCATACTCATTGGTGAAAAAGTGAGAGCTTTTGCCCTAAGGTCAGGAACATGACAATGACGTCCACTCTCACCATTTTTATTCAACACAGTTCTGAAACTCCTAGACACAGAGTAGAGATAACAAAAAGGAATAAAAGGCATCCAAATTGGTAAGGGAGAAGTAAAGCTTTCACTATTTGGATATGACATGATGTTATATATAAAAGCCCCTAACGACTCCCTCCCCCCCCAAAAAAATCACTAGAACTTATAAATGAATTCAGTAACATCACAGGATATAAGAACTATGTACAAAAGCTTGTTGCATTTCTTTTTTTTTAAATGTTTTATTTATTTTTGAGAGAGAGAGAGAGAGAGAGAGAGAGAGAGAGAGAGAGAGAGTGAGAGCAGGGGAGGGTCAGAGAGAGAGGGAGACACAGAATTTGAAACAGGCTCCAGGCTCTGAGCTAGCTGTCAGCAAAGAGCCTGAGGCGGGGCTTGAATGCACAAACTGTGAGATCATGACCTGAGCCAAAGTCAAACGCTTAACCGACTGAGCCACCCAGGTGACCCAACCTGTTGCATTTCTGTACACTAATGATAAAGTAGCAGAAAAAGAAATTAAGAAAACAATTCCATTACATCACATGAACTTGTCAGGGTGTTGATGGGCCAAACATCAAGGCCACAGGGGGGCCAGTCTGTGAGGCACTTTGAGTGGTGTCTGAGGGGCCTCCCCTGCCTGCACTTAACCTGATGATGCAAGGGCCCAGGGGTTGACCTGTGTATCGTGTTTGCAAAGCTCAGGTGTCTTGAGTCTGGGCTGCACCAGGTGAGAAAAATTAAAGATATGAGATTTTTCAGAAAGAGCGAAAAGGAAGTAAAGAAAGAAAGAAGGAAAGAAAGAAAACAATTCCATTTATAATTGCACCAAAAACAATAAAATAGCTAGGAATAAACTTAACCAAGAGCTAAAAGACCTATATTCTGGAAGTTGCCTTTAAAGTGAATGAAGTTTCCTTTTTTCTTAAAAATTTTTTTATGTTTATTTATTTTTGATACAGAGAGAAAGAGAGCATGAGCGGGGAAGGGCAGAGAGAGAGGGAGACACAGAATCTGAAACAGGCTCCAGGCTCTGAGCGGTCTGCAAAAAGCCCAACGTGGGGCTCGAACCTACAAACCTGAGCCAAAGTCGGACGCTTAACCGACTGAGCCACCCAGGCGCCCCGAAGGTTCCTTTTTAATAGGTGCTACTCCTTTATGACTCTGATACCTAAATTCTCCATCATGGCTGGGACCTTTTTAGGCTGTGCCTGGGTTAACAGGTGTTCATTAATCTGGGTAATTAAGACTAATGGAAAGAAGGCTGACCATATGCCACATATTTCAAGTTTCTCTAAATTCTCTCAATTCTAAGCCCACTCACTGGATTTTCTCTCTTTTCCATCAACAGCAATCAGAGTGGCTTAAGCCACATTCATTGTATATGGAGAGGACAGACATTCATATTTTTGCCCAGATGCCCTACTCAGAAATAATGACTTTTGTAGAGACCAGAAGCCACCTCATGTGGGGATAGCTAAAAAGGACAAAACATGGATTTGGGTAGATGAACTTAATTATTTGGTTAAAGAGTTGTTCTGGATTGTCTGTGCCAATTGGCTTCACCACCATTCCTGTCTAAGATAGGGAACTATATTTTCCAGAATCTTCTTTGCTGTATGATCTGGGTTAGAACTTGTAAAAGGAGGGGTAGTCCTGTGACATTTGAAAGGTAGAAATGAAAGAAGATATAATTATTAGGCTCTTGTGGACTGTAAACATCACAGTTTTGTGCTATACAGTGGATTTTGCTGATTTGTTAGCTTTACAGATCTTTCCATGAGATCCCACTTTGGTGACCAGAATGGTGGCTTCTTGGATGTCCTCACTCCCTGCTTTTCAGCCCCCTTCACCAACTTCAAAGCTTAAAGGGACGTTCTTAAACCCTCAGTCCTCTGGCCACAATCCCTTATAGATCTTTACTCTCCTAGAAAATCCCACATTTGTATAAATATTGATTTTCATATTAAATTACCTGTTCTTGTGTTAAATGTGGTGTCTCTGTTTTCCTAACTAAACTCAGATTGGTACAAGAGTTCTTGAATTTACTGAATTTTAGTGGATTAAAAATATATTTTATTGTTTCTCATGGGGTTCACTGGTGGTGAATTCTTAGTATCTTTCCTGTTCTCTCCCATTTTACCACGCTTCTGATGGGCCAGATATGTCACAGATTGGTTTTGTGAAGAAGACTCTGAGATTGAGTTTAATGTTCAGGATGTTTATTTAAGAGTGTCAAATGGGATAAATATTTGTGGACAGGAGAGGATGGAAGCAGAATTGAGTAAAGAAGTCAATTTCAATGCAAGTACAAGAGCAGGTGTGGCCAGCTCCATGGGGAGGTCTGCAGGATATATGACCATTCATAGTTATCCCTATTTGGGTGAAGATGACCTGACCTTAATATTTTAACACTGATTAGTCACTGGATATAGGATACTGCTGGAGGGAGCATGAATTTGTGTGAGGATGCTCTTTTTAGGTGAAGCAGTCCCTAAAGGGACTTTCAGCCGAAGGCTGGTACAAAAGCACTCCCAGAAGTTGGGACAATGAGTAATTCTCTGAAGCAGGGGTAGGGGGCTCACCTCAAGAGGTAAGTTGGGCTGTGTTATGAATCAATATTAGAGCTGTATATAGTTAAGTGTGAGAAAAGGAGAATGAGATTTGTGGTAGAGGGAGTAACATGCCTAAAGGCCTAAAAGAGAATGCCTGACATTTTGAACAATAAATAGTCCGTCTGACTAAAGTATGAGGTAAAAGAGATTTGATCACATTCCAGAAAGATGAGATGACTTTTGGGAACTCAGAGTCTAGATAAACACATTGAGCGTGTCTGTGGTCAACTTGCTCATGGGACACTGGAGTAAAAGTTAAGTCTTTCTGGAGACCAGGGCAGACCATGAGCACCATCTTTGTCAGCTCCAAGTTCTTCATATTTCCCAGCTCTCTTTGTCAGGGTATAAAATAGGCACAAGACTACTACTTTCGGTTAATTCCTCAAAATTGAAGGTGTTTTCTTTATCTGTCTGATGAGCTACCTTTCTCTGATGCGCTGCTTCCCAACAGAGAACACTTTGAGATGTGGCTCCTATGTGGCACATCACAGGGCTTCCTGGACTTCTTTTTTCATCATGTGCAGGCTTCTTTTCTCTTTTGTACATTTTCACTTGTTTTTGATGGCAAGCCCATTACCTTTAATTATGGTTTTCCTTGATGCCGTGCAAGCAGTCACACCTCCTTGCTTGCTCTAAGCCATTTCTACTTTCCCTTTACCTCATTCATTTCCTTAGACATACACATTGTGTGATGTAGTGGAAAGAACACAGGCTTTAGATTCTGGCAGACTTGAACCAGAATCCAAGGAGCCTCACTTTCTACTGATGGTCTTGGGCAATTATCCTAATCTCTCTAAGTGACAGTTTACTTATTTGTAAAATTGGGAGGGATGTTGCAAAGATGAAATAAAGTCATGTGTGCAAGTATTTGGCATAAAGTAGGCACAGAATAAGTAACTGTCTTTTTCCTTTTCTATCTGGGGATTTAGAAATTAACTGTGAACTTCAGCTAGATGAGGAGGGGTCTTTCTTCTTTCAGTTATTAGCCCTGCTGGCTTTGTTTTATTTGCCTTCTCCCAATGGCCACTGGCAGAGATCACTTCTTTTTCCCCACTGAGATCATATGACTAGTTTTTTGACATTAACCTTAGCTGCATCACTGAGCTGGCTTTATTCCCTAGTCCAGTTCTGCTAATAGGATTACTTTAAGCATTTACTAATCTGGGTGTCTGATCAGCACCTCTAGATACAAGCAGTACTAACCCTCCAAACGAGACAGACACTACCCAAGTAGCATTTCAGGTCTCATGGAATGAGAAAGAACCTGTTTGTATTCCATGGGTAGATAAGCCATGATGGTTCTAATTGGCCCTTCTGGGTGTTCTTGCAAGCTAATGCTCTTCAGAGTGCTGCAGAATTACAGTCTAATTTAATTTCCCCTCTGATCAGTTTACAGATCTTTATGAACGCAGTCTGGACAGATCAATGTTAATAGCCGCTGGTGTTTTGAAGCTAGACAAGTGGGGAAAACAAACTGGAGCTTTACTTTTCAAGGGCATGGTTTAGATTTCCCAAGTGCCTTTCAAAGGCTGCTAAAGCCCCAAATGAACCTTACCTCTTGCTGCCTGTATTAGTCAGGGCTTTTCAGAACCAACAGGACATATATACAATAAGGAATTGGCTCACGAAATTATAGAGGCTGAGAAGTTCCAAGATTTCCAGTTGGCAAGCTGGAGATACAGGAGAGCTGATGGCATACATTCCAGTCTGAAATCTGGTAGGCTCAAGACCCAAGAAATGCCACATTTTTAGTTCAGGATCAAAGGCAGGAAAAGATTCATGTTCCAGCTTCAGTAGGCTGACAGGAGGAATTCCTTTTTACTCTGACTCTTTTGTTCTATTCAGTGCTTCATTCAGTTGGATGAGATCTACCCACAATAGGGAAAGCAATATGCTTTACTCAGTCTACGGATTTAAATGTTAATCTTATCTAGAAATACTCTCACAGACACTCATAGACTAATGTTTGATCAAAAGTCTGGGCAATCCATGGTGCAGTCTAGTTGACACATAAAATTAATCATCACACTGTCCCACTCCCATTCTCCAGGACTGACAATTGCTTAGGAAACTGGTCCCATGAAAAGTCTTTCCCTTAAGTCATGAGTGGCTTAAATTTAAGCTTACATTTCAAATGTTCTATTCTAATTAGAATTGAACCAGTAATATCATTTGTATACTAATTTAGGTTAGAAGGGAAGACTAATGCTGTCAAACAGATAGACAGCTTGGACTCTCTATCAGCCAGTGTTGTTTTCCTGCTTACCTGTCTACTGTGAATATTGCATATTGGGAGTGATTAGAATTCAATTTACTCATTCTTATCATAAAACATAGCCATCAAAAATATATTTAAAGCCAATGATAACCAAAAAATCTCCAAGTGTAGCTATACTTTTTTTTTCAGACAAAATAGCTTTAAACTAAATACGTTAAACAAGACCAAGAAGGTCATTATATAATGATAAAAGGGGTCAATCCATCAAGAAGATAACATTTGTAAATATTTATGTACCCCCAAATCAGAGTACCTAAACATATAAAGCAAAAAATATATATAACAGAGCTAAAAGGAGAAATAAACAACAATGCAGTAATATTTGGGGACTTTAATATCCCACTCTCAACAATGGATAAATCATCCAGACAGAGAATCAATAAGGAAACATTGATGCCAAATGGAGTTCATAGACATATACAGAACATTCTATCCAGCAACAGCATAATATACATTCTTCTCAAGTGCACATGGAACATTTTCTACGATAAACCATATGTTAGGTCACAAAACAAATTTTAGCAAATTCAAGAAGGTTGAAATCATACCAAGTATCTTCTCTGGCCACAATGGAATGAAAATAGAAATCAATAATAGGAGGGCAATTGGAAAATTCATTAGATCATGGAAATGAAGTAACACTTTCCTGAATAAACCATGGATTAAAAAAGAAATTAAGGGGGTAAATAAAAAACTATCCTGAGACAAATGAAAATGAAAACATGACATACCAAAACGTATGAGATACAACAAAAGCAATTCTATGAAGGAAGTTCATAGCAATAAACACCTATGTTAAAAAGCAAGAGAGGGGTGCCTGGATGGCTCAACTGGAATAAAATGCAACTAGATCTCCAGGTCATGAGTCAAGCCCCACGTTGGGTGTAGAGATTACAAAAAAAAACAAAAAAAAAAAAACAGCAAAAAGAAAACCCTAAGCCACAAAACAAACAAACAAACAAACAAACAAAAAACAAACCAAGAGAGATCTCAAATATACAACCTAACTCTATGTCTTAAGGAACTAGAGAAAGAAGAACAAACTGAGCCTAAAGTTAGCAGAAGGAAGGAAATTATAAACTTAAAAGCAAAGATGAATGAAATAGAGAACAGAAAACAGTGGAAAAGATGAACAAAACTAAGAGTTTGTTCTTTGAAATAATAAATAAAATTGACAAATTTTTAGCTGGGCTAACAAGGCAAGATAGAGAGGACCCAAATCAACAAAATCAGAAACAGAAAAGAAGATATTACAGCTGAAACCACTGAAATAAAAAGAATCATAAGAACCTCCTATGAAAAACTATATGCCAATAAACTGGGCAATGTGGAAGAAATGGGATAATTCTTAGAAACATACAACCTACCAAGACTGAATCATAAAGAAATAGAAAATCTCAATAGACTAATTACTAGTATGGAGATTGAACCAGTAATCAAAAATCTCCCAAGAAAGAAAAGCCCCGGACCAGATGGCTTTACTAATGTACCAAATATTTAAACAATTAACACCAATCGTCTTTGAAGTCTTCCAAAAAATCAAAGAGAAAGGAACACTCCAAAACTCATTTTACAAGGCCAGCATCACCCTAAAAGCAAAGTCAGAAAATGACACCATAAGAAAATAAAACTACAGGCGAATATCTCTAATGAATAAAAATGTAAAAATGTTCAATAATACTAGCAAACCAAATTCAGCAGCATATTAAAAGGCTTATTTGCCATGATGAAGTGAGATTTATCCTTGGGATACAAGATTGGTTCAACATCTGCAAAACAATAAATGTGATACATCACTTTAATAAAATGAAAAAAAAATCATATGATCATCTCAATAGACATAGAGAAGCCTCTGACAAAATTCAACATGCATTCATGATAAAAGCTCCTACTAAGTTGTATATAGAAGGAATGTACCTCAACAAAAAAAGTCCATATATGACAAGCTTATTGTACTCAATGGTAAAAGTTTGAAAGCTTTTCCTCTAAGATCAGGGACAAGGGTTCCTACTCTTACCACTTCTATTCAACACAGTACTGGAAGTTCTAGCCAGAAAAATCAGAGAAGAAAAAGAAATAAAAGGTGTGAGAATTGGAATGACATATGGCCCTTTGTAGGAAAGTGGATGGACCTT